>NC_045437.1:13279442-13625028 GCF_002776525.5 Piliocolobus tephrosceles
GCACTCTCTTCCGCTCCCGCACTCTCTTCCGCTCCCGCACTCTCCTCTTCCGCTCCGGCACTCTCTTCCGCTCCCGCACTCTCTTCCGCTCCCGCACACTCTAGCTTCACAGGGAAGTCTCTGTAGAGGAAACTGTCTAGCGTGGTGCTGCTGGTGGGTAAGTCTGTCTAATTCGGAATTCTGGTTTTGAAACCCCACAACTCACCTTCCAGCAGATAGAAGCCACATTGTTCAATATTAGCTTTATCAATAAATGTTCCCTAATCTGCACTACTCCTTTTCTGCCATTTAATTGCTTTGGAATTCAGACGGAGAAAAGAGCTAGCTATTTAGCTGCCTTAAGAAATCCAACATGCACCATCCCCACTCCACATTCCATTCTTCAACCATAACCTCCACTTCCAGTTCACTTATTCAAGGACAGTCCTTTGACCTAAGCATAGTATCTGATTCTTTGGTTCCATGATTTTCACCTCATCCATACATTTTGTCCCATCTCCATTAGGCTAGGTGAAATAAGCCAGGCACAGAAAGGCAAATACTGCATCATCTCACTTACATGTGGAGCCTGAAAGAGTTGAACTCATAAAAATAGAGAGTAGAATGGTGGTTACCAGAGACTAGACGGTGGGGTGATAAGGGAGGGAATAGGAAGTTGTTGATCAAAGGGTATAAAATTTCAGTTAGATAGGAGAAGTACGTTCAAAAGATCAATTTTACAATAAGGTGACTGTAGTCTATAGCAATAGACCGCATTTTTTCTTTTTCTTTTTCTTTTTATTTTTGAGACGGAGTCTCACTCTGTCACCCAGGCTGGAGTGCAGTGGCATGATCTCCACTCACTGCAAGCTCTGTCTCCTGGGTTCATGCCATTCTCCTGCCTCAGCCTCCTGAGTAGCTGGGACTACAGGTGCATGCCGCCACACCCAGTTCATTTTTTGTATTTTTTTAGTAGAGACAGAGTTTCACCATGTTAGCCAGGATGGTCTCGATCTCCTGACCTCGTGATCCGCCCACCTTGGCCTCCCAAAGTGCTGGGATTACAGGTGTGAGCCACCGCACCCGGCTACAATGGACTGTATTCTTGAAAATTGCTGAGAGTGGCTTTTAGGTCTGAACCACAAGAAAATGTTAATTAAGTATGTGAGGTAACGCCTATGTTAATTAGCCCAGCTTAGCCATTCTACAGGATACACATCTTTCAAAACAACATGTAGCACACCATTAATGTATATAATTTTTGTCAAGTAAAATAAATTTTAAAATAAGTCTTTAACAGTTTTTGTCCCATCTCCTCACCTCTCGTCTTCACCTGCTGTCATTATAATCTCCGCATTAAGAATGGCTTCCACGACCTAGTTACCTCTCCCACCATGGGTTGAACTGTGTCCCCGCCCAAGCTATACATTGAAGTCCTAACCCCCAGCACCTAACAACATGATCTTTTTGGGGAACAGGGTCTTTACAGAGGAAATCAAGTGAAAATGAGGGCATAAGGGTGACCCTACTCCAATATGTTGCTGTCCTTATGAAAAGGGGAAATTTGGACACAGAGACAGATATGCAGAGAGGGAAGATGTTGTGAATGTACTCAGGGCAAAGAAAGTCATATGAAGACAAAGAAAGAGATTGGACTAGGACTGCCACAAGTCAAGGAGCTCCTGGGGCCACCAGAAGGTACAATGAAGCAAAGAAGGATACTCCCCTAGACACTCGAAAGGGAGCATGGCTGGTCAACAGTTCTATTTTGGACTTGCCACCTCCAGAATTGCAAGAAAACAAATTTCTGTTGCTTAAGCCACCCAGTCGGTGGTACTTTGTTATGGCAGCCAAAAAATCCCAGCACACCTGCCACTGCACTCTCCAGGTGGGTGTACAACATGGAAGCTCCTCAAGTATCCGCCTTCCCAGGCCTACTCCTGGCAGCTGAAGCCAGCTGGAGGGGATGCACACCGGTGAAGGCTGGTTTCATTCACATTCATAACTCGAGATCTCAAAGGGGTGAATCCTGTCACCTTCCCATGCCTGCATTTCTGTCCTAGTTTCTCCCTCCTTCCAACCTTTAGGTGTGGCAGGGCAAGCGAATGAGGAAGCAGAGTAGAGGTGAAAATCTAGGGAGCAGCGACATTGGGAGTGACCTGTCAGGCCAGCCCTACTTGGGTTCACGCTGTGGGTGTGGAGGCCCCCAGACAATGGCAGGAGTCAGATGGAAAGGAAGCCATGGGGCAGATCCAGATTTTCCCAAGAAATAGGTTATAGAAGACACCACCTCCTACTCTTTTCCTATGTATTTTTCCACCATAATTAATCTTAGCAACTTCACTTACATCTCCCCATAACATGGGTGTGCATATGCATACACATCGCGTGTGCGCGCATGCACACACACACAGACACAAATACAGAACAGAAAGAAGAATACCATTTAGGCTCCATCCCTTCAAATGTCTTCTACTAAAATACACTTATTTTCCTACTTACAAAGACACTCAGGAACTCATTTTACTCTTCCAAGTGAAAAATTATTCCTTAAAACTGTATCTGTCTTTAGCACAATTACTAACAAGTAACCAGTGAGCATGCTGTTAAATTCTTATCTGCTGAGTTTGATATATACATACTACATACTATATTTACAGATATAGTGATACTGCAGGGGGGCAGGGAAGTGCTGGGTAGAGAAGGCCAGGGTCCCTGGCGAAGGTTCCACCCTCAGGCTTGTGCCCACAGACCTAAGTGAGTACAGGCACTCTTGTTTTCATGCCCAAATGTTGCATTTTCCAAGACCACTCTGGCCCACCATGCCCCCCATCCTATGCTCATATAAACCCAAGAGACCATAGTGGGCACACACACAAGTGGCTGGACGTCGAGAGGAGCAGAAGCGCAGAGGAGCACACCGACAGACACCAGCAGATACTGGCAGGACCAACAAACACCACTGACAGCGGGATGACGTGGAATTTGCTCGGGCACGGTCAGAGAAGAGTGCAGTCACTGGGTGGCCCAACTCCAGGGGAAGACCACCTTCCCACTCCATCCCCCTTGTGGCTCCCCCTCCACCTTGCTGAGAGCAGCTTCCACCACTCAATAAAACCTTGCACCCAACCTCTAAGCCCACATATGAGCCAATTTTTCCAGTACACTAGGGAAAGAACCCAGGATACAGAAAGCCCTCTGTCCTTGCGATAAGGAAGAAGGTCTAATTGAGCTGATTAACGCGAGCCACCTGCAGATGGCAAAACTGAAAGAGCGCACCGTAACACACGCCCGTTCGGGAGCTGTAAACACTCAACCCTAGACACTGCCATGGGGTTGGAGCGCCAAAACAGTCCCCACGACCTGCCCCTCTGCATGCTCCCACTAGTGATTTGAGCAGCAGGGCACGGAAAACCGAGCCACACCCCGTCACATGCCCTGCGAGGGGGATAAGGGAACTCGTCCCCTTTCAACAGCATATAGCAGAAACTTTTTTTTTTCTTTTTGGTGTGACTTTTGATGTGAGGGTGAGGGTAGGGGGCAAGTTTTCTTCTATGAAACCAACATCATGGGCTTTGGAGTCCAGGGGCTTGGGTTCAAATTCTGATTCTTTGGCTACTTAGATGTGTAATCTGAGAAAAGACTTAACCTGTCCAAACCTTGAGTTTCTCATCTGTAAAATAAGAGCAATAAAATACAAAATTTAAGTAAAATAATGTATGTAAAATGTCCTAGCAGAGAACCTGATCCGTGGGATTTGCTAAAAAAAAAAAAACTTCCTTCCCTACCTATGGTCTAAAAATACAGGGTTGTAAGGGGCTTAGTCCCTATGCAAAAGAACCATGTTGAGTAAATTGTCCTTCGATGCTTTCCACTTGCCAATTATAACTCTTCACAACAATAGGTGAACAGGCAGAATAACAGCAGGCTTATACATACTTTTTTCCACCAAGCAGGGATTCTAGCATCAAACATGCAATCCAACGCATCTCGTAGATTTTCACTCATGATGATGGTGCCATCAATAGCAAGTTTCAGCTCAGTGAGGGTGCTGCGGACAAGGCTGAGTACCCTTTGCATCCTGTCTATTTCCTGCCTGAGGAAAATGTTCATAGGCTGGAATGGCCCCATCTTCTGCAGCCTCTCTTTTACCTGCCATGGAGACATTCAAAGCACATGTTAACAATTAGCTACTAAGGATTTTACAGACCTTGTGCCCTGGGGCCTCTGAACAGGTCCAAATTCTTACTATTCCATAAATAATAAGTTTCTATTTGATTGCATGGCAAAAAGAAAAAAGAAAACAGAAAAAAAGTATCTGTTAGATGACTGGCCCGCCATGTGGGAAGGAACAGGCAGCCATGAATTCACAGAAGAATGTAAATTGCATGACCACAACCATGTAGTCTTCTAAAGAGCAAATGCACTAATTGGGAAACTCCCTTTCTGCCAATCTGAGCTCTTTCAAACCCACATGTGGACACACACAAGCAGACATGTAGACACACATAGCCATTCTGCTGGCTGTCTCAAGAAATTAGAATTCTCTTTTAAGAGCTTCCTGTTTTTTTCATCAAAACATCCATCCACCCCACATCCATTCATTATCATCCTACAAGTATTTATGCAGAGTCTTCTATGTATCAGATATAGTGCTAGGCCAAGTTGCTATAACTTAAGGTAGCACTGACAAATTCAGCAAAAGGACGGAGACTCTTCTAACTCCTGCTACTTACCATGTTTACTTCTGCAGTTATCATTCTATTTTTAGACATTTTTATCGCTTCCTAAATATTTCAACCTCTGTTAGACATGAATGACGCCTTTCCTGATCCTATAATGAAGAGTGCTTATGAAAGCTGACAACAGTATTGATTTTTCTCCAAGCAAGTGATCAGAGGTTATTCCAGGGACACTATCCCCTTAACTAAAGGTCCTTAAGTTCAGTCTGTAGTATTAGCAGCCAAAATTAGTAGCCTGCTTAGTAGAAAATAGTGGGGGTACAGAAGACACAAAAAGCTACAGGATTCCTCTTGAAATGAGGTACGAAAGGGAAAAATACAAAGAAATACGGTGGTTCTGTGCTAGAAGAACCAACCGATTGTCCAGGTCATCTCTTAAAACCATATGGAAAATCAGCTACCTCTTACTCTTAGTTTAATCAAATATTTTTATTTTTTAATTTTATTTGTTTTGTAAATATTTTTTAAAATTTTTGTGAGTGCATATGTAATTGAATTGTTTGTAACTCAAAGGATAATTGAAGATTTAAAAAAATACTATCAGGGTAACTCTTTCCACAATATTCATTAAGATGTCAAAAAAGAAAACAATTGGGGGACAGAGGCAAGACTAGATTGCAGCTCTGACGCAGACGGACAGAGCAGTGTTCAGAGGCTTGCACTGTGAACATTAGCTCCATATCGACTGCACGAACAAAGCAGCAATCCCAAGAGGAACCACAGACTCTGTGAAGGAGGCAGACTGCTCCTACAGGACCCAGGAGACACCCCAAATACTGTGAGTGCCCCAACTGCAGAAGTGGGAAAGGGAGAGCCTCCTCCCTTGAACACACACCCCCACTGAAGAAACTAAAGCAGCCACAGCAAGACAAGCCCAATGAGAGGCTGAGCTTAGACACACCTAGCCTTGCCCCCACCTGGTGGTCCTTCCCTACCCACCCCGGTAGCGGCAAAGGGCATATAATTCTTGGGAGTTCTAGGGCCCCGGCCATTGCCGGTTTCTCTTCATACTACCACAGCTCATGCTCTCTGGAAAGCACCACCTCCCGGCAGGAGGTCAAGCAACACAAAAACAGAGCATTAAACCACCAAAGCTAAGAACCCTCACGGAGTCCATTGCACTCCACCGCCAACTCCACCAGAACAAATGCTGCTATCCACAGCTGTGAGACTCACAGACAATGTTCACATCACAAGACTCTGGGCAGACAACCCCCAGTACCGGCCCAGAGCCTTGCTGGGTGGCTAGACCCAGAAGAGAGACAACATTCACTGCAGCTCGGCTCAAAGGAAGCCACACCCATAGAAAAGGGGGAGACTACTACATCAAGGGAACTCCCTGTGGGATGAAAGAATCTGAACAACAGCCTTCAGCCTAAGACCCTCCCTCTGACAGCGCCTACCCAAATGAGAAGGAACCAGAAAATCAACTCTGGTAATATGATAAAAATTGACATTCTAATGTCACACCTCAAGGAACTAGAGAAACAAGAAGAAACCAAACTCAAACCCAGCAGAAGAAAGGAAATAACCAAGATCAGAGCAGAACTAAATGAAATTGAAACAAAACAAAGCAATACAAAAGGTAAATGAAACAAAAAGCTGGTTATTTGAAAAGATAAATAAAATTGATAGACTATTAGCAAGATTCACTGAGAAAAGAAGAGAAAAAATCCAAATAACCTCACTAAGAAACAAAACAGGCAATATGCAACTGACACCACTGAAATACAAGAGATCATTCAAGGCTACTATGAACACCTTTACACACATAAACCAGAAAACCTAGAAGAGATGGATAAATTCCTGGAAAAATACAGCCCTTCTAGCTTTCATCAGGAAGAATTAGATAACCCTGAACAGACCAATAACAGGCAGTGAGATTGAAATGGTAATTTAAAAATTACCAACATAAAAAAGTCCAAGACCAGAAGGATTCATAGTAGAATTCTACTAGATATTCAAAGAAGAATTGGTACCAATCCTTTTGACACTATTCTACAAGATAGAGAAAGAAGAAACCCTCCCTAATTCATTCTATGAAGCCAGCATCACCCTAATACCAAAATCAGTAAAGGACATACCCAAAAAAGAAAACTACAGACTGATACTCTTGATGAACATAGATGCCAAAACCCTTAACAAAATACCAGCTAACTGAATCCAACAACATATCAAAAAGATAATCCACCATGATCAAGTGGCTTTCATACCAGGGATGCAGGAATGGTTTAACATACACAAGTCAATAAATGAGCAGAATTAAAAACAAAAATCACATGATCATCCCAATAGATGTAGAAAAATCACTCAATGAAATCCAGCATCTCTCTATGATTAAAACTCTCAAAAAATCAGCATACAAGGGACAAACCTCAATGTAATAAAAGCCATCTATGACAAACCCACAACCAACATAATATTGAATGGGGAAAAGTTGAAAGCATTTCCTCTGAGAACCAGAACAAGACAAGGATGCCCACTCTCACTGCTCCTCTTGAACATAGTACTGGAAGTCCTAGCCAGAGCAATCAGTCAAGAGAAAGAAATAAAGGGCATTCAAATCAGTAAAGAGGAAGTCAAACTGTCGCTGCTTGCTGACGATATGATCATTTACCTTGAAAACCCTAAAGACTCCCCCAGAAAGCTCCTGGAACTGATAAAAGAATTCAACAAAGTTTCTGGATACAAGATTAATGTACACAAATCAGTAGCTCTTCTCTACCAACAGTCACCAAGTGGAGAATCAAATCAAGAATGCAACCCCTTTTACAATAGCTGCAAAAAAATAGAATACTTAGGAATATACCTAACCAAGAAGTCAAAAGACCTCTACAAGGAAAACTACAAAACACTGCTGAAAGAAATCACAGACAACACAAACAAATGGAAATACATCCCGTGCTCATGGATGGGTAGAATCAATATTGTGAAAATGACCACGCTGCCAAAAGCAATCTACAAATTCAATTCAATCCCCATCAAAATACCACCATCATTCTTCAAAGAATGATCATTCTTAGCCAAAGCAAGACTAAGCACAAAGAACAAATCAGGAGGCGTCATACTACCTGATTTCAAACTATACTATAAGGCCACAGTCTCCAAAACAACATGATACCGGTATAAAAATAGGCACATACACCAATTGAATAGAACAGAGAACCCAGAAATAAACCCAAATACTTACAGCCAACTGATCGTTGACAAAGCAAACAAAAACCTAAAGTGGGGAAAGGACACCCTTTTTTAAAAATGGTGATGGAATAACTGGTTAGCCACATATATAAGAATAAAACTGGACCCTCATCTCTCACCTTATACAAAAATCAACTCAAGATGGATTAAGGACTTAAATCTAAGACCTGAAACTATAAAAATTCCAGACAATAACATTGGAAAAACCCTTCTAGACATTAGCTTAGGCAACGATTTCATGACCAAGAACTCAAAAGCAAATGCAATAACAACAAAGATATATAGTTGGGACCTAATTGAACTAAAGAGCTTTTGCATGGTGAAAGGAACAGTCAGCAGAGTGAGCAAACAACCCACAGAGTGGGAGAAAAATCTTCACAATCTATACATCTGACAAAGAACTAATATCCAGAATCACAAAGAATTCAAACAAATCAGTAAGAGAAAAACAAACAATCACATCCAAAAGTGGGCTACGGATATGAATAGACAATTCTCAAAAGAAGATATACAAGTGGCCAACAAACATATGAAAAAAATGCTCAACATCACTAATGATCAGGGAAATGCAAATCAAAACCACAATGTGGTACCACCTTACTCCTGCAAGAATGGCCATAATCAAAAAACCAAAAAAGAATAGATGTTGGCATGGATGCAGTGATCAAGGAACACTTCTACACCACTGGTGGGAATGTAAACTAGTACAGCCACTATGGAACACTGTGAAGATTCCTTTAAAAAGTAAAACTACCATTTGATCAAGCAATCCCACTACTGGGTATCTACCCAGAGGAAAAGAAGTCATTCTACAAAAAAGATACTTGCACATGCATGTTTATAGCAGCACAATTCACAATTGCAAAATCATGGAACTAACCCAAATGCCCATCAATCAATGAATGTATAAAGAAATTGCAGTATGTATATATACCACATATGTGTGTGTGTGTGTGTGTGTGTGTGTGTATGATGGAATACCACTCAGCCATTAAAAGGAATGAATTAACAGCATTTGCAGTGATCTGGATGAGATTGAGGACTATTATCTTAAGTGAAGTAACTCAGGAATGGGAAACCAAACATCATGTGTTCTCATTGACAAGTGGGAGCTAAGCTATGAGGACGCAAAGGCATAAGAATGATATAATGGACTTTGGGGACTTGGGGGGAAGAATGGGACGGGGGCGAGAAATAAAAGGTTATAAATATGGTGCATTGTATACTGCTAACGTGCTGGGTGCACCAATATCTCACAAATCACCACTAAAGAATGTGCTCGTGTACCCAAATACCACCTATAACCCAGTAATTCATGAAAAAAATTTAAAAACATTAATTCAATTTAAAAAGATGTCAAAAAATTAACTTTCATCATCATAAATTTGCTTAGAAACTGCTTATATACTAAAAATATCAATTTCCAAAACTTGTGAGATGAAGAAGCTGCAGAAGTAATGATATAAATGTAGACTCTCTGAAATAAAGAAGGCCTGAATTTTAAGGTGTACATTAAACTACATAAAATGTATTTTTTAATAATAGGGTGTTTTAATAATACTTCGCTTTCTTTTGAACAAATGCAATGTAAAGTACCTCAGGGAAGGTTCAGAAAAGCAGTCCTAACCCATCAGCACACACTTGTAAATCAATCATAACTATTAACATTCTCAACAGGTTTCCTTATGGTTTATACATTAAAAAGATTACATTACATTCACAGATGCAAAAACTTCTTTATCTGGTCCTTTAAGAAGCTGGTTTTTAAAAGAATGTTTTTTAATTTCAGGAAAATTATTTTTGCCCTCCTTTCTTCTTCCTCACTCTCCCAACCAAAGCTATCCAACTCCAGCTGACCTTTTGTTAGAATTTCATCAACTCACTTCGAAGGGGACATAGTCAGGGGGCAGCTTCTCCAGCATATCATCAGCCAGCCGGGCCACCACCGCTTCCCGGGTCTCATCCCCTCCGCCAGAGCTGTCCTTGGGTTGGATGCCTAGGATGGTGTCCAGCACGTCCTTCGCCAGCTTGCTCTGATAGGTGATGTCAGCATTGGGGTGCAGCCCAAACACCTCAGGGCTGTCGTAGGCAGGCAAACTCTGAACAACAAACACCTCAGATAAGTACAGACTGCCAACATAAGCACCGTCTAAATTTCACTATCTTGGGAAACAAAAATGCTTTTATGAGGATATGCATTGACTTAAGTCTTATTGGTGTCAAGTTACAAACCTCAATAATTTCCCCAAAAAATAATCAAAAGTTTCCTTTAAAAACCAATTAACATTGAGAAACAGACACTAGGCTCATGGCTCTTTACAATCTGCACCTCAAATAAAATTGAATCAGAGAGAGACTGTCTTGTTATACAACATGCGAGACAGAAAGGGAGTTGTGGATTCGTGTTTTGCTTTCTGACAGTCTAATTGAATTCAAACCAGTTGTCCAAATCAATGTTGTATAGCTAATGGTTATTATGTTTAGAAGAAACCAGGAAATGACAGCTTTAGTAATCATGGTCCAAATAAAGGCAGCAGGTGGGAGTTGTACTCTCCCAAGGAAAAAGACAGAGACTAGGAAAAGAGATAAACTGAGAAAGCAACAGAGTCAGAGAGAAAAAACAGAGACAGAGATGTGTGGGACACAGGCAGAAGCAGGAGAAGCAGGCAAAAAGATCCCCCAACTGTTTGGAAAAAAGGACAATTTACTGACAATTTGACACATATCTCCATGCATGAATCTTATCCTTAACTTAATTATTTTCATACTCATATTTCCCTCCCTTCCTCTCCCTCATTTTATTCCCTCTAGCTTGTCTTCTTATGAGCTACCTCAAATGCACTGTGAGATGGGGTATATATAAAAAATATAGGTACAGGCACCCCTAAATTTATACCTTCATGGCCACTTTTCCTATTCAGTGCTGATGATTTAAAGATACATGCAGTACAGTAAGACAGATATATCTGCTGATTTGAATTAATAAAAGTGCAGAGGTGGTAATATATGATAAACTCATTACATTTATATATCAAAAAACATGTAAATGTACTGATAAATTTAGCTCTCTGGGGCTGTTATGTTTTAGTTTGTTTACTCTGAGATAAATCTTAGAGACCAAAGAGATGACTAAATAATGATATAATGAATTTTAGGTATCGAGAAAGAGGACGCAGTCACCTTAAAAATCAGAATTTTTTCCCTACGTATTCCCAAACTGCCTGTAGAAATCTACCTATTCCTTCTTACATCAGTGCTTCTCAACCAGGGACAATTTTGCCCTCCAGGGCACATTTGGCAATTTCAGGAGGCATTTTTGGTTCTTGCAACTGGGTAGGGGGTTGTTATTGGCATCCCGTGGACAGAGGCCAGGGATGCTGCTAAATAGCACAGGCCAGGCCCCTACGACAGAGAATGATCCAACCCTGAATGTCAATAGTGCCAAGGTTGAGAAACTCTGTCTTGGAGGAAGCTCTTACACAAAGCAGCTTCCTGGACATATCCTTAAGCCTGTCCATTAGGCCAGGATTAAGGAGCAGATGTCATGGGATTAGTCAAACGGATTGGAAAACAGACAAATTGGGTCGAGAAGCCGCCTTTGCCCTACTGCTGTGGCAGCCAAAGTTTCACAGACAGAGAACTCCAGGTGATTTGTGTAGGTCTCCTAGTTCTAAATCTCCCTAATCTATCATCTTCCTCAAAGAAAATTCCTCCCTAGGGCATTAAAAAAGAGGGGTATGGAAACACAATTCACACAAAACACACACTCAGAACAAACAAACATTTTAATCATCCGTTGAGTATAAAAATACAAAGAAAGCCTTCACAGCAAAAGCATTAGTATATATCACCACTAAAATTTATGGTAAAAGCAACATAGACAGTATAATTAATACCCAAAACTCAAACGGCTACAGATATTTGCTCTACGCATAAAATTCTGAAGTTGACAAACCTGGATATATTGAAGATAATTATCCACTGTGCTGCATCTTGGAATAGTGTATCCTTGGTAAAAATTGAAATCTAGTCCAAACATATTTTCGCTGAACCAAACCTTAGCAAATGTGTTCAACAATCTCTTATCATAGTCGTCAGTGACTCTGCCTCCATATTGAATCTCTCCTATCATGTAGCGGATGGCGGTCCAGGAGACGCCCTGGGACAATTGATAGAATAATTATGTAGAACTGACTACTGTTGCATTATTATTTCCCTGCCAAGTCACACCCATGTATTCACTTTCAACATCATTCATTCAGTCAGGCATTCTTCCTCAGTACTGCAAAGAGAAAGTGCAGAAAGAAAAGTAAAAAGGTAAAGAAGAGTAGTTACTCAAGGCTCACGTCCACGATTTGAAACAGCCTTTCTTGATGCATTTGTATGTTTTCATACTTCAATATAAATAGAAAATAGTGTTTGCTTTTGAGCTTATTGAGGCAGTTCTTTAGAAAGCACACACGTCAAACTAATCTGGACTCCCATTTTTATTTTTTAGGATTTTGAAAAACAAGCTTCCCCACCCACGCCCCCTGACAACAGGCCCCCTGAGGCTGTCTTCTTTGGAATGTCAACTTACCTTTGAGAAATAAAATACTCATCAAAACTTGACCACTATTTCCTAAAATCAAGAGGCAAGTGTGACCCAAATTGCTATGACTTCAAGATGACTTTGCAAGCACAGCAAATTCTCTTACATAATTTACCCCAAAGCTAGGAAGTCCTGTGAGCTCGATGGCCCAAGCCCACAGCCACCAGGGGCATGAGGCAGCACGCACAGCAGTACCTTTTTGACATCCATGTCATCCAAGTGGTTTTGGATGAACTGCACAGTGGCATTAAAGTCTGCCTGGTTAAATTCATAGGGGATATTCCACCCCAGCGCACCGAACTTGCGCCTCTCCTGGACGGTGGAGTGCAGGAAAGCCACTGCATACAACATGGGCTTCCACTGGGACCCGGAGGTCACGTCCAGCAGGTCTTGGCTCACACCTGTTGTAGTCAGTTGGGTGAAAAATGTATCATCTCTCAAATGTCTGTATTTTCTACTACTTTTATAAGTAATCATTTTTGTAAGTCCCTGATGTTAAAATTCACTTACTTTGGATTATTTTTTTGACACTCAAGTGACGATAATAATTTAACTTTTGGGTGTCCAGAGGCCATTTATTTCTGAAAAATCTTCAAAGAGACTTTGGGGAGAGGAGGAGCTTGCTAACGTGGGTCAAGTTCCTGCCAATCTAGCAAGATCATATGAGGGCAAAATCAAGATGGAAAGGTAATGACAGTTAAACAAATTCTGCCACTATTACTATAACTACTACTCTATTATTATTACTGTTGCTTTGAGCATACACTTGGGGCACATACTTTTGACTAATTTTATATTAATTAAGATAGTATATATAGAAGCCTTTTGCACCTGAGTACATGCTCCAAATAATAATGATTGACACATATGCATATACTATATTGTATATATAATTAGATTTATTTATTTTCTTTTACTGCCATTATCCTTCCACCTCTATTTTATCCCCACATTGTCTTATAGATTGGCAGGAATTTCAGCCTTATTAGCAACTCCCCAGAAGTCTCTTTTCAGGTTCTCCAGATTGAAATACAATAATTATATTTATTATGGTTATCAAATACATGATTTTAGTTACAATTTATTTCAATTCTCCTGGAGAGATTCTCTTGTCCCTATTTTATATACGAGAAAATTGAAACTCAGATTGAGTGACTCGCATCCAAGAGAACAAAGTAATTGTCAACAGCAAGGGCCAATATCAGGATTTCCGACTGAAAGTTCCATGTTCTTTTCATGACCACAAATCCCATACATAAAGCTATGAAGCAAAAGAGGCAGCGGCCAAGAGAGTGACCTCAGCCCCAGTCATGATGGGGGCATTTGGGCCTGAGTTTGCTGCCACGGGATTTTTAACTTAGCTACCTTCTGACATATGGCCCTAATGAAAGGCAGGCAGGCAGGCATCACCGTAATTCAGACTCTCCTCTGGGAAGAGACTACTGCACTACTTTAGGTATGGAGCACAGAGACCATAAATGACAAAATTATTCATTTTTGATGTTAATTATGTCTAGCTGGAGAACAGCATGGGCTTAAATAGGGCAGTACTGGGAAAATAGGAAACTAGAAGGTGGGAATCATGAACTCTGATTCGTTAACACTGCCGGGGCACACTCACAAAAGAGGACCATCACCTCCCCATCAGGTTAAACAGTAGTACTATTAGCTATAACCGTATCCTAGTTAATCCTTTTATAATTTTTTTAGGAAAGCAATTTAAGTACAGAAAACTCCTATAGACTCAGAAGTATTTCTGGACTCACCACCATATGTTCTTTTCAGTCCTGCCCGGAGGCCCTGTGGAGGATCGTTGGCAAATTTAATGGACATCTGAAGGAGTGTAATGGGAAACTGCTTATGAACCTCGGTGGTCATCCAGAGGCGGAATGCATCATGTACAAGCTCAGTTTCTATGATTATGTCCATCAGCTCATCCATGAAATCAAGTCCCAGATGGCAGTTCTGCAGAAGTGCCCATCCGCCCTAAGTCAACGGCAGTAAATGGAAGTTAGGTGGTTTTGTGTTTCACCCAAATTCAAAATGACGACATTCTTTAGAAATTAAGTAATTACAATTTAAGCCAGGTGCGGTGGCTCACGCTTGTAATCCCAGCACTTTGGGAGGCCAGGGCAGGCGGATCACGAGGTCAGGAGATCGAGACCACAGTGAAACCCTGTCTCTACTAAAAATACAAAAAATTAGCCGGGCGTGGTGGCGGGCACCTGTAGTCCCAGCTACTCAGAAGGCTGAGGCAGGAGAATGGCATGAACCCGGGAGGCAGAGCTTGTAGTGAGCCGAGGTCGAGATCGTGCCACTGCACTCTGGCCTGGGCTACTTTAAATTAATCTAGGTCAAATCTCAGAAAACAAAAATGTTTCATTGAGACAAGCTATTTTTTTTAGTCCATGCATTTGTTCCAGTATACACTGGTATGCAATTGTACCAATACTATGTGTTTGCAATCATGAATATAATCAAGGTTAAACATAAAAGGACTTCCAAGTAAAGACGGTTGATTGAAAACATCCATTTAACTCAGATCCCTCCCCAAATTCCATTAAAACTACAATGAAGAAAATCTTTAAAGGCATGAACTCTTAAGGACAGTGACAGAGAGAGTGAAGGCATTATCACTAACATTTAAAAGAGGTCCAAGAAAGTTGAATCCTAAACTAGCATTTAGAGAAAGCTGAGATGCAACCTGATATATACCACATAACTCCCCAAATTCTGCCTGCCTTAATGAAAAATGAGAAGTTGATTTTCTACAGAAGGCAAAACAGGGTCTAGATTGGAGGATACCAGCACATTGAGGGAATAGGTACTACACTGAAATCAGGTGGAAGAATGATTGCCTGCTGAATTTTGAGACCTGCGACTTCCTGCCTCCCACTAGTTCTCAGAATCTTGGCAACAGAGCATACACCCTTTAGAATGTGGAAGAACTTTCCCTGGGAATCTGACCACACTAAAAAGAGCAAGAGCTTTAGAAAATAATAAGCCATATCTTTTGCCTGAATTATACCATAAGTATAGGAAGATCTTTTTGTAATGAAACTCAGGCAAAATTGGGGATCATGTAACAATAATTTCCTCAATATCTAATCTATAAAATATTTTTGCTAAAATCATCTACAAGATCCAGATCATAATCTTGAGGTGTTTTTCTATAACCCATCTTAGATCACTGACTAGAGCAGCATGAGCTGTCTTTCAAAAAAAAAAAAAAAGGAATTACATCTAAAGTCTTAGCAGTTACACGTAAAACTGTTAATTTAGAGATTTCACATTTCCCTTATATTTTCTTCAGAAATTTACAGTACTGATGAATAAATTATCCAACCTTTACCCTTTGAAAATTTCAATTGATACCATTCACAATTCAAAATTAAAAGGAAATTCGATATAAAACACAGCAACTACAAAAAGACTTTAGTTTCTCTCTTTTATCCAGCATAGAAGTGAACCCTGCCCTGAGATTCCTTCTTTCCTTCTTTTGTGTTTTGCTTTGTTTTGGTTTTTGAGAAAGGGTCTCATTCTGTCACCCAGGCTGGACTGCAGTGACTGCAGCCTCTACCTTCCCAGATCAAGTGATCCTCCCACCTCAGCCTCCAACGTAGATGGGACCACAGGCACATGCCACCACGTCCAGTTAATTTTTTTTGTAAAGATGGGGTCTATATTATCCAGGCTGGTCTTGAACTCCTGGACTCAAGCAATCCTTAGCCTTGGCCTCCCAAAGTGCTGAGATTACAGTTGTGAGGCATCACACCCAGGTCATCTAAACTTCTTAGGTGAGAACTCCGATGTTCCATCTTCACCCCCAGAATCCCATTTCTTTGGGATTGCCATTCTCTGCATTAAATGTTTTGTTTTCAACTTACTGAGTATACCATCCACTTTGCTATCCCTGGGTAGTTGATTTATTTGCCACATGGCCTCAAAAGTTTTAATGTTAGCTTAAATTTTAAAAAAAGAATGCTGTTTAGTAAATAGCAGGCCGCATATAAATTTAAACTCCTAACGATTTATATTTTTTCTTCTGCATTGCTATTCCATAATCTGTAATATGAACAGGATGGCACAAAAGTAGACGTTCAGCCTTACGTTCGCCATGGTCTGCTGCAAGAGCTTCCGAGCGTGGACCTCCTGGCCCTGCCCCATGGACACACAACGGGTTTCTATTTTTAGTCTCTTCCCCAAGGCAGTGATGGAATCTGTGGGGTCTGAACCCATAGACAGGAGGCAGATGAGCGGCGTCCGTGGATCAGATTCCTCCCACGTCTTCTCCAAGTCTAGAATAACACCTTCCGCATATTTTTCTCCCATGGAGTCCACGATGTACTTGCGGGCCTGCCAAAAACAGCACACAAGTCAGTAAAAGCCGTTCCAACTATTTCATGTGGATAATGCAGTAGAGTTTCCAAAATTCATTTTTGTAATGGTCTCAATGACGTCCACAGTAACCCTGTCAGGGAAACAGGGTAGAGACAGTTTTGTCATATTCGTTTGTTTCTATCTCCATTCTATAGGTGGGAAGATTGTGCTGCTTACTCAATACAAAATCAGACAGTCAAAAGAACCAAAGTTGTATGACTCCTGGTCTGAAACCCATTTCAATATACTGGTTGCTTCCTGCTACACCAGAAAATAGAAATACTGGGAAACTATTGTTTAGGATGCTCTAAGGCAAATATTTATGCATGTAAATAATAAAGTAAGCAACACAATATCTGCAATGTAATGGGTACTGATCAAATAGATAATTACTGAGTGACTACTTGCATGAAATGTACTGGATATTTGTTGAATGAATGAATGAATGAATGAGTTTTTAAAGATTTAATCCATAATCTCTCTCCTCATCATTGTCGTCGTTCCTTCCCATATTTGGCTCATCCCTTCACTATTAATTGTGTTTTGAACGAAATCCATACTCAAAATATCACAGATTTTGTCAACTTTATTACAACCATAGAAACAAATTCTGGTAACAACAAATTCCTTTTTCAAATGAGGTGAAAGAGTTATAATTTATTTTTCAACAAATGGTATTGTGAATACGGCCCTTAGTCTATATTCTCTGCCTTCTAAATAATTAAATTCCCTCAAAAACATTTTTCCTCCTATTCGTGTGATCTTCTTCCACCTTAGATGGAAAAAACCCAAGTTTCTCTCCCCAGCAGCATTCCCCACAAAAATCATTTTCACATAACTTAGGCGTGGGTGCAACGTGACCTGTAACTCTCCCAAGGGCTAGGCAGGTGAGCCTCCCGACTCCAATTCCCATAGAAACACAAAACAGCTTCAGATGGAGCTTCCCTTGAATCAGACAGGTTTCAGATAGACCTGGACCAAAGGGGAGCCAGAGCTGGTTCAGTCATCATCCTTGACTTTAAAACATCAGAGTTTGATTTTCAGCCAGTAATGTGGGCTCATCCTTCATCTTCAATATCTTGCTATCCCCTATTCATCCTCAAAATGTACCCCAAGCATCTGAGCTTACAAATTGGTGTGATGTTTCCCACTCGTGTTTGCCTTCTTTGTGGGTTACAATGAAAGAGAAGTGGCCACCACAGAGGAATCTCCTGGCTTACTATGTCCTCTCGTAGCTCGGTAAGAGAGGTAAAATGGGTGCCACATGAGTCTAGACTGTTGAACGACTGGCTTGGTCCTACTTTCTGATTCCACCTGGTGTGTGGAGACTTCTCACACAAGCTTCATCATTAATATAGCCAGGTAAAGGGTGTCTGAAACTTGATCATCATGAAATGTCCATCTTCCTCATGAGAGTGCAAAACACAAAAAGAGGAGCGTTCACATTCCCTAACTCAGACCAGCTAATTCAGAAACAGCTGGGCCATTTTACTGTGGATCTCTTCTCCTTCTAAAGTCATAATCCTCCTCATAAGGTCCATTCCCCCATACCAATGGCAGATTAAGAGGCATGCCAACTTTGTACAATACACAGGATTTCCTGCCTTGGCAACTATTTGTAGATGGCTTTGGGGAAAGACTTCTACCTGGTTTCCCGAAGGAACAAGAAATGGTGGTCAGGCCCTCTTTGACAGGACTAGGCCACTGGCAATGAAATGACCAAACAGCACCTGGGCCCCTCACCCACAAAGAGGCTCACACCTTCTGACCTTCCTCTTTATTAGTTCAGTGGCTGGGAGGTTTTGAGGAGGTGAATTTCAGTCCAGTTGAATTTGAGGCACAAGGATGCTATTTATTTTCATGCCTCTCAATACTTTTTCTAGGTTGGGCAGATCCAATATCTAAATCTCTACCTTGTATATAAAAGCCTGCATATTTTTCTACAGCCTCTGGCAGGTGTTTGATAAGTTTGACTGCCATGTTCTTTGACTTCCCCAAATGTCTACTCCATGTACACATTCAGTCACAGTCACCAAAACAGGGAGTCCTGTGATCAGGAAGGACTTCAAAGGCTGGACACCGAGGCATTCCACAGTTGCAGCAGTTTCTCAGCCACACGTACTGCCATCACTGCAGCATCTCTATAGTGCAACTCATCAAGATTCAAGCACTTTCTACCCCAGGGTAGCAAGGGTCTCAACGTGGCCAATTCTGCCATATAACTCAGCATTGACCCAGTTCAGGTATTATCATCCAAGCCATGAGCTAACATGCTAGAATACTGAGGGGCCAGATGGTAAATATTTTAGACTTTGGTGGCCAAATCATCTCTATTGCAACTCAACTCTGCCATTGTTGCACAAAAGCAGTCGTAGGCACACAAATAAAAAGCACAGCTATGTTCCAATAAAATGTTAGGGACACTGAAATGTGAATGTCATACAGTCTTCACTTGTCACAAAATATTAGTCTTCTGGTGATTTTTTTCAGGTATTTAAAAATATAATTCTTAAGTAGCCAGCTGAACATAAACCGACAGTGGGCCAAATGTTGTTGGCAGGCCCTAGGTTCCCAACCTCTGCAACAGATAACAACAGGGAAGGCTGCTTCACTTATATCTGGAGAAAGGACCTTTGGTCATAATTCCAGTTCCTGGGAAGGGATATTCTTAAATAGGGTCACAGTCATGGTTCAAATTGGCTCTAAGCCTAAGGGATGTAAAGAGTCTACGGGGCAAAGATGTAATATGCAAGGATGCTCAGCAACCCCAGGTAAGGCCCCACTGCAGTAGGCATGGATCTGAAACCACACATGTGTGCATTAGAAAGAGCACATTTCTTCATCTTCTTTACTTCAACTTCAACCCAACACCCTGCATTATCTCACCGGGCCAGTAGGACAATAATTCCAGGCATCACTCAGTCTCCCCATCTTCCCAAAGTCTTGGGAGCCCATCCCTTGCACCAGTGTGCCCTGGATGCAGGACATGGAGTCAAAGGAAATTATTTTGGAGATTCAAGATTTAAGGACCGCCCTGCTGTGTTTCAGACTTGCATAGGGCCTACTAGTCATTTTTTTTTGGCCAATTTCTCCCTCCTGGAATGATAATATGCCTTACTACCATTGTATCTTAGGAGTAAATAATTTGTTTTGATTTTACAGGCTCATAGGTGGGAGGAGATGAGTCTCAGAGAGACTTAGGACTTTGGACTTGATGCTATAACAAGACTTTGGGGGATGATTAGGAAGAGATGATTGAATTTTGCAATGTGAGAAGGACATGAGATTTGAGGGGCCATGGGAGGAATAATATAGTTTGAATGTTTGCCCCCTTCAAATCTCATGTTGAACTGTAATCCCCAGTGATGGAGGTGGGGCCTGGTGGGGGGAGTTTGGCTCACAGAGATGAGTCCCACAGAATGGCTTGGTGCTGTACGCATGACAGTGAGTGAGTTCTTCCCAGATCTGGTTGTTTGAAAGTGTGCAGCATCTCCCCACTCCCTCTTGCTCTGGCTCTCACCATGTGACATGCCAGCTCCTCCTGCACCTTCTGCCATGATTGAAAGTTTCCTGAAGCCTCACCAGAAGCTGAGCAGATGCCAGGCCCATGCTTCCTGTACAACCTGCAGAACCATGAGCCAATTAAACCTCTTTTCTTTATAAATTACCCAGTGTCAGGTATTTATTTATAGCAGTGCAAAAACTAACAAATCATGTTAGATGATTCACCTCATGCAACAGATATAAACCTTGGCCCATGACCCTCTCCTCTGTCCCAGGCAGTGCAACAGGTTTTAAGACTAGAGAAGTGAACAAATGGTCCGGCCCTTATGAAGCTTGCCCCCCACCTCCATGCCAGGATGAGACATACACTGAGCAAGTAGTAGTCAAATAACTAGTTTGAAGGATTTATGACTTGCAGGGTGACATGAAAGTATGAAACCAATTAATCTTGCAGAAATGTACCAGAGAAGGCTCCCTTGTGAAAGAATCATTTAAGCTGTTGCTTGGATAATGAATGGGATTTATTGAGGCAAAGAGGACAGCTACGTGGGTCAGAGCCTATGCATTCTATGCAGAAGAAACATATGCAGAGACCATGAAGCAGAAAAGAGCAAGTCACTGGCTAGGGACAGGAGGACACCCATAATAACTGATGTAGGAGTTAATTCAGGTGTGGCAAGCCAGACTTCTGCACAGCCTGCCAGCCTTTAAAGATAGCCAACACCCCACTGAGGAGTGCTGCATTTTCATACATTGCTCTTCACACAACTCTGCAGAACGTGTTCATCCCAATATGTGGTCCCAGTGCAACAGATTCAGCCTTTGAATGGGGAGAAAATGAACAAATAATCTGCACACCTGTGCCAACCTCCCTTTGTTGAGTATTTGTTTTTCGAGATGGAGTCTCACCCTGATACCTAGGCTGGGTGCAGTGGCACGATCTCGGCTCACTGCAGCCTCCACTTTCCGAGTTCAAGCGATTCTCCTGCCTCAGCCTCCCAAGTAGCTGGAATTACACGTGCTGCCACCATGCCTGGCTAATTTCTGTATTTTTAGTAGAAACAGGGTTTCACCATGTTGGCCAGGCTGGTCTTGAACTCCTGACCTCGTGATCCACCTGCCTCACCCTCCCAAAGTGCTGGGATTACAGGTGTGAGCCATCGTGCCCGGCCTGTTGAGGATTTTTAAGACACAAATGTGTACCGCTCAGGAGACACACTCTGACAGTGCAGCATTTTTGCCATCAGGCATGCCCAGATGTGGACAGTCACACTCAGCCAAAATGCAGAGAATAAGAAATGCATATAGCCTGATGCTCCCTATGGGGAATGGGATTGAATGTATCTACATTGTAGACCTTCTAATAAACTTCCCAGAAAGTTGTCAGGCTGAAAATCACAAAAGGATTCTAAAAGGAGAATAAGAATTTGAGAGGAGAGAACATTTATCCAATGGACGTTCTAAACCTTGTTTAGGACTTGGGTGTTATAAGGGCCATGGGAAGACACCACAGGACTTGAAAAGTCAATGAATGGCGCCATCTTTGTATTTCTTCTAGCATGTGCTGGGTGGACTAGGGTACAGAAGAAGAAATGTAAGGAGAACAGGTACCAGGCCATGGCTGTGGTAAGTCCAAGGATCAGAGAAGCTGGAATGAAGATAAAGTTCCAAAAAAAGAGTTACTTAAATCTCAGCATGGAACCAAATAGAATTTCTGGAAAAAGATAAGAAAGAGACTATTCAAACATTTCTTTCCACACTGTCCTTAAGTAAGGCAACCATTTGACAATTCAGTTGGGCAGGATAAAAGTAATGAAACTGAGAAGAAAAACTGAAAGGAACGGTGATCTCGGTGCCCCGAATTGTGAAACTTATTTTTCTTTTCTCAATAAATCATTGAATCTGGTTGTTTTCACGATTCCACAGTACCTAAGTGCACTTGGAGGTAGTTACTCCATAAGTTTTTAACACTCCCTCTGGAGAATGAAGGAGAATATATCTTACATTCTATTATAAACCCAAGGCTATTGCTACTCCACAGCTTATTTGGAAAAGCCCTTAAGGAGTCAACCTGGGCTGAGTATCAGAGTTAAACTTTTCATCATAAAGGCAAGACACAAGTCCTTATAGTGGGTAAAGTCCCATGATACTAAGCCAGTAAATTAAAGGTCTTTAAACAGATGAATCATCTGGAGGCAGGATTCACATTTAAACCATACGTGAAATTCAGTTGTAAGACAACCTACTGACATCTAGAGCTGTGACATTCTTCTGGAGAAATGACTACGGTTTGGGCACACTGTCCTTCCCCCAGTCTCTTCACCCTAACGCCTTTATATTCTTCCTGCTTTCAGAAACACTGTTTTACTACCAGCAAAATGGAGCAGCCATATAATTTTTGATTGAATATAAAATGATATAAAAGAATAATGCATTACCTTTATGTTATACCTATATGCCGACCTTAGAATCATGGTTTTCTCATTTACTCCTATTGTAGCAGTTAGGTCAGAAAAAGTTACTAAATCACTTAGCCCAAACGTATGTCTCAATACATTTATTTGTGGCTTAGTTTTCCATTTTTCACACATATTGCTAGAAAATCACAGAAGCCTACAAGAAAATTCTCACTGGAATTCACATTTTAAATATTTTTTTAATTTAAAAGAAAAATATCTTTAATAATATTATCTCATTTTTCTCTTTAATATGGACTTTGTACCTGGGCAATGGTTCTGTCCGGACACCAGGATCTAATAAGGAGAAGATGTCTGAAGCAGTCGAGAGATTTACCATAGGCGTTTGGGAGAGGTTCCTCCTCTGGGTTTTCCTTATCAAACCAAATTTTCCACATTTTCTCATTTCTCGATATCTGAAAATACCATGGGATAAAAAATGTGTCATGCCACCCAACAATCTTTCAGGAACAGGTCACAGATATATTTCCTCAAACCTCTGACCTCTCCAGATATGTGTAAATTATATTCCTTGGTTATTTTTTTATTTTATATTATAGTGCCAAAAAGTTTGATTGTCTAAAATCTAATGTCATTTGCTCCAAAGTCAGTCTATATTAACATCAGCCTACAACTACATTTCAAAGTAGGGAGAGTCCTGGGATGTTTAATTTCTTCTTTGCCTTTGTGGTAACGAATTTGTAAAGAATACAACAAAATCAATGGAAACTCATTTTCATTATTTCAACAAAGTCTGATTTGCTCCACAAAATCTTCTCATGTCAGGAACCAAATCTCATTCACTTACGTTTCCTCATTTCCCAGGACAACTCCTGACACAAAAGAAGACATTTAACACATGTTTATTATTGAATGAACAGCTTTCTGATCAATACTCTATTAATCTAGAGTAATTTGAAATATGCCAGTTAATATCATCAAATGAATGATCAGACACCTGCTACCCTTAGGCAACTGGGAAAGAGTAAAAGGACATAGTACATTATCCTCTGCAACTTAAAACACCAGAGAGAGGTAGGAATTACATAGTAAGCAGATCAGAAACACCAAACAAACAAATAATGTCTACAGATAAATATCATCTTATATTCTCTGATATATTCCTTTTCATTAAGAGTTCAAATGTCTTTCTTGGGATATAATCAAAGGGAAATCATTCCACGTTCATATTTAGCAAGTACCATGTAAGAATAAAAATAGTAACTTCTTTCAATCATGAAAGACTACTTAATATTGAGGGGTTTCATGCATAAGATATCATCTCCAGAAGGTAGCAACTTCAATATCAATGGTCTGGGCAAGGTCGCTGGGGGTAACTCTATAGGGGAATAACTCAAAAGAATGGTTTGTACCCCTAAATACACAGTAGTAATAAAAAAATCACCAGTGACAAGCCAAAACATAAAAGTATAGCAGAACATAAGCAACTGGCCAACTTAAACTGGGGAAGTCAAGAACCAACTTTAAGACATTTCCTGGCCAAAAAAAAGCCTTCAACTTATAGCTGAATAAAGCCACCCTGCTGCCAATCTCATTTCTCTATGGTCACCTGATTTTCAAGAACCTGTTTCTTGGCTCGTCCCAATTTAATTCTCTATACCCAGCTTCCATGATTCCAGCACATGCAGGAGCTGGCTGATTCTAGAAGGATGATAACTTCTAAAGATAAGAGGCCAAGTGCTTGCATGAGATTCATACCCAGGTGCCTAACTAAGTCAAATAATGGGAAGGGCAGGAGGGGAAGAAGAAGAAGAGAGAGAGAAACAAGAGGCAAGAAAGGAAATTTAGCATTTAGAGGCAGGCTGTTCTTATGTCTTTTCATTTAACCTCTAGAAAGAAGGAAACGTCTTTTTAAGTCTAATTATTTAATCTAATTGGATCTATCAGTTTTTCTACTTCTGGACCTCCGATTGGTGATACTAACATATGGCCCAGGATTACACCAGTTAAAGTTCCTGGGCACATTTCTTCCTGCAAGACCGGTTAATGATGAGCGGAATATGCTTTATCAGAGTGTAGGTGAGCTTCGAGGAAGGTCAAGTGCATGTAATACCATATTAAGGGTGCAATATTAAGAACTATCTCTCTTCCACAAATATTATATCTAGTGATAAATCAGAAAGCTGCTCAACATGACATTAGCTTAAGTTAATTCAAAGCACAGTTACCTGGTCAAGGACATCTGAAAACCGTCTAAGTTTGCTAAGTTCCACCAAATTCAGCCACGTCATGTCCAGGATCCATTTTGATGGTTTTGGAGGACAAGCTTTAAAGTCTAATGAGGCACCTCCTTTAAAAGTAAACATTAAATTATCAGATTTTCCTTCCTTCACTGTAAAACAATCTATTTAGTCAAATTTGTATTAAACTATTTTAATTTCAATTATTTTACTATTTTTTTAAGCACAGAAATATAAATCATAGTGAAAAACATGCAACATTTAATAAATCAATAGATAATTTTAGAAAAACCCATTTAATCACCAGTAATACAGCTTTGGAACCAGGCAGATGCGGGATTCTATCCTGGTCTTCCCTGGACAACATCTGAGACAAACCATTTCATTTGTCTGGGTCTCTAATTCCAAATAAGTAAAATAAGAATAATTAAACCTGTGTCATGATGCGTCTGTGTAAAGCCCACAAAACAGGATAGAAGACATGGCAGAGGGTCACTAAATGAGCAACAGTTGCCAATATTAAGAATTGCCCAATGTTAGCACAAGCTAATATTCAATAGATAATTAATCTAGAAAAGTTAGTAGTACTAGATGTGTTTGAAGGATTCTCTTCTATAAATCAGTATATTACTTACATCTACCTTGAACACACCCCAAGGGTTCCATGTTGTATCACTTACGTCTGTGGTTATACCCTAAGTTAATCACAACAAACATTTCCATTTGGTACTGACCCTTATCTTTTCGCTGATGATTTACCAAAGCTCATGTAACCCACATAACTCTGACAGTAATGTAAGAAAAATGACACCTTAAAAATGTTTTTGTTGCCCATGTCAGAACAACTGAGTGTGTGAGCAATTATATTTTAAGAAAGAGTTAGGAAGTCTTCTCCAGGATAAAATATACTGTTTAATAAATAACATCTATTGAAGAATATCAAGGAAAATATGCTCTATGCATCATTCTTTTTTTTTTTTTTGAGATGGAGTCTCGTTCTGTCGCCCAGGCCGGAGTGCAGTGGCGCAATCTCAGCTCACTGCAAGCTCTGCCTCCCAGGTTCACGCCATTCTCCTGCCTCAGCCTCCAGACTAGCTGGGACTACAGGTGCCCAGCACCATGACCAGCTAATTTTTCATATTTTTAGTGGAGACGGGGTTTCACCGTGTTAGCCAGGATGGTATCGATCTTCTGACCTTGTGATCCGCCCACCTTGGCCTCCCAAAGTGCTGTCTTTTTTCTTTTCTTCTCTTTTCTTTTTTTTTTTTTTTTTTGAGACAGAGTTTCACTCTTGTTGCCCAGGCTAGAGTGCAATGGCGTGATCTCGGCTCACAACCTCCGCCTCTCAGGTTCAAGTGATTCTCCTGCCTCAGCTTCCCAAGTAACTGGGATTACAGGTACACACCACCATGTCTGGCTAATTTTGTATTTTTAGTAAAGACAGGGTTTCTCCATGTTTTTCAGGCTGGTCTCGAACTCCTGACCCCAGGTGATTTGCCCACCTCAGCCTCCCTCCCAAAGCACTGGGATTAAAGGCATGAGCCACCATGCCCAGCCTACGCATTATTCTTAAAATGATAAAATCAATCCATTTGACCACTTTAAAAATCTTTGAGCAGAGTGGGTTATAAACAAATGATAATACTCAAGATAATACATTGAGCTAATCTCTATTTTATCCAGGCATCTTGTACACTACTAAATTGTTATTTTTTGCCAAATCCATCATAATGTATTTACAATGAGGTAAGTATGGCCTTGAAGCCAATTTGATGAAAATATTGTAAATATTTCCATAAAATGAAAACAGATTGTTTTAACACCAGTGAGCAAAGACCTAAAGACAATGCATTGTGTTGAATAAAATGTTGGACCTTAGCAACTGCCCATTTTCCAACAAACTGAAAAGAATAACACACTCACCAGAGGGTTAGGGAAAGGCTATTCACGAAAAGGAAAGAGTGTTCCTCGCAGGCCAGAGTATTATTCATTGTTTATTAGCGGGTAACTATGTTTTGACTAACCTGCCTGCTCCCAAAGTACACAATTAGGCACAAAAAGTGATTGTAACTTGGGGGTGAGGACATATTCCTGAATAATGTGGTAACAGATTAAACAGACCTGTGAAAGATAAACAGCTGAGAAAGGAATAATTTGAAATAGTTGTCCAGATGATTGAGAATTGTGCTGTTCCCTTATTTTCTCAAACTCTTGCTTTGAAAACAAAAAAAGTAAGTTTGGGTTTTACCATAATACTTTGTGAAAGTGATACACGCTTATAATGAAAGTTTTATACAAGCTATGCCACACAATCGTAAATTGTCACAGCTAAGGCAGACTTAGAGAATAATCTAGGCTGAGCCTTTCCCATCTTAGAAATGACTAAAAGACCAGCATCAAAACACTGTTGAGGTCAAGAACAGTGGCCCACATCTGTAATCCCAGGACTTCGGGTGGAAAAGGCAAGAGGATAGCTTAAACCAGAAGTTTGAGATCAGGTGGGGCAACATAATGAGACCTCATCTCTACAAAAAATTTAAAAGTTAGCTGGATGTACTGGCATGAGCTTGTAGTCCTAGTGACTCAGGAGGATCACCTAAGCCCAGGAGTTTGAGGTTACAGTGAGCTGTGATTGCACCACTGCACTCTAGCTTGGGTGACAGAGCAAGACTCTGTCTTAAAAAAAAAAAAAAAAAAAAAAATTGAAATCTGCTGTAGCTAATGGGCTCAACAGCCACTACAACAGAATATCATATTCTAGGAGGCAGTCTGCTTATAAACAACTGAAATTTATTTGTCACAGTTCTGGAGGATGGGAAGTCCAAGTTCAAGGCACCAGTGATTTGGTGTCTGGTGAGAGCTCACTTCTGGTTCATAGAAGACCATATGCTCACTGCAATTCTCACGTGGTGAGGATTTAGCGTCTCTCTTGAGCCCTTTCTTTTGTGCGTGAGAGGAAGTCTCGCTCTGTCACCCAGGCTGGAGTGCAGTGGCATGATTTCAGCTCACTGCAACCTCCGCCTCTCAGGTTCAAATGATTCTCCTGCCTCAGCCTCCCGAGGAGCTGGGACTACTCCTGGCTAATTTTTTTTTTTTTTTTTTTTTTTTTTGTATTTTAGTACAGATGGTGTTTCACCATGTTGGCCAGGCTGGTCTTGAACTCCTGACCTCAAGTGATCTGACTGCCTTGGCCTCCCAAAGTGCTGGAATTCCAGGCTTGAGCCACCGCACCTGGGCGAGCCTCTCTTACAAGACCATCCATCCCTTATCATGGCTCTACCCCTACTACCTAATCACCTCCCAAAAATCCCTCCGTCTCATGCCATAACTTGGGGTTTAGGTTTTCAGCATATGAATTTTAGTGGGAAACAAACATTTGCACCATAACACTATCTAAATAACATTTTGAATTATGTTAAATGACTTTAAAATCCTTATATCACCAGGAGAGTTTATATCACCAGGTAGCTCCCATCAACCTAATGACTGAAGGGCAGATTTGCAACATAATCCTGCTCCGAAGTTTCCTCTGAAACTGTTTCATAAAGCAGTGTTACAAATAGCTGTTGAAAGCCAAAGACCCATGACAACCAGTCCAACCCATACAAGCATCAGACTAATCAAAATAACTAAAGTGCTGAAGATAATATAAAGATGCCCATCATTTGCTAAGTGTATCCTATGTATCAGGATTTACATAAATTGTGTAAACTCTCAATAATCCTACTATGTAGATTTTACTATCCTTGTATTACAGATTAGGAAACTGGAGATTGAAAAGGGTAAATGACCTTCTCAAGATCACTCATCAAGAAAGTGACAAAGCCAACAGATACTTTAACTTTCAACTTCCTAACTCTAAATCTTATGTTTGCTATCATCAAGACAAACTGTGATGTGCTTCACAGTATTTCAACAAGAGCTGGACACTCTGTTCGAAGTTATTTCTATGTGGAAATACATTTCATGCCTGAGTTGAGAATGACAGGAACAACAATCCACTGAAAACCTCTAGAAACTGGGGACTAGAGTCGCTGAGGCCAGAAATCAGTAATCTATTAAGGGTTCACCAAAGAAGGCAACTCTTACATCTACACATCTTTCTCTCCAGATACTCATCTGCCAATTATTCTGATTTAGGAAATTTGGAAAATAAAGTTCATATATAGCTAAACAGTAAATCTTTAATAGTTACAGACAATGAAAGAGAGATTGTCCATAATTTAACCATTTCTAAGTTCAAATCTAAACAGATGAGTCTTTGTTGCTACTATAAGATATATGTATATACACACACACATATGTATATGAATATGAAAATGCATTTGCATATGTAAGACTATGGACCTATAACCCCCACCAGGGCACAGCATGTGCATATCCGCATTCCTTCCCTTCTGTTCCCCTAGGGGTCATCTTCAAGTTCCCCTACAAATCTACTCTCCATGTTAAGCATGAAAATCTCCTGCTAGATAAAATTATGTCTTGTTTCTAAAGAATTGGTTTAGAAAGGCATACTAGATGAATCTATTTAGACCCTGGCATCATTTTCATAGAGTTATGGGATGAATATTTTGTCTCCCCAAAACTCATAGGTTGAAACCCTGTATCTCAGTTCTGGTGGTCCTGGGAGGTGAGGCCACTGAAACATAATTATGATTAGATGAGGTCATGATGGCAGAGCCCTTAGAAATGGGATTAGTGCCCTTGTAATAGTCACTAGAGAGCTTGCTTCCTCTTCTCTGCCCCCCAGCATGTGAAGATGCAATGAGAAGACAGTTGTCTACAATCCAGAAGAAGCTCCTCACTACAGCCCACTGTGCTGCACCCTGATCTGGGACTTCCAACTTTTAGAACTGTGAAAAATAAATGTCGGTTGTTTATTCGCCACCCAGTCTATAGTGATTTCTTATAGCATTGAGAATTAAGATACACATTACTTCAAACACTTTTTTCAAGACGTTCAAGAATGTGATAGTGAATTTATGTTTTCCAGCCTTCCACTGGGCTGTTTCGTTTGAATGGCTCAGGGGACCTGGCTGTGAGCAATGCTTCAGCAGATGCAGAATAAATCATCCACAGGATGAGCTGCACAGTGTCCTCATCCCACAGTGTCCTCATCCGCTTCACTCATCACCCGTCACTTTGTTTTATTTTCATCACACCAGCCTCACTCTACCAGAGGCCCTGATGCCATCCCTTCTGCTTCAACTCTCTTCCCCTAAATGTCATGACCAGCACCTCCTGCTCTTTCAGGTCTTTGCCCACCTACGGATCTCTTAGGAATGCCACCCCATTAAATATCCCATTGAATACCCCACTTAAAGCTTGAAGCTCCTCCCACCTCACATGCCCTGTAACTTCCCACCCCTCTCATCCTGCTCTGTTTTCCACAGGACTTACCATCTTCCCACTCACGATAAAATTCATTTATTATTTTATTATTTTTTCTGTACCCTCCCTAAATCTATATATACTTTTCAAGGGTTTTTGTTCACTGACATGCCCCAAATACCTATTCCATGCCCAGGTACACAGTAGGTCCTCAATAGATAGTTATCACTCAAGAAAAGAACAAAGAAAATACCTCATCTAAATGCAATCTTACATAATGCAAGGAAATTGTTATAACCAAAACATGTACTGCAAAGGGTTTTCACAATCATTCCTCCATCTGCACCTGTGTGCTATAGTCTGTATTCTTATATTGACCTTTAATAAGAGTGAGAAACTCTTCATGCTTGACTCGGTTCCTCTGGATGTCAATCTTTAGGGTAAGCAACAAGGTGAACAGGAATTTGTGCTCCTCGTACAGCCCTCGGACAGCATACTTATAAACCTCGTAGGTCATGTGCTCGACGATATTAGCAATCCTCTTGCTTGTAATTGGGCTCTTGACAGACCTGGTGAAGAGAACATTTATATCAGGCGTATCCCGCTGCCCTTTTCAAGTGTCTGTAAAAACAATTGTCTTTAATGGAAAATAAGTAACTTTGGAGGAAGAATACTTATTTTTACACATCAAGAGTAAGCCTCCCAAATCTAAAATAACAAGCATACTCTCAACATGAAATAACATAACAGAATCCTGAATGTTGTCTACATCAATTCCACCTGCAGGGCATTATCACTCACAACAAGATCTCGGGAATTTTCTTGTTTAACAGAAACCCACAAAGACAAAGGAATCAAATCGATGGATAAATAGTTGGCAGAGTTTTCTCTGGGCATAAAATGGTGAACCAGAATGATTTGTTAACACATTGGTAATTACACTGATCTGAGATTTAAAAAAAGAAAAAGACTCTTACTAACAAAGGGGAAGGAAGCTATAAATGTAATGTCATGATTTTGGTGCACAGATATAGAATTCAGCTTAGCTTCCTGAGTACTGACGTACCTGGCTAAGGAAAGGTCAAACAAGCCCAGAAACTGGCGAAGCGAAGTCTGATACATCTCATTAACCAAGCGCATCTCGGTAATGAGGAAGTAGAGGATGCTGCCCCGTGTAGCCACTGGAAGACAAAGAGCAAGGTTGCATGTGCTACGAGAGAGGAAAATAAATGACCCATGCAAAGAGACCAGCCTAAACTCTAAATGAAAACAACAACTTTTACTTTTATATCTTATCAGTGGCTGCCTACCAGATGTGGGAAACACAGCGACACTCACTTATTAATATATTTATTTCTTATTTACAACATTTTGTAAGTAGTCAGCTATTTGTATTTATTAAATGGCACTTCCCATTTTAGAATCTCTAGACCCCTCGTAAAAATATTTTTTCTATTTGTACTGCAGGTAGAAAAGACTGAATCAAAGAAATTTCAAAGGTTGTGTGTTTAACACCCAGCAAGTGAGGTAGCCATTAGGGGCCTCATCCTTAAGTTCCAGCAAGAAGCCATGCCTAACCTGGGCTTCAAGTCTGCAAAACGACCCATTGCAAAGATGATGCCTCTGCCTATCAGTAAATGACAGTTTAATTATCATTATTATTATTTTTGATACAGAGTTTTGTTCTTGTCCCCAGGCTGCAATGGCACGATCTCGGCTCACTGCAACCTCCGCCTCCCGGGTTCCAGTGCAGTAGCCTTGAGTAGCTGGGATTACAGGTACCCACCATCATGCCTGGCTAATTTTTCTTCTTCTTCTTTTTTTTTTTTTTTTTTTTGTATTTTCAGTAGAGACAGGGTTTTGCCATGTTATCCAGGATGATCTTGCCATGTTGGCCAGGCTTGTCTCAAACTCCTGACCTCAGGTGATCAGCCCACCTCAGCCCCCCAAAGTGCTCGGATTACAGGCATGAGCCACCACGTCTGGCTGATTATTTGTTAAAAGGAATAATAAAATACTAAAAGATAGCCAATCCAACTGAATTATTTAGCAGGCTTTTCTTCTACAAGGCCAATTTGCAAATTGGTGGCTGAGGATAAAAATCTCCCATGAGACCACAGAACTACCTTCCTAATACAAAAACTATAAACAAAATACCAACATAGTGTTACCAAACAACAAACAACTAGGCACTAATTCCTCAGATTTCACTAATTTGCATCATCAGATTTTTTAAAATTCTCCTTTACTTTCTAACATCAAAATAAGTTCATGAGAACCTTAAAGGATTTACTAACATGAATGACAAGAACTCAGAAAATGGATACCATTATAAAAATTTTTGACCTCCATTTTACTGAATATTTCCCAACAGAAATTCCACAAAACACCTCCACTTTGCATAATCATTTGTATAACTCCCTCACATCCTTCCATTTCTCTAATTCTCGTTCCTCTCTCATTTCATTTTCCCATGAGATTTGTCTTTCATTACCAAACTCACCAGGTCTGTATTCCTCCCGGGCTGAGTTAATTTGAACTTCTGTCTCAGCAGAAATTTCTAACTTCTGTGTCACTTCCTCGGCTGTCCTTTTTGTGTTACTCAGCACAACAATGAGACTCTCGTCTTCTACCAGGGACCCCTGGGTACTTGTCAGGCGGTAAAGCAAGTTATCTTCTAGTTCCTTTATTCTTCTTTTGTTTGCAGTTACATCTTCCATCAGATGAGTTCTTTCTTTCTCCAATTCCTATTAGTTTGCACAAATAAATTTGCTACCTCAATTAACAACTCCTGTTGAATATTCCTTAAGACATTAACCTACATGGCTGCTTTCAAGTTCCTGTACTGTATTTATCATAATCAACTGCAGGAAATATGGACATCAAAAAAGGAGAAGCGCTGGGCACAGTGGCTCACACCTGTAATCCCAGCACTTTGGGAGGCAGAGGCGGGCGGATCATTTGCAGTTGAAAGTTTGGGACCAGCCTGGCCAACATGGTAAAACCCCGTCTCTACTAAAATACAAAAAAAAAAAAAAAAATAGCTGGGCATGGCAGTGCTTACCCGTAGTCCCAGCACTTTAGGAGGTGGAGGCAGGCGAATCATTTGAGCTCAGGAGTTTGAGACCAGCCTGGCCAACATGGTGAAACCCTGTCTCTACTAAAATACAAAAAAAATTAGCTGGGCGTGGTGGCTCATGCCTGTAGTCCCAGCTGCTTGGGAAGCTGAAGCAGGAGAATCCCTTGAACCAGGGAGGCGGAGGTTGCAGTGAGCCGAGATCACACCACTGCACTCCAGCCTGGAAGAAAGAGTGAGACTCTATCTAACATAAAATAAAATTAAAAATAAAATTTTAAAAAAATGTAAAGGAGAAGTAACAGAGGAAGGAAGAATAGGTGCCAAGCAACATGAAACCAGCAAAAAATACTACCGGCATCCTTCTAATCACCCATTTATTTTCTAAAGTCAAATCAGTTTCAAGTGATTGCTGTGATTATATTTAACATTATACATATAATCTTCTTTTGAAGGGGACATATATTTGAAAACAAAAATATACATCTCTGATTAAATAGGTTTACTTCTGTCTACTTTCTTAAGAGAGTTCCATTATTGTTTAAATGTGGTTATTTCAAACTTGCTAATTGAAAAAGTATCCAAGTCTGTGAAAAACTACTCTCCAAAATCTTAGGCAAGCAACTTGAGCTGCAACTGCGAGCACGTTTAAATTGAAAAGTCTTCTTGGCCTGCTGTTGTCTCCAAGAGCAGAAAAGTTTTGCATCTTTTCTGAGGGAGATTTGTAGACAGCTGGGAGAGTGAAACCTTGGAAGACTATTATCCTTATTGGCCATTTCTTCCTCTTGGCAGCTTGGAGAGGGAGAGATAGAGGAAGAGAAGGAAAGAAAAGATGGAGCTGGTGGCAAGGGTGGGGGAAGGAGAAATACGTGTGACACCAAGCAAGCCACAGGAAGAGGAAGCCCAAAGGCAGTGAGACAAAAGAGAAATATGCTTCTGGCACCAAGTCAAATTGTACACAGATATCAACTTGCTATATGAGAGACTCTGTCTGTGACGCTAAAGAATCTAAAATGGAAAGAACAATAAATAAATGATATTTGCAAATTTAAAATGAAACTTATGTATTAAGAGAGTTTATTTGAAGAACTTCCCGGATATGGAGTCCACTGACAGTTTACCCACATTTAACTGCATTTATAATGTACAATTCATTATAAGCAAAATATGGGGAAACTAGGGTTAAGTGCAGGTGACAAACAGCAAAATCACAGGAGAGCATGTTTGACAGTTCGACTGGACTCACGGCAGCTACCTGAACGTATGGTATCAAGCTCAAATCTCTAGATCAGCTTCAGAAATGTATATTCTCAATTGGGTACTCTGGATATGACTCAGTAGGTGATATGGTTTGGCTCTGTGTCCCCACTCACATCTCACCTCTAATTGGAACCCCCATAATCCCCACGTATCAAGGGCGGGAACAGATAGAGGTAATGGGGTCATGGGGGCGGTTTCCCCCATGCTGTTCTCGTAACAGTGTGTGAGTTCTCACAAGATCTGATGTTTTTATAAGCATCTGGCACTTCCCCTGCTTGCACTCACTCTGTCCTGCCACCTGTGAAGAAGGTTCCTGCTTCTCCTTTACCTTTCACCGTGATTGTAAGTTTCCTGAGGCCTCCCCAGCCATGCAGAACTGTGAGTCAATAAAACCTCTTTCCTTAATAAATTACCCAGTCGAGTATTTCTTCATAGCAGTGAGAGAATGGACTAATACAGTAGGTTTTATAGATTCTACTCCCTTTTGAGAAAGCCAGAAATCTAAAGTGATGCAGTGATGAATCATATGAAAGCATATAAAACATAATGGACTACTCACTGATTACATGATTAATTGCACAAGTTACCTTTGTTATGATCCAGTGTGCACACAAACATGGAGGGAAAGGAGAGGCCAGACCTAGCCCAAACTGTCACTGTTAACCATTACGCAAGTTCTTCCCTTTTGTGGCTCTTACAATTATTCATTTTTAGTACTTAGTTTATGCTTACAAGAAACTTATCCCCATACTACTCCATGAATTACATCTTGTTTTAAACACTATCGCTATGTTGATAACTCCCAAGTTTATATCTCAGCTTCAGATCATACCTCCTTTCAACATCTCCATTTGGACATCTAAGAGACATCTCCTACTTAGCACCATCAGCAAAACAAAACATCTGATCCTCCCTTGAAACCTGTTCCACCTCAGCCTTCCACAGCCTGGCAAATGGCAACACTATTCTTCCAGATGCTCTGGTCAAAACTTTTGAACCCTGCTTGGTCATTTTCTTTTCCTCAAATTCAACAACAAATTCATTGGCAAGTTCTATCATCACCTCAAAATGAGATTCAGAATCTAATCATTTCTCACTCCCTCCACTATCACCACCCTGGTTTAAATTATCATCGTCACCTCCCCTCTAAAATAGGAGGTCTAAACAGGTCTCCCTACCCCCGGCCTTACCCACCGGTCTACTTCCAGCCCAGCAGTCAAAATGATGCTACTAAAACATATTTCCTCTCTCAAAACCCTCCAATGGCCAATCTTTCCACTCAGGGTGAAAGGTAAAGACCTTACCAAGGCCTATAAGGCTCTACCAAGCTGCCCCCTCCTTCATTACTGCTGGGACCTCATTTCCTACTTTTCTCCCATTTTTCACTTTGCTCCAGCCACACTTGCTATTTCCTACATCAGTGGTTTTCAAATTTCAGTGCATGAGGATCACATGGAAGGCTTGTGCTATAGGCTTGGAACAGCATCTGAGAATTTGTACTTCTAATCCCATGTGATGTGGTGCTGCTATTCCAGGAAAAACACTTTGAGACTTACTGTCTCAAACCCATAAAGAACTCTCTTGCCTCAGGGCCTCTGCATTGGCTGCTGCTCTGTCAAGTCTGTTCTTCTTTCAAATAACTCACTCTCTTCTCTTATTCAAGTCTTCCTCAAATGTCACATTCTCAGTGAGCCCCACCGTGACGACCCTCTTTAAAATGCTAGCCCACCAGCTGACTCTCCAGCTCTCCTGCTCACCAATGTCTGCACTTTTTATGGCATTTACCACTTTCTAACATAATACATAAATAATATGTTATGCTCCAGGGATAGTTTGGTCTTCGAGTCTATTTTGTTCATTGATAAATTCTCCAGTCAGAGAAACAAAGCCTGGTACATAGTAGGCACTCAATTAACACTGCAAATTGAATGACCAAATGTTGCATTTGTTTTCAAATTGATAAACTGAAACATACAGTGAACTGGAAAGTCTAGTCTTTGTGCCAGAAATACAGATGTGGGAATGCTCACTCTCTGAAAACCATGACGTTAAAAATAAAGGATGTGCTAACAAAACTGCATGAAGGCAAAGAGCAAAGACCAGTGGCCTCTGCTTTATGTTTCAGCCAGTTCATCACCATTGACTGAATGGTTTGAGTTGGTAAGACCCCACCAGACTCTCAACTCACACTCTGAGCACAGTGAACCAGGTCTGGGGCCAGTCGAGGAAAGGAAGAATTCCCTCTTTAAGCAAAACAAAAGTTCAGGATTTGTATCAATTCTTAACTCTTGAAGATGTAGCAACTCAAGCAAAACCTGCTCTTATCATCTTTGTTTCCATCTGTTACCTGGTTACATATGAAAGCTCCCTTAGTGGTTATTTCAATTCATTGATTCACGAGATGAGAATTTCAAATTTCAGAAAACGTAGAAATGAGTACAAACAAGTGACATTTAATGGCTGCTATAAAATTCATTTCTATAAGCAGTTATAATAAAAGCCTTCACATTATGGTTGTACTAGGAAATAAAAGTGATAATGAAAATTCAAGCAATTTTTATTGCCATATTTATAAATTTCACACACTATCACTATCATTTCTGAGTCCCTAAAGGTGAGCATTTAAAGGTCTTCACCTGAAGACAGGTAAGGGAAGAAATGTAAAGCAGTAGAAAGACTGATGGTTTTGACATCAGGAAGACATATGTTTGAATTGTAGCTCCCAAAACCCATCAGCTACACGACATTTGCCATGTTTTAAAACTCTGCAGGCCTCAGTATTTTCATCCACAAAATGTATGTAAAAACTGCTCATAGGATGATGGTGAAGATATCGCCAGTAATGCAGCTAAGGTAGTGGCTAGATTATGATAACTGCTCAAAATGTCTTTTCCCTTCCATCTTCTCCCTTGATTCATTTCTGGCCAACTTTTCAGAAGCATGATAATGCTTATTGTAAAAATAAGTAGTTTGAAAAATCAAGTCGAAATGTGGCACAAAGTAAATGAGAAATGATATTTTGAATTTCACATATTATCATAAAAGTGCATAATAAAGTAGCTGAAAAGGGATAAGGAGAACTTAGAATGCTAAGGACGAATGCTTTTGTGTCAACTGGGAATGAGAGCATGGACTGTCAAACTCAAAAGCAGCATCAGGTCTTATCAATTCTTCCTGCATACAAACCTTTATCTTCTGCCCATTTTTTCAATCACATAACCACTGCCCTACTTGAGAATTTACTTGTCATTCATGGACTACTCTAACAAAGCTGGTCTTCCTGCTGACGCTTTTCCACTCATAGTCACTCAGGAGATCTCCCTTACCTATTTTGAAAGGTCCAAAATTCTCAACATAGTTGGCAAAACCTGTCACAACCTACCTTTCTAATCTTATTTCTACTTGAGAACTATGGAATTGAGGTTAAAATCATGCCTCCATGTTGTTTATGAAACAAATATTAATAAAATAAACATAGTAATGATGTGTACGATGAGTGGGAAACCATTCAATTCTTGATTAAAAAAAAAAAGTAACTAAAAAGATTGAACATTATTAAGATGGCTGTGGTCAATTTAATATCATTGTTAACAAATTTGTCAATTAAAATAATTGCCTATATTCCCAAAGGATTAAAATAAAGCTAAGAAGTACATTTCCCCAAAGTTTGAAATGGATGAAAATAAAATATATACTAAGTAAATAGTATAATTGAAAGTACTATTTGGAATCCCAAAAGCAATCTGTATATTAAATAGAAACAAGTGGCCAAATACTTGGGCACTAGAAAGTTATTGGCAAAAGAAAGGTTATCTGAGAAAAAAACAAAAAAAAAAAAAACAAAAAACAGAACAATCATTGCTTGCTTTTCGTTCAAGGTTAAAAGATTGAAAACCTACTTAGGGATACGGTTATAGGCATATTTTCATTTATATGGCTGATTTAAACATATTTGTATTAAACGATTACTTTCATTCCACCAATTCATAAGAAGAAGATAAGACTCTTTCAGATTAATATGATGAGGCAAAGTTAATCAAAATAATTTTATCCATAAATCTCTTTCCCACCAAAAGGATTATCTTTCAGCAGGCAGATAGATAGATAGATTGATTGATTGATTGATAGATAGATAAATGGGTAAAAGAGTAAAGATTTGTACTAAGTATTCCATATAAATTCTAAGGCTACAATGTAAAATTCTTATATAAACGGTGACATATTCCAAAGGGAATTTTAAAAGTACGAAATAGATCAAAGATCTAAAAGTAAGACCTGAAACTTTTTTTTTCACAGTTTTATTGGCATTCATTGGCTTATACAGATATACTGTACTTAGAATACATGATTACCATGTAAAGAAAAAAGGCAATGGTGGGAAAATGGTCAGGGAGAGCAGAACTGATTTGCAGTCATGTCAGGAGGATTTCGAAATGCTGAGAAACAGCTGAGCCACACCTGAAACTATAAAACTACTAGAAGAAAACATAAAGGAAATGCTTCCGGACACTGGTCTGGGAAAAGAGTCTATGAATAAGACCTCAAAAGCACAAGCAACAAAAGCCAAAATAAACAAATGGGGCTATATCAAAAAGCTTCTGCACAGCAAAGGAAACAATCAACAGAGTGAAAAGATAACTTACAAAATGGAAACAAATAGTTACAAGCTATTTATCCAAGAGGGGATTAATATCCAGAACATACAAGGAACTCAAACATCTCAACAGAAAAAAAATCAATTAAAAAATATGTAAATTATCTCAACAGGGCCGGGCGCGGTGGCTCAAGCCTGTAATCCCAGCACTTTGGGAGGCCGAGACAGGCGGATCACGAGGTCAGGAGATCGAGACCATCCTGGCTAACACGGTGAAACCCCGTCTCTACTAAAAATACAAAAACTAGCCGGGCGAGGTGGTGGGTGCCTGTAGTCCCAGCTACTCGGGAGGCTGAGGCAGGAGAATGGCGTGAACCCGGGAGGCAGAGCTTGCAGTGAGCTGAGATCCGGCCACTGCACTCCAGTCCGGGCGACAGATCGAGACTCCGCCTCAAAAAAAAAAAAAAATTATCTGAACAGACGTGTCTCAAAAGACATAAAAATGGCCAAGAAATATATGAAAAAATTCTCAACATCACTATTCATTGGGGAAATGCAAATCAAAACCAAAATGACATATCATCTCACCCCAGCTGGGTTGGCTATTATCAAAAAGTCAAAAAATAACAAACCCTGGTGAGGATGCAGAGAAAAGGGAACTGTAAAACACTGTGGGTGGGAATGTAAACTAGTACAACGATTATGGAGAATAGTATGGAAGTCCCTCAAAAAACTACACACACGGATACACACATTGAAACAAATAGAACTACCACATGATCCATCAATCTCACTACTGGGCATTTACTCAAAGGAAAGGAAATCAGTGTATTGAAGACATGTCTGCACCCCCATGTTTACTGCAGCACTATCCACAATTGACAAGATATGGAATTAACCTAGGTGCCCAATAACAGACAAACGGGTGAAGGAAATGTGGTATACGTACACAGTGGAATACCATTCAGCAATAAAAAAGAATAAAATCCTGTCATTCACAGCACCATGGATGGAACTGGAGGTCATTATGCTAAGTGAAATAAGCTAGGAACAGAAAGTAAAATACTACATATTCTCACTCACATGTGTAAGCTAAAAAAAAAATGTTGATCTTATAGAAGTGAAAAGCAGAACAGAGGATACTAGAGGCTGGGAAGGGTGGGGGAAAGGGTGAGAGAGGGAGAGATTTGTTAAGATACAAAATTACAGCTAGATAGGACGAATAAGTTATAGTGTTTTATAGCATTGCAGGATGACTGCACTTAATGATTATATTACATAATTTCTAATAGTTCGAAGGAGAATATTGAATGTCCCCAACATAGAGAAATGATCAATGTTTGAGATGATGGATATGCTAATTATCCCAATCTGATCACTTTACATTATACTATGGAAATATCGCTATGTACCCCCAAACATGTACAATTACTATATATCAATTAAAAATAAAATAAAAATTTACATGTACAGGGTGGTTTGGTAAAATTTCGTGAACATGGCATTTGTTAATTAAATGATTTTTTACTGTAAGTAGCTTAAAGAAGCAAATGAAAACTAAACTTATTTGTGTACATAAACTGCATTTATAACCAAAGTTTTGAAATCAGTAAAAGACAAATGGCAGCCAGAGTTCTCATTCTTAAAGGTATAACTCAGGCCCCCTTACCAAATATCATTTCTCTTTTGTACTTTACACTAGTAATTAAAATAGAAAGATTAAACAAGAGAACTCAGAAAGAGATTTCTTTTTCCTCCACCAACAGTGAGCTGGTGATAATGATGTCTATTTAATGTCCTTTTTAAACTACTTCCCATGTCAGTTTCACCAAGTTCAGGAACTTGTACCTCAAAAGGAAATCACACACTTGTTTGCTCATCCAGAATTCTGAACAACGATGATCCCTCAGGCCTTGTATTGTGTGACCAGTAGGAGCTGTTGATCAACACTGGCATTTTTCTCCCAATGGAACATAGATTTTTTTTAAGTTTCCGTTTTATTCTCTATGATCCAAGTGAGAGTGAGTCTAAGAGATTTGGTTTCTATAAAGGAAGGTTGTTGTAGACCTACTGGTTTCCTGCCTGTTCAAAATGGTCTAGATACATCACCTTCTGGTAATAGCAGGAGAATGTCCAAATCTACTCACAGGTACATCAGATAAACAACTGGATATAGCCTTGATGTGAATTTGAACAGCACATGCATTTAAAATGACTGTCTTGAAGCACAAGAATATAAACTCTGTTAAAATTCATGCTTCCTTGCATTCAGATGCTCTAATGTGTTTCTGAAGCAAACAAACCTAAAGGTCTAGCAGGTATACAACTGAGCATTCATGAGACCCAATTACGTGTGATAATAAGGTCTCTCATTGCCCCTGTATCCTCAGGACACAGAACAACTGATTAATTTTTGGAGTCAAAGATGTGTCTTTCCGTTGCATGAACAATTCCCGTTCAGAGCCTCCTTTCACAAGAAGAACCAACAAACCTAAGACGTCATGACTCACCTCCACTGAAGAGACTCAGCCTTTGTTTCAGCCCCACATTCCTCAGATGGTTTCCAACATGAACTTGCTATTCTGTGTGGGATCTCCTACCCCTTCCTGTGTGTAATCTTCCTAGCGTCAACAGACCTCCTTAAACCAATAAAATTTCAAATGGATATTTTATATTTATAATCACCCAAGAAGTGAGATTATAGTCAGAGAGAATGCATTGTCACTGAAGTCAAAGGAATAATTTGGACTTTAAAACACTGATATATCTGTGTTCATAAGGCACAGACATAAGACTCTTTTCAATAGAGTAACTAGACTATAGGAAATGACCCAAAAGCAGCAGGGATCAGCTCAGACCCATTTGCACCACCCAGATTGAGAAGGTCCGGCAGTGTTAGCAGATTCAGGAATACGCTGGGAAGTGAAGAAGCTGCAAAATAAAAGCCCCTTAGAATAAGCATACTGCTGAAAATCCATCAAAATTAAGCTCAGCCGTTCACTTCTTCTATCACAAGACCTCATTTTGGGAACAAAATAAATAAAGGTTAGGTGTTAGAATGTTGTTCACATTATAAAAGAAAACGAGTGTCTGTTCTTATGTGAGAAAAAAAATGAGTGTCACATTATTCTGGCTGATCATTTTGTAAGAATTATTTACTGTGAGCCCAGAACAGATTCTGATAATGAGATGATATTAAAGGAGTAATTTTCTCAAGACACTCAATTTTCCTAAGAAGTAAGAAACAGCCTGGTCCTGCATCCATACTGGCTTTTCAGGGTTGCTCCAAGTGTTTTCAAATAAGCTTAACAAGCTCCTTATTTCATCTTAAACCTCTGCTACAGGAATTAAGGCCCAGGGATGGGTTTATTTTTGTTGTTGTTGTTGCTGTTGCTGTTGTTGTGTTTTGCTGCAATCCAAGTCTGTCAGATCCAATTATTTGTTCCAAGGAGACTGTATTCATTCAGTTAAATATAAGAAAACCAAGGACAAGAATATTATTCAAACTGCCACAGGGCCTCTTATCTCCATGAAGCCAAGGCTACAGGTGGAAGGACAGTCTCAAATACCAGTGACAGAGGTGGCCCAAAAGACCCTCAGGAACTCCCACTTGTTCAAGGTCACATGCTATTGCTCAAGAATCCCAGTCCTGCCTGAAGTAATTACATGACAACGCTAAATTTCCTCCACCACCTCTATTGAGATTTAACTCGGGACTCAAAAACTAAGCAAGTACGTATTTTGAAGGCTGTCATTACCACAACAGCAACTCAGTGGCAGGAATCAGAATCAATATCTGCCATTCTGAGATCACTCAACCATGTGAATTTATGAAGCTGGATTAAATGCTCCTAACGCAGCTTCCAACTTTATGACCCTGTGATTCATGTGCTATAAATTAACAATAATGTTCAGGAAAAGGGAAGGGAGAGAGAAGGAGAGGAAGTTGAGGAGAAAGAGACACATGGTAGGCTCAGAAGGGCAAGCACCGTACAACACACAGAAAAGGTACAGAGAAGGGGAAGGACAGACCCCAAAGACTTTGCTGACCGTATTAACATAAATAATCTTCAGGTCAGTACAGAAGGTGTCACTAAGTTAACTAAACTCCTCATTATTATTGAACTCAGGAGTAAATCAATAGCAACGTTAAGAGTTCATGCAGTTTCACCATAACATTCCCATTAAAATCTTCCACGGTTCTTTGCTGAAGCCTCACATGTTCCCTAGAGAAAATGCTCACTCAAAAGAAGGAAGTTTACAAATGTGTGGCCTTTTTTCATTGAGCATTAAGTTATCCCATAAAACAGAAGTAAAGAGGGGAGATATGGAGTTATGTTTCATTAGCATAGTTACGTAAGTAGCCTTCAAAACTTACAGAGTGAAACTCAAGTGTCACAAACTTCTGTTTTCTCACATCAGACCCTGTCAGGACATACTACAGGGTTCTCTTAGATCACAAATGAGAACTGACAATGTTGTTTGTTATGAGTACAGAGTTTTAATTTTATATTCTAAAAGCGTAATAATGAATCAAATGAAAGAAAAACCTAGATCTGTACCAGAAAATTAAAAGTCAACAGGTTAGCAAAATTCATAATAGAACACACCTTTCAGATAAATCAACCAACTTAAGACCAGAATAATGATGCTGAAGATGAGACTGATTCCTCATAGTTTCACCATCAGCCTGTATAAAGGCAATCGATGACATACATAATTTATGAGACATATGTGTAACATACGGGTAGATGATTGGTTAATAATTTCCTTTAGGAAAAAAAGAAGATACTTGGCGATTAATGGGAAAAAAACACAGGGAATAAAAGGGGAGAAACTCGGTCCTATTACAACTGTTACTGTCTTATTTTTGTCAATGAAATATGACATTAAAGCAACGCAGAATGGGAGGGAGCCACACTTCACTCACCTGCTTCTCTGTGAGAATGACCCTCCCGAGTAACTGATCTTCTAGACCTTTCATGGTGACAGTGAAGTCAATGATGGAGGTACGGGCACTTATCTCAGGGGTGTAGGCTGGGTTAGGCAGTTTGGTGGTAATGTAGAGTCTAAAGCCATCCAACACATCGACTTCCTTGTCACCAACTTTCACCTTTTTTATAAAAAGAAATTTAAAAGTAATAAAACAGAGATATACCTTACTATGTCTTTTTTGTATCAGATCAAGTATTGTTTTAAATAATGACATAACTGGAGATCATTTGTATACTAAAAAAGAAATGGTCATGAGGCATCTGCACAGCTTCAGACAACTAGGAGGAAAGGAAGGAAGCCAAGAAGGATGGAAGGAAGACTGAATATAGAACTTAACACCAAAATTGTGATCACATTGCAGGAGTGAGATGGATCCCTTACCCAAAATTCAGTTCAGAGGTTGAGACTGATGATGCTACACATGCATCAAAAGAATACAAAAAGGCTTATTACTCACATGATGGGTTTGTGGGAGAGATCAGAGTAGGTTCCCAAACAGGTCCCAAAAACTGCCTTGAGAGAGCAGGGAGGGGCAGCTGCTCTAGGGCTTTATGGTGTTTAGGGGGTAGAGCTGGGCTGAGGGTTACCATACATAGGTATGGACAGGGGGTTGCATGGTTTGAATTTTCAACTTACGCCAAAGGAGGGGGCACCCAGGTTTTATCAGCCTGCCCAGATGTGAGTGGGGCAGAAGGGGAGAGGGGAATGGAGAAGCTTCAAAACTATCAACATCGAGAGGCAGTCAGACCCCTTCACACACTACAAAAGTGAAGTCAACATTCCTCAAAGGATTGCTCTTGGATATTTTAATCCAAAGTCAAGAAGTGTAGAAGAGAAAAACAAACCTTTCCCATGGACTCAAATTTAAGTTGCTGCCTATTAAGACCATTCTATCTGTGTCACATTGACCTGGCCTCGTGGTAACTGTTCTGCACATTGTCATCCATACGTTTAACCTACCTTAAAGGTAGACCCAGTTTTAATGAAGTTTCTTTCCAAAACATTATCTAGTGCTGGATCTAGTTCCTCTCCAACATCTTCAATAAGCAAGGGCCTTCCAAGAGAAAGGCTGTCTTCCAGGTGGTTTCTGAAGTATTTGTGATTTAAAGACGTGATCTAGGAACAGGATCACAAGGTTCAAGGTTGCTGTTGACAGACATTATTATGAAGCAAGCACAGAGATAACTGTTTTCAAATGAAGCCTAAAGCATTCTACTGCAAGAGGCAAATACAAATTGAGCATCCAAAATGTCCCAAAATACAAAACTTGTTGAGAGTCCACATGACGCCACAGTGGAAAATTCCACACCTGACTTCTGTGCTTTCTGATGGTTGAATGTACATAAACTTTGTTTCATGCATAAAATTGTTTTAAATATTCTATACAATTACCTTCAAGTATATGAATAAGGTGTATGTGAAACATAAATGAATTTCGTGCTCTGACTTGAGTCCCATCCTCAAGTTATCCCATTATGTACGTGTAAATATTCCAAAATCTAAAATCTGGAACACTTCTGATCTCAAATATTTAGGATAAGGGGGCATTCACCTTTTACATATATTTTTAGAGATCCTTGGTTTTGAAACCCACACTTGGTGAAATTGTAAAGAAGTTTAATTGTTTCCATTGTTGTTTAGCAATGACAAGTAATAATGTGATAATTAGGAAGTATTCACGCAAAATGCTGCACACTTTGCGTGATACAGCTCTGCCGTTCTCTACTCATCAAAGAGAGCCCTGGACCCTGACAGAATAGTCTGAAACCACTGAAAGATGGCATTGGTAGAGATTAACACACATGCAAATAATGAAAGTTTTAGAAAATATTTTCATATTAGATTTAAGCTTGCATCTGCTAGTGCTCTACCTAGGATTACAAAAACATCTCTAATGTTTTTGAATATTTCTTTACTCTTGGATTTTTGTTTATCTGAGGCAATAAAACTTAACCGGTAACATAAACATACTAAAACACAAATTACCTGGAGTTCATTTCGGCTTTCTTTATTTTTAATCCAGATCTTGCCTTGAGTCTGTGGATCAATTAACAAAGGGTAACGAGATGCCTTCGTGACAATAATTCCATTTTGAATGGACAGGTCATCATTTGGCAGACCTTGGAGGTTCCATTCACTAATAGTAGGAGCATCAATCAACATCTCACTGAGATTTAGGTTCTTTCCAAATGGAATTTTCCGGGCTTTCATTTCCTTCCGCCAGTCATTTAACAGAAGATCACGAAACTCTTGGTTAAATGGACCAGAATAAGATAGAAAAGCTGTAGCCAACAGTACATCCCCTAAAACAGAAAACAAACACCACTGAAACACTTTAGGTTCATCCTTGTAATTGTACAGCATATTAAAAATGAAAAACTTTAAAAGACAATAATTCTTTTAAACTAAATTCCACAAATCAAACTGGAAGCACGTGTGGCTGTGCCAGTGAATAAGCAGTAGTCTGGTTTATTAGTCAATAGGGTCCACGTGGCCTACCAAGTGATACCTGCTAGCAGTCAAGCACTGGATGATTTTTACTCTCATTAGAAGTGAAAAGATGGCCTCTAAGTTTAAGAGACTCAAACCTCCTAAGACAGAGCCTTCATTAAATGTGACCTTGATCAATATACCCATGTACTCACAGAATTCTAAAGTGACCTGATAATAAAAGGCATAAATATAGTTAACACATCTAATAAGGACAGCACAGATGCCAGACCAATGTCTCTTTCTCTGAAATAGCTGGAGAAACACACACACACACACACACACACACACACACACACACACACACAGAGGAATTTGAAATAATCAAGCATTTTTTATTTCGATTAAAGTATAAGCTGTCTAAAGTATAAGCTATCTAATTCCCTATCACAGTCAACACACAATCTCATTAATAAAGCAATTTACACACCTACGAGTCTTTTAGTCTGTGCAGCAAACTCTTGGCTTTGCTGTGTCCATCTTTCTTTTTCACCTGCCAAGCCACTGATGAGTGTGGAAGCTGTCTGCATCTTGTGTCTGCATCGCCCTGCGTCTTCGAGTAAGGTCTAACAAAAGTCATAATCACAAGAAAACTTTTACTGAAATAAATATAGCCTCTGGCTCAACAATGTAACTGTAGAACATGCCATACTATCTGCCTTCCTGAGGCACGTGAGCCATTACTTCACAAGAAGCATGACATTCTATTTCCATGTGTCTGTCAGCCCAGTCCTCTCTCCTTTGCCCTGTCCTCTCTCTTATCCCCTGCCCATGGAACTTGGCTGGATGGAGTTTCGCTCTTGTTACCCCAGCTGGACTCCAATGGTGCGACCTCAGCTCACTGCAACCTCTGCCTCCTGGGTTCAAGCGATTCTCCTGCCTCAGCCTCCCAAGTAGCTGGGATTATAGGCATGTGCCACCACGTCCCATTAATTTTGTATTTTTAGTAGAGATGGGGTTTCTCCATGTTGGTCAGGCTGGTCTCAAACTCCCAACCTCAGGTGATCCACCCACCTCAGCCTCCCAAAGTGCTGGGATTACAGGCATGAGCCACCACACCCGGCCAGTGCTTAGTTCTTAAAAACAAATGGCTCCAGTGGCTCACACCTGTAATCCCAGGACTTTGGGAGGCCATGAAGTGGGCGGATCACTTGAGGTCAGGAGTTCAAGACCAGCTTGACCAACATGGTGAAACCCCGTCTCTACTAAAAATACAAAAATTAGCCAGGTGTGGTGGCAGGTGCCTGTAATCCCAGATACTTGGGAGGCTGAGGCAGGAGAATCACTTGAACCCAGGAGGTGGAGATTGCAGTGAGCCAAGATCGTGCCACTCAAATCCAGCCTTGGCGACATAGTGAGATTCTGTCTCAAAAAAACACAAAAAGCAAAAAACAAATGGCTCTGTTTCTTAGTGTTTAAGCAACAATTGCTTATTCTACTTGTAAAAATCTAAACTTATGAAATAAAATGGGTATGGACAAAGGTTTAGCTGCATGCCAAGTCATTGGGTGTTCAAATATATATACATGCTAAATGTCTAACAATAGAGGATTATTTAAATAAATTATAGTGTATCCATGAATAAGAATACTCTGAAGCCATCAAAAAAACCTATAAAAATTTTTATGACCAAGAAAGAAGAGCACAATATATTAAGTTAAAAATTCAATTTATAAAATGGTATTCCTAAATTATCAGTTATGTTGAGTTTAAAATGCATGTGAAAGGCGTATATTATGACATGAATAATAACAGAATATGATTAATGTTTATCTCCAGGGTTACCTGTATTTTCCATAGAGACATGAATTGCTTTTGTAATAATAACACTTTGCAGTGTTTTTCAAAAGCAGGATATTTATTCCACTTTGTCCTAATCTATTTTCTTCCTCTAGAGTTAAGGCAAAAAAACTAACAGTACATCAGACAGGCACATCCCCTAATCACGGCCCCTCACATCTGTTTGCTTCCTTCAAGAAGGAAGGTGCCAGTTGGGAAGGACAATCCTACATCGTTTATTAGAAACAAAAAAAAAAACTTTTTATTTGTAAGATACTTTTAATATTGATTTGCTTTCGCTAAATTCTTCAATCCCAATTCCATCAGCCAAATCCGAAAATGACCAGGCCTCTCCCTTTCTGGCTTTTGTTTTCTGGAAGCCCAGGCTTCTTTGGGGGATTACAATTTGGGAGAAGAGAAAGGAGCAAATGTTGAGAATGCAAGAGAAAGAAAACTGTAAGTTCCATGTGTTCCCCGTAGCCTGTTGAGGGGAGCACACGGGACTTACTGGGTTCCCTGAGTAGTACCCCCATCCTCAGGCCCACTCTCCTGCAGGCCTAGGCAAGCTGAACCCTAGGAAAAGGCACTGGATTCTGCATGGGGTGTAGCCAGGACACACTCTCCTTCAATGGGCCATGCAGGCCTGGGCCACGGTGAACTGTAGATTGGAACCCTTTTCCTGCCTTCTGGGAGGCCCACAAACCCCCGGACTTTCATGCAGTCCTATGGAGGGAGAAGAGCAACAAAAATGACTGAAGATCAAGTTCAGAAGTTGGTTGTAGGAATGTCCAGATTTTTTTTTTTTTTAATAAGGAATTTGACACTTGTTGAAATTCAAGTTTTAGCGTTAGAGCCATAATGTTACAGCTCTTCTGTGGTCCCATGATTATTTACCTAACAAATAGAAGATGCTCCAAAACAATAAAGCTTGCTGAATGAATTAAGGTTAAAAATGTTAAAATCTACACATAATAAAATGAGAAGGTAAAATATTTTCCCTGTGTTCAGTAGAGCTTCCTGATACAAATAACCATCCAAAATGGTAGAAATTAACACTTCTTCCAAAGTAGATTCTTTCAAACTGCCATAATGTTTTCCATACACAAGTGAATTTTATGAGGCATAAGTATACAAACCCACATAAGTGCTACTTCTTTTTTAAAATTTAATTTTCATTTTAAGTTCAGGGGTACCTGTAGAGGTCTGTCATATAAGTAAACTTGTGTCATGGGGGTTTGTTGTGCAGATATTTTCATCACCCAGGTATTAAGCCTAGTACTTATTTTTCCTGATTCTCCCCCTCCTCCCACCCTCCACCCTCCAATAAGCCCCAGTGTGTGTTGTTCCTGTCTATGCATCCATGTATTCTCATCATTTAGATTCCACTTATAAGTGAAAATATATGGTATTTGGTTTCTCAGTTCCTGTGTTAGTTGCTAAGGATAATGGCCTCCAGTTCCATCTATGTTCCTGAAAGGACACAATCTCATTCTTTTTTACAGCTGCATAGTATTCCATGGTGTATGCGTACCACCTTTTCTTTATCCAGTCTATCACTGTTGAACATTTAAGTTGATTCCATGTCTTCGCTATTGTGAACGGGACAGCAATGAACACACTCACACATGTGGCTTTATAACAGAACGATTTATATTCCTTTGGGTAGATATCGAGTAATGGGATTGCTGGATCAATGGTATTTCTGTTTTTAGGTCTTTGAGGAATTGTCACACTATCTTCCAGAATGGCTGAACTAACTGAACTCTGACCAACAGTGGATAAGCATTCTTTTTCTCCACAATCTCACCAGCATCTATGGTTTTTTGACTTTTTGATAGTAGCCATTCTGACTGCTGTGGGATGGTAACTCACTGTAGTTTTGACTTGCATTTCTCTAGTGATCAGTGATTATTGGCCGCATGTATGTCTGTTTTTGAAAAGTGTCTGTTGCAACGAAAGCGAAAACTGACAAATGGGATCTAATTAAAATAAAGAACTTCTGCACAGCAAAAGAAACTATCAACAGAGTGAAGAGGGAACCTATAGAATGGGAGAAAATTATTGCAAAACATGCATCTGAAAAAAAATCTTAATGTCCAGGATCTATAAGGAACTTAAAGAAATTCACAATAAAAAAAAATCTCATTAAAAAGTGGGCAAAGGACATGAACAGACATTTTTCAAAAGTGCTACTTCTTTAAAGCTTCCAAAAGCATTTACTTTGCTTGCAGAAGATTTATCTTTAAGAGAATATACCATACATTCTGCAGATAGTGAAACTGAAATGTTTATCTAAACTCTTATTGGGACCCCTGTAAAACTAACAAGGCAGGAATTTCAATTCTGCCAAGTAAAGGCTGAGAAGAGGTAGGGGTGAATTTCATAAAATTATCAAGGTATTATCTACCAAATATAGGATTTATCAGAGGCAGATACAGATTTTATTAAGCCAAAAGCTTATGTACTCTAGGGAGACGACTTTATTAAAAAAAAAAAAAAAAAAGTATGTATTTAAGAGAAAAAAAGTGTCAAAATCCTGGTTACTTAGAAACTCAGGTACTTTTCCTCTGTGATCTCTTTAGACATTTGATTTGAATGCTCTAAAATGAGAACAAAGATAGGTAAGGCACTAGGCTGCCTTGGTTCATGCCTGTAATTCCAACATTTGGGAGGCCGAGGCAGGTGCATTGCTTAAGCCCAAGAGTTCGAGACCAGCCTGGGCGACATGGTGAAAACCTGTCTCTATAAAAAGTTAGCCAGGCATGGTGGTGAATGCCTGTAGTCCCAGCTACTTGGGAGGCTGAGGCGGAAGGATCATTTGAGGCCAGGAATTCAAGGCTGCAGTGAGCCATGATCATGCTACTGCACTCCAGCCTGGCGACAAAGCAAGACCTTGTCTCAATAAATAAATAAATAATAAATAAATACATAAATCCACCCTGCCTACTTTGCAAGTTATTTCAAAGATTAAATGAGATAACATGGGAGGACACGATTTGAAAAACATAACAAAAATGCTACTACACAAGATGCTATCATTATTACCATCCCCGACTAATAAAGAAACTCAGAATGGCTATGCTCCAGCACTGACTGCCATCTCGACTGACCATCCTGTCATCTCACCAAAGACCCTTGGTGTCCATTATGTGCTATGTATGTATTATGTATAAATTCAGTGAATCCCCACAAAAACCCACTCTCTTGGAGAGAGAAGCTGTGGAGATGTGTGACAGTCCCTGCCATGACAAAGGACAGTTACCTGCTTTTCAGTCATGGCCTGTTCATACTCAGCCTGCACCACGTCGAGTTCCGCCTGCTTGTCATCCAACTCCGCCTGGGCTTTCTGCAGATCCTGCATGGCCAGGAGATGGCGATTCTCTTGCACCACCAAGTTAGCCTGCAGAGGACACGCACAGAGTGAAGAGATGGGCAGCCAATCTCAAAACGTCCCTCATTTCAGGGTCTGAGAACTCAACTACACCGCGTGTTAATACCTTTGCTTTGTTCCAGCTCCAGAATCCTTTCAAATCACATTAAGTCCTGAACAAATCTTAATGTGAATTTGACATAAATGTGTATAAGCAGAAAGTTACAGTTCATTAGAAAGGGGGTCAGCAAATATTTTCTTTAAAGTGCCAGATAGTACATATTTTGGGCCAAGAGGCAAAATCAAAACTATTGCTCATGTACTTATTTTAGAACTATTTAAACATGTAAAAACTACTCTTATTTCACAAGCCATCCAAATGTAGGTAGTGGGCCACATTTGGCACACGGGTCATAGTCTGCCTAGATCGGAACACTGTAATATTAAATGTATATAGGTATATTATAAAACATGCTAATATTAAGAGTTGTAGAAAAAACAGTATTTAGAACTATCTGCCTAGCAGGACTCATCACTGTTGAGGAATAATAAAGGATAGAAAATGATTATTTACTGATTATAAACATCTAGGTTTTGTGTATCGTGGTGGTCTTGACATTGTTCCTTTCACTTTCATATATTTCTTGCCTTCTGGAAAGCATATTTGATACCCTGAGCTGTGACTAATTAAAAATGTTTGTTTTAAAGAAGTTATTAAGATAGAATAAAAAGACTTAACCAAAAGCAATATTAGCAAAAGATGAGATGTAAAAAAGTAGTTCATGCCTAAGAAATTCAGATCCTTTAAAATCATTTTTTGAAACCAAATTTTTCCCTTTCAAATTTACAAAATGTTAATATTGACTTTCATGGGATGACTAGAAGGCACAGTCTTTCTGAAGCATTTGAGAAAAGATGATTTTTAAAACACTTTTGAAATAAATTATTTTCCTATCTCAAAACTTCAGGCTTCCAAATTTGGGCAGAATAAATCTTTAAGGAAAACCTCAAGAGTTCCATAATTGACTAGATTCAGTGATGGGCAAAAGCATCGCTTGTAAGTTACAATTTAAAAAGAACCTGACTGGCGGAACATTTTTTCCTCAGCTCTGCAGTAAGCTGCAACTGTTGCCATAGCTCCAACACGAAAGGAAAAAGTAAGGTCACCATGTCAAGCAACTTACAAATTAAAGTCACCTACTAATGACAAACTATTGCAAACCCAAAGATTTTGAACAGTTTCTAGTACTTTACTCACCAATAAATAAATAAAATTTTTATTAAACGAACCTGTCAACAATTGCTAATCAAAATCCTTCAAACCCAATTAATTGCTCAACTTAGGAGTTGTAGAACTCTGTGCAGGTAGCTTAAACCCGGTGAGCTTCAGTTTCTTCATTAAAATATTGAAAAACTAACTCCTACGACTTTTTGTGAGGATTAAATAAGATAACATATGTAAAATCCCAAGTCTAGTCCCCAGCACATGAGTTCAATAAACAGTAGATGTTGTTACTGTTATTATCCATGTACAATATTTAAGTTCTGCTTTTTTATAACATCCTCTTTATTTGTACCTATACTGATTTCCATGAAGTTTTACAGGAGAAATCTCATTATAAGGAACTTGAATAGAATCTAAATTGCTATTGCTGTAATTCATACTTGTTTGAATGTATTCACTACTAGAAGTCACTTAGCCCAACTATAAGGATTGCAAGATGAACGACAGCAGCTCCTCAGTGTGTCCATTACTAATTAGTGTCTAAGAGATTCCACCTGAAGTTTACAGAATGCCCTTGACCTCTCCTCATTTAAGAAGCAGGGGATTGCAAGTGAAGCCCCTCCAGGAAGAAGGGAAGTTAAAGGCTTAGGTCTGAATTTCTTAATATATTCAACAGAACCACCTGGTGACAACATGTACTCACTTTCTCTTCTACTCCTCCCTACACAGCAAACATGGATCTGTGCAACCGCATGTATTTTTCTGACTGACGTAAGAGGAACCCGACAAGCTGTGTGGTCCAAGATGCTAGATACTTGTAAGAATATAAGAGAACAGACTTCTCAGAAAGAAAAGCACAGGTTGTAGGAGCAAATAAAAAGGTTCCCACTTCTGATACGGTTCCCTTCCCCTCCTACTGTAGGACCTAGATTGTCTTGACACAAGCTGAAAGCTGAAATGTGGATGGCATTGAACACAGGGGAAGAGATCTCATTGTTCTTATGCAAGCCTTGTTCAGAATGTCCATGTTTAAAGATTTCAGCTATGTGCTTAAAATAACAATAATAACAGAAAAAACTATGCATCATGAACTTAATTGTAGTTCTCTTTAAGACACTATGCATGGTTACCCACCGGAAAAGTATGCGAAGAATGACCTGTACTTTTCACTTGATATAAATATTGGTTCTAATTCAGTCAATATCAGATTGTCCATTTTTGAGCTACGCTGAAGTCTTCAATAGTCACAATACCCACGGTGTCAGACAGCGTGACATCGATTATTTGCTCTGAAATTCTCGGACTCAAATGACTCTTTGTCCCTTTAGATTATCCTAGGACTTCAAGAGCCTCAATTGCTGAATAAATAGTCTTGGTATCACAACAAGTAGAAACAAAATAGCATGTTCAACTCTATGCCTATCTTCCTGATACTCTCGATTACTTGTATGATGATTATTAAGTTTCCTGGGTAGTTTACAAGTATAAGTAGAATTTAGTTGATGATTAAGAAAGATGAGACTCATACAAAAGCAAAATAATCAACCAAGCCATGAGGTATGATTTTGAGACTTCAGCATTTCATTTTCAAAAACCACACTCTCCGTGGCCTCTCCATGTGCTGAAGACTGCCTCTTTTCATGGTAGGGGAATATGCAAAAATGAAGCTTAAGTATTCAATTACGCAAAGGAAACATAAAGCATGTCTAAAAAGTCACATTAAATAACAACTATTCAGATATTCAGTTTCTTTCCTGAGAGACAAAACAAAAATGGAAAAGGGAGGAATATGTCATGCCTTAAGCCAAGCTAAAACCAGCTTCCAGCATGTTCTGTCTTGACCCTACCTCATTCATAGGATTCTCTGGATAAAGATCTTAAATATCAGCAGAGGATTCTATGCTACAGTTTGCGGTGGTTTTTGTTTGTTTGTTTGTTTGTTTTTTGTTTTTTGTTGTTGTTGTTGTTTTTTCAAGTTTGCATTGTGGAAGAAAACTATCGAGCAGCCCACAATGGACTTGTAGTGAGCATCATTGTAGAGAGGCCATCCCTGCTTAGAGGCTCATACGGTTCTGATTAGAGCAGGATTACAAAGAAGAAAGAAACATCCTGTGCTTGGCCTTTCTAATGCTCCCTCTCCCCGTGGACCTGAGTACCCTAACACCAGAAGCCACAGGCACACGTGCTCCTGTGAAAAGATAAGATCGGTTGACCTACAGACTCCGCCCAGCCACCTTCACCCAGGTCTGCCTAGGAGGCTTACCTTCAGAGGCAGCACCTCTTTGTTTATAGAAAAGAAGGAAGCCATGGCTTTCGTCCAGGAACAAAGACCAGCTACATTTCCACATACGCGTTTAGCAGTTTCGATGTTATAGTCAGGCATTTCAAAGTAAGGACTCAAAAACTCTATCACCTCTTCATTGATTGTGTCTTTTGGGAATTGCTATGGAAGAAAAGAGTAAAATAAAGTCAAAACACTTCTTTCCATGAAGTCATACTTGCATCAGGCTCTCAATGCTACTGAAATGACTGAACGACCGCAAATGAATGAAGGGCATTATATTTTGTCACTATTTTAAGATATTAGGCAAAAGTCCTAAAGGTAAAAGCACAGTAAGAAATGATAGCAAAGAAGTCTGTGAGAGCACACACTGTCTTCTGTAGGAAAGATACCAACCTTAAATAAATACAGTGAGATCCAGGGAAAGAACAAATTATTGAGGTGACGAACACTAATATGGTTATTAGAATTTCCAAAGCAATAAAGATCTTTTGTCATTCATCCTAAATAGATGAATTATAAGCCCATAAAATCCCCAATGAAAAACAAATACAAGTGTATTCAGTCTGAGGACATATATATTTAGCATTTATCAGCAACTAAATGCTTAATACATTCAGACAGAGGTTTTATTAAACTCACCTAAAATGTGAAGATAATAACTTGGACATTAGGCTTTGAGGGTGATGAATTAATTTTTAATCACAGAACTATCAAGAATATGAGAGAATTATTATCTTCTGGTGGGATAAAATTTTAAAATAGTAGCAGAAATGAATTAAGAATGCCTTTCTGCATCAGAAAAAGGAGACTGACCAAACAATGAAATTGGATCTTTTAAAAGTGGTGTTTGATCATTTAAAAGAGGATGATTAAATGTTTTCCAAGCAGAAAGAAATTTAGCACCTAAATAATTTAGTGACACAAACCTTCACAGAACTCATAATGTATAGTAGAACACACTCTCATTCAGACCTCGTTTAATGTAACTCGTTTTTATGAGACTTGAAAAATCGTAACCCCCCCCCCAAAAAAAAGGCCAGATAAATGTCTGGGAGCAACAGAAGGTCAGTGGTGACAATGACAAATAGCAAGGGAGAGCCCAAGAGCAGGGGCTTTGCCACCAGGTAAATGTCAGGAACCTGGAATCACTTGTCAGGATTCCACCCAAAGTCCAAGTCCATTGGCAGAATCTCATATTATAATTATCTGGGACAAGTCTGTTTGGCCCACTAGTTTCATAAGCTACTTATTGTTACAGCTGTTGTATGCGCCTCACCACAGGCTCCAGCCATAGCGGTCACTTGAGCAATGCTGAATTGAAAACTGAAAGAAAGATGGTGCTGAATTCACAACTTGGGAAATAGAGGTGGACTGGGTATTCCTAATGAATTGCTTTGAGATTTGAACATGAAAGAAAAGACAATAAAGCCTCCAGAAGAAAACTAGAAATCTGCCTTGGATGTGGGCAAAGATCTCCTAAACAGAACACACAGAAAGCACTATTAGGGAAAATATTAATAAATTGGACTACATTAAACCTAAGAATTTCTGTTTATCAAAAGACATCATTAATCGAGGGAACAACTAATGCCAGAAAGCAGCAGAAGATATTTGAAAACATATAAATGATGAATTAATCATATTTTATATATAAGGAAATTCTACAAAGTAATAAAAAAAATTAACTGGATAAGCAACTCCAACAGGCACTTAACAAAAGAATTCCCCAGAGGCTCACAAGCCTATGGAAAGGTCGGGAAATGCAAATTAAATCAACAACAATAAGACAACCACTACAAACTCATCAGAGTAGCTAAAAGTAGAAAACAGTGAGGATGCTGAGCAACTCATACACTGCTGGTGGGTACATATATTGACACACCATTTTTGAAAACTCTTCAGCACTACCTACCAAAGCTGATTAAATGCATATAACCAAAGTCCCAGAAATTCCACTCCTGAGCATGAAACTAACAGGAATGCATAGCTAGAGCCACCAAATGACCAATATTCACAGCAGCTTGATTTATAATAGCCATAAATTAATACTAACCCCAAAATTCATCAACAGTACAGGAACAAACAAAATGAAGCATATTACAGTGTTTCACACTGGTGCTGGTTTAAACAGGCTTGTAAGAAATGATTGTTAAATTTCCAGGAATTCTGCAAACTTGCTAGACTCGGCCATTATCAAAAATTAAAATATATAAGCTTACAATTAAATAAACAATATTTCAAGCAAAGGTTATAGTCAAAGCTCATAACCTGCTAATTCTGAGACTAAATTTTACTATCATCTGTGCTTTTGAGGTCATTTACAACTATTGTGCCTATATGGTGGAAACGCTACACAATGGCATACTACCATGCACCTCTTCTCAACTCTAGATTCAGCAACATCATTTTGGCAGCTTAAAATAGCCATCGTGGGAGTGCTTACATCATGGCAAAACTTCAAATCAGAGCTTCTTTTTTTGCTTTTTTTTTTTTTTTCCTTTCTCCCTTAAGAATCAGTTGTTAAACATTTCTCACACACACTACAGCACATTTATATACTGGGAAACTATATAACAATGAAAAAGGAAAGACTGTCATTTGCAACAAAAAGAACAAATTTCACAGACATATTGAATGAAAGAGGTCAAAACAAAAGCGTTCATACAATATTATTTCATATATGCAAATTTCAAAACAGGCAAAGCGAACTATCTGGATAAAGGTAAGGATACAATTGTCTTATGGAAAGTTATTGACTTGGTTGGGGCACAAGAGAGATTTCTGGGGTCTGAAAATATGTGTTTTTCTTCCAGTGTTCACAAATAGGTATATACATATGTAAATATTCATCAAGCTATACATTTAAAATTTGTGCATTTATTCATGTTAAGTTCTATCTCAAAAAATTTAAAAAGCTGTAAATGAACACTAAAAAATTACTACTGAGAAATGCAAAATACAAATACTTGTATATATTTGTATTCATGTGAATATAATATAAACACACACTTATTGTCTTCTTAAAATGATTTTTTAAAATTTTATTGAAGTATACATAACACTGACGATGCCTTAATACAACTAAAATCTGTCAGGAAAAACTCTAATGCTAATAATGTTTTATATTCAAAACAGAAAGTTTTACTCTGAAAAAAACATGTATGTAGAGTGAATTCTTTCTTTAGAAACTTATTCTACCAAAAGGACTCCTATGCCAGTGAAGAATGAGTTCCCTCTTAGCCCATCACCACTGAACTACCAACCTGTAAGTTTTGTAAAAAGTTCCCTGCAGTCATCAGTTTTAAGGATTCCTGCCAGGAGGGCATGGTACAGCTTTTTTCCAGGTCAATTTTGACAGCATTGACTTTCCTTTGAAACAGCAGCAGTACGCAATCCATGATCCGCATGATGAGATGAGGGGGACGGCTCAATGTGCGGACAGTGGCGATGTCCGAAGGCCTGATGGTCTGGGGGATGAAAGGAAGGATCAACCAACCTCAGACAGGAAAGCACAGACAAGCAAACCTTGCATGTCTAAATGCTGCTATTGCAACAGAGGACAGAAAACTGTTTTAAGTTAGATGTACAGCCATGGGGTCTAGATGCATATTTAATCCCAAGGAAACACCATGTCCCAACAAATTCAAATTTCTACTATTCAAACTAGCAGTGAGAGGAAAGAAATGTTGGTGAGCAGGTAAGGAGCTGTGACTGCTCTAAAAGTGCATAGATGGCTTTGTGCCAGAAAAAAGAAAGACATAATCTGGAAGAAAAAGAATAGTCAGCACCTAAGTAGATTTCGAGGTTCAAAACCAGGAAAATTACAGTATTTGCAGTGCTTTTTTACTCATTAGCTATGTAGGTCAAGAATCTGCCTCTCTCTCTTAAACAATTCAGGCTTGTCGCTGTGGACCGACACCAGAGGGCAGCCGCAGGGCTGACAGATTGAATAATTAGAGGTTTCTTAGCTGGGAACTGACCTTTAGATGACGGGACTTGAGCAATATGAATTTTACGAAGCTCTCGCTTAGAAAAGTTCCATTCAATTTCTAGTACGTATATTCTTACAGAGTAAATGATTTAATAGTCACATACACCTGTTTTGGTTGATAATAACTGCTCAATCGCCTAAAACTCACTATGGAATAAGTACTGAAAAAATGTTAAATGTAAGAATTGGAAAGAATCCTATCTCTAGGACAAACAGTATATATTCCTTCCCTCCAGATCTTCAAAACATCCATCTGGTTTGTATTTGCATCCTTTCTATCAAAAGACAGTAACCAATGACCTTCTAGTAAAAGTGAATGATGTTTTCTCCAAGGACTGAGGAGAAAGAAAAAACACTAAACTTGGTAAATTAGGAAAGTAACTACATACCTTGAAAAGGTTTGTATACATATAGTTTTGCATTTGTTTTTTGTTTTTTATTTTGAGACCTGAGTCTCACTCTGTCACCCGGGCTGGAGTGCAGTGGCGTAATCTCAGCTCACTGCAACCTCCCCCTCCCAGGTTCAAGTGATTCTCGTGCCTCAGCCTCCTGAATAGCTGGGACTACAGGCACAGGCCACCATGTCCCCCTAATTTTTCTTTTTCTTTTTTTTTTAAAGTAGAGACAGGGTTTTACCATGTTGGCCAGGCTGGTCTCAAACTCCTGACATCAGGTGATCTGCCCACCTCGGCATCCCAAAGTACCGCAATTACAGGCAAGAGCCACCAAGCCCAGCCTGTTTTAATATATTAGTACTACCATTTATGAAAGACAGACAGCTGGAAGTTAGGGTAAATATGTAGTAGAGAACTGAAAATGGCAAACAGACCTTTATTTGAGGTGCGCAGCTATAAAAGAAAAGAGAAAAAGAGAACAGCAGCCAGTGGGGAAAGTAGGGTAGGGTCAAATTAAAGTTATATAAAATGTAAGGGCCGGGCATGCTTATTTTACTTTAGCTTTAAAAATAATTTTCAAACAGAATGGTGCTCAGCTGTGTTAGATGCCCAGGTAAAAGAAGTTGGAGAGGGGAACAAAAACTCAACCTGTTTCACCTAAGCATTAAAGTCCTCTTTTTTCTGCAGGCCAAGAAATATGACTGTTATATAATCTTCTATATGCTGTGGCAATAATAGAACAGTTATCTAACATCTGGAGATATTTTTTATTTTTGCTCTGAGCTGGTTAAAGTCAGATTAATATCAAGATAGGAAGAGACACATTCTCTGCACGAGATTTGTTATCTTATTTGTTGTATAGATTTAGGTAACCTGATGTCAAAATGTTAGAGTTTGTACATACCTGGAACTTTCTTAGTAAAAGTGAGTCTTTAAAACTGGACCAGCCTTTAAGGTGTAGCCTAGTTCACTAAAGTCATTTCATTTTCTCAAAATCCAACCTCCTTTGTAATTTTGCCATGGGTGTACTGCCACAGTTTGATATGGTTTAGCTCTGTGCCCCCACCCAAATCTCACCTCTAACTGTAATCTCTACATGTCAAGAGAGGGACCTGGTGGGAGGTGATTGGATGATGGGATCAGTTTCCCCCATGCTGTTCTCATGATAGTGAGTGAGTTCTCAGGAGATCTGATGGTTTCAAAGTGGCAGTTTCCCCTGTTCTCTCTCCTGCTGTCTTGTGAAGAAGGTGTCTGCTGCAGTTCACCTTCTGCCATGATTGTAAGTTTCCTGAGGCCTCCCCAGCCAAGGAGAACTGTGAGTCTTTTGTTTATAAATTACCCAGTCTCAGGTAACATCTTTATAGAGTGTGAACACAGACTAATACACAATTGTACTGTTTAATTGCATTAGAAGCCTGCTCAAACTCTCTCATTAATGAGCTACATCAGATCAGTAGTTCTTTATTTGGGTAATTCAGAGACAGAAAACATTGTATCTTACAGATCATCTACTCCAATGGCCTCAATGAATGAGTGAGGGAACGTTGCCTTAGAAAGCTGATGTGAATTTTCCAGCATTACATAGCTTATTGATGATAGAGTTGAAATGAGGACCCAGGACTCTTGGCCACTAGTATATGGCACTGCCCAACATTGATGAGTGAATAGAGTGATATGTTAAGTAGAATATGCAAAACCCATAAAGAGCTAATAAAGTCTCTAGCAGAAAATATTACTTGAAATCACTCCAGTGGATAGAGCTTTGGTCTGAACCAGTAGAGCATTTCCTTGCTGTTATTAATCTTTTTAGCCTTAGTCTGCCTCTGAGGCCCTAAAGTTGACATCTGTTATATCACATAGATGCACCTGCAATGCAGCTTCTGCCTCTTCCAAAGCTGGTTTTGCTGCTTCCAGTTTTTCTTCAGCAATGGCTTTGTCTTTAGAGATGCTGTCCACAATGGCCTGGGCCCTGTCCTTCACCTTCTGTACCTCAGCCTTGACCTTTTCAGCAGCCTGTGCTTTCGTTGTCACTTCTTTTAAGACCTAATTCAATATAAAGCAACAATACTTCGTCAAAAAGGATTAAACATCCAGCTGAAAATGCACATTTTTGCCTTGATTTGTTGATTTTGTCCACTTCCCCAGTTTCTTATACATAAAATTAAGAGTATTTTATTCCAACGGAAAGTAATGTGTACTTTGAGAGTTATAGCCACTGAATATGCATAGACCATGAACACTTGTGAACTTGGAATTCAAAAGGAATGTGGTACACGTGTAAATGCCCACCCACCATGTCGGCTTTATTGTTGGCCACTTGTAGCTCCTTTTCTTTCACTTCCAGTTCTTTACTCAAGGCTGCAACAGACTCTGAAGCTTCTTTGAGCTTTTCCAATCCAGTATTCATTCTGGGATTGAAAATCCAAGCAAACAATGTTAAAATGTGTAGGACTCGGATGCAATTTTCAAGTACTGGTCCACTAATGAGTGGTAATGGTTATATCTGAAGATTGCATGTATGCAAGTAGCAAACCCAAGAGGGTTTAGCAAAAAGGATACAGGTCCAGGCTTGACTCTAGACTGATAATATGTATGTTCTTCACAGACCATGTGCAAGAACAGTGAACCTGCTAGAACACGCATCATGAAATTAGGAACCATGAGGCTAGAATCTGTATCATGCAGGAAACATACTCAATGACATTAGGCTAAATGACGATAGACTTCAAATGCCTGAAGCCCTGTCATGGAAGAAGGAAAATAATGCCTGTTTTTTCAAAGGAGACCAATGAAATTAAAAGAAGAATGATGAGGGCTTAAGAAACAAATTTAAAGCCATCAAAACAGCTGTTGGAAGGAACCAGCTGCCTGCCCGAACCTGAAATAATGTGACCTTAAAGATGGGAACCCTCAGAGTCATTTCATGTAACCACCCACCCAGGGATTCCTTACCCTGGCTCATTCTAGCCATGCTCAAGATGATGATCTGATTGTTCAGAAAAGCACAGGGCAGAGCAGTGACATTTGGAAGAAACTTCAGGGAAGCAGGGATGCTCCTTAGGCAGTGAACATATGCATCAACCTGGCTTTTCCCTCTCAGTCACTCAGAAGGGATGGGAAGAGAAGGGTGAGAAGAGGGAAGAGGGGATGTCTGCATTCGCAACTCCCTTCCAGGTCTATTACTTCTATCCTGATGTCACTCAATATTATAGAAAGCAGTGGGCCACATAAAAACCTGGCAATAGTTTATCCTACTGGGCAAGGAATAGTCAATAGGCTCTAGAGGAAGGTTTCCCAACCTCAGCACCACAGACATTTGGGACTCGATACTTCTTTGTTGTGACGGAAAAGAACCGCAGGAAGTTTAGCAGCATCCCTAAGCCTCTACCCACTACATGCCGGCAGTACCCCTCCCCTGCCCTGCCGCCTCAGTTGTGACACACAAAAATATCTCTGGTCATTGCAAAATATCCACCAGGGCAAATCTGTCCCTGGTTGAGAGCCACGGCTTTAATATAGCTTTGTATATGAACATCACACTTACCTGTTGGCCAGGGTCTGTACCTCCACATGCTTTTCTCCATAGATGAGCTTATAGCCCTGAATAAAGGAGAGGTATGATTTGGGCGTCACATGGGTAGAACGTCGGAATCTCTGGAAATAATCAACACACTTCTCGGCCACCCCATCCTGGAAGGAGCCCATGCATTGGACCACCTCCTTCTTGATTTCCAAACTGCAGTCAATATCATAGGAAGCGAGGAAGTGCTCAGACACTAGAGAGCATAAAGATGACAGTGTGTGAAATATGAATGCAAGTGACCCTTTTAAAACTTAACTGTTTACTTCTAATACTTAGACATTTCTTAGGAATGTAAAACCATTTTTGTAGCCCCAGCTAGGTCGATCTATGTCAGCATTTTTGGCCCCAGGCCTATAACATCAACAATTTTATTTTCTGTTTTATATATAAAACTATAAAAAAAACTTTAAACCTCTCATCACTCTTCGTCGTCTGGTGCTTGTGCAGAGACATCTCTTCTACACAGCTGCAGGTTCTGGTCAGCAGCCAACCGGTTTTATGGCTTACATCAGGACAAATGGTACAAATAACTCAGAAATCAGTGTCCACCTGGTACTCATATTTAACAATGCCATTTATTTTGTCACTCAGAACCTGTCATACCCTTAGCTCCCCCCTGGCTCTGACTGCATTTGGCATGTGGAAACGCTCATCACTAAATTGTTTTATGCCAGAGTCATCTTGTTCTTAAATGTGGCAGCTGGTCATTTGTGGTCAGTTCTAATTTACAGTATTCTTTAAGAACGTTTGGGTAAAAAAGTCTCTGTTGGAGACCTTTACCTTCCCCACAGTGCCTAATGGGGGACCAATTCTAAGACAGCCTTCCCTGCTATGGGAATAGGCTCATCAGTCACCACGTACACTGAATGCCTGTTGCAGAGCCACCACAGAAATGGGTGCCATGGAACGAAAGAGGAATGTGAAGCTTGGTGTCAACCCCAGGGAATTTGTAAGAGTCACACATAATGCAGTTAAAATTATCACAACCATTTCTATGTATCTGAGAAGAAAGAGCCTATGTATGTAAGTATTGTAAAGAGAAATATGGTCAATAAAATGGGAGAAAAATGAATCAAGTAAGCAAGGCTTAAAAAGGCAAAGACATAAAAATAGTATTTATCAGCATCAGCACTCAATCACTAAAGTACTTAAGGTTGTTATTGGGGGGCTGTATTTATATTTATGCAAATAATAGAGAAAATTCATCAGCTTGGTTACAAAAACAGTTTACCATACACTGAAAGGCAATAATTAAGATAATCAAAAGTCACATTTTCTCATATAAGTTAGCCAACCAGTACCAAGAATGGTGTAAACTCTAAGAAGTTCAAGTCTGGGCACTGGAACCATAGAACAATTCACACTTATGACACATTTTGTGTAGGTGTTAACCACAATGGCTGCGGCGTCTACCATGTGCCAGGTATGATGCTAAATGCTTTACTTGGCACTATGGGATATTCTTGGGGAAGTGCCTACTTTCTGAAAACTTCCTTGTATTTATCACGTAATTATTTTCTTCCTTCTTATGTGAACAGAGAGTATCAATAATAGTGACCTTATTCTTTATGTAGCAAATTGTCTTTTTGTCTCTCCAAAAAGACAAAGAGAATAAAATCAGGATGGATTCTAAGTATATTTTTCCACAGACCCAGGCTCTCTGGTGCAGGAAAGGTTACAGAAAGAAACAGACCACTCCCTCTTAAGAGTGACCCGTGCCTACTGAGATTCAGTCAAGAGGCCAGAAAACCCTCTGTCATCTTCAATATCCCATCATCAAGGCAGTAATGCCAGTTTTGGAGCTACCTCCCGGCATTTTACAATATAAAGTAAAGCATATTTTTCTTTAAATGATTCATCAACAGATTCAGTCCATTTAAATTCATACATATAAAAAACTCACTTTTTTTTCAAAGGTATTTAAAAGTTACTAAAATTACTACCAAATCCAGTATCAGCCCTAGGGGCTTCTTTACATTAGAAAAACTTTTCTAATTTATTATTAAAAGTATTAATAACGTAATACTTTTATTTATTGGAAATATTTCTTATGATCCAAATGAAATGCTAACACAAACGAATGATATATTTCTTTCTAGATGCAGCTGGAGATAATAATTTAATTCAGAATCCATATCCTTAAGGCAACTAAAATAATAGTTTTTCTAGAAACCTTGTTGCTAATTTTCTAAAAAGAATAAATAACACTGAAATCCCTAAGTGTATAAGTACTTGTAATCCTCACAGATGCTATTCTTTTCAGGATTACATTACGCAGGTTACTGTTGGGTGTGGAAACGTTGATTTTCCCAACAAGATTTTCTATTTATTCAAGAAAGAAACCATGTCTTATGTCTTTTAATTATTTTATCCATTACTATGACTAGCATAGTATCAAATATTTATGTAGTATGCAGGCTGTAAATAGACTAAATTGGAGCTATAACCACAAGAATTACTGGTTATCAAAAGGTTTAAAAATAATTAAATGTGCAGGTAAATTATGTAAAGCATCAATGTTATAGATACAGGAGGTCCAAGAAAATGGGAAAATTTCAAATATTCCCAAGAGAACAGAGGAAGGTTGAAGAATGTGATGTATCTTGATTAAGCCTTGGGAGCTTGCATACATAAAAAAGATGGAGAAGAATATTCTTGGTAGACGGACTTGTGTGAAAAGAAAAGGATGACTAAAGCATGTTCAGAGGGCAAAGAGGTATATCCAAAGTTGAACTAGAGAAAGACTGCAAGTGATCAAGGCCATATTATGGAAAGATGATGAATTTCTACACAGTCTGATCCATTCGTTCAACATCACAAGTATCAAACACCTGTAGCTGCTGAAATTGTGAACAAAGGATGTGTAGTTCTTGACCTCATGGGAGTTTTTAGTCTAATCAGACATTAATTTAGTCTTTAGTCTGGTGAGCATTAATCAAATAAATAATACAACTAGGTACACAAATTACACACTGTGGTTAATCCCAAAAAGAAAAAGCACAGAGTGCTATGGAATGGATAACAGGGGACCTGGCTTAGTGGGGAAACGGAGGGAAGCAAAGGAAGATTCTCCTGGAGAGATGACATTTAGCTGAGCCAGCATTATCCAGACAAAGCAGGAGTGGGTGGGGAGAAATGGGAGGAGGACAGCATTGCATGGAAAATAACCGCAAAAAAAAAAAAAAAATTAAAAAATAGCATATTCAAGGATCCGGGAAAACAGAGCAGGAAGGAAAAGGGACCTCAGGAGAGGCTGGGGAGGTAGGTAGGGTCAGCTCTTCCCAGCATGAAGGTCATGCTAAAGGTTGTGCTTTTTCCTAGGAACAATAGGAAGACATGGAAGGTTTAAAGCAGAAACAAATGCACCTGTATTTGTGTTTTTACCATTTTTCTGTCTGCAATGTGAGATGGATGGTGGACAGGTGAAAGAGGTGAAGAGATCATTAGAAAGCTATTTGGGTTTTCCAGGTGAGCAGCAATGATAGCTTGGCCTAGGATGTGAGTGAAAGGGAGATGACTTGGTGATGGGTAAGACTTGAGAGTTGGAGAAAGGGGAGGTGTTGACAACAAAGGGGTCTCAGGTTGCCTAGTTTGATGAGCGATAATGGCCCTTCCTGAAAGGGGGAGACATTTTGAGTTTCAGACATTTTGAGGTTAAGAAACTTGTGAAGCATCCATAAGAATGGACCAGGCAGGCAGTTGACTACACAGATTTCAAGCCAGGAGACAGACTAGACTGGAGAAAAAATTGATGGCACATATTATAAAGGAGGCTGTGGATGAGCTTTTCTGGTGAGAGACTCTGGAGTATAGAATTGAGTCTGTCTTGCGTCTGTTGACAAGTCTGTCTTGTCTTGAGTCTGTCCAATAACATCATGAAGCTCAATATGTACATTCTGAATAAACGAACAAATAGATTCATGCATCAAGGTCGGGATATTTGCTAGTGACGGAGGATAAAGAAAGGAAAGTTCCTCTGCCCTCCATGTAATCTTGGTTTGGGTTGGTGTGATAAGATTTAAAAGAATGGGACAATGAGAAATTAACAAAGGAAGGATCAATAAGACCTTTGTCTACAAAAGAAGAGATGACTGAAATAGGAACTTAATAAAAAGAGCTTCATATTTAAATCATCTTAATTATGGCGTATTACAGTATCTGTCACCTGAAATTGTTATTTTTATTGTTAGTGATAATACCTTACAGAGCATTTTATGAAGTACTTGCATACTGATAACTGTATTTCATAATAAACTTTAACACAGCTCTGAAACACTCTTGATCTGTGCTCTGCATGTATATTCTACTTGAGCTTTAAAATCTTACCTCCAGTTATATTTAAACTTTTATGGGACTTTAAATTTTAAATCACTGGTCTTTTCTCAAACTTTACAAGACAAAAGACAGAACTGTGCTGTACATTTATTTCCCAAACATGTCAAAATAGTCTGTGTTTAAAAGCCACAGATTGGAAAACCACTATTGTCAATAGTGATGCACTGAGAATAAAACTTCCCCAGTAGATAAGAATTTGTTTTAAAAATAGGTAATTGACAGATGATCAATAAATAGATGATGGATAGATGGATGGATGGATGGATGGATAGATAGATAATAGACAGATAATAGATAGATGGATAGATAATGGATGGATAGATATTAATAGATAGATATTTAAATAGATAATAGAGATAGATAGATAGATAAATAGATAGATAGATAGATAACCTAGGTTTCAGTCTCAGTACTGATCCTACAAACTTTTCCACCTATGGCAACCCTCAACTTCACGCTCTTCAGTTTTTCCTTCTCTAAAGGGCATCTCTTGGTTAATCAGTCATTCTCAGACGGGGTACCACAGAGCTGTAGAGGAAATGGTGAGGGCAGCAGAAGTGGAGAATAACAGGATGAGGCTCCAGAACACTTCCTCCCACAACCCCCATCCACTTTTCACTGTTTTATCTATTGGGACTACTTGTAAGGTATTACTGGGAAATAAGGTTCTTCTGCATAAAACATTTTTAAAAGTTTGAAAACTACTGTCCTGAATCAGGGTTCTCCTGATGTTCTGATGTAATAGGGATGAGACCTGGGTATCTGCATCTTTTAAAATATCAACAGACAATTTCTCACCAAAAGCTTTCAAAAAAAACAAAAAACAAAAAGCTAAATGTATGCTCTCTAACCTCTCCTCTACTATTTTTATGTTCCAATTTCATTTGCAAACTAAGGAAGCACTAATGATCCATGACACGGAAGATCAGAAAGAAGCAGAAGCAGCAAAGGGTCCAGTCAGAGACCATGCTGCTTAACATCTTTTGTCAAGGACAGAAACCAGCAGAGAATTGCCGGATAATGTTTTCCTCTTTGATTCTCAGCATTGCAGCCTTGAGAAGGAAATATCCAAGAGATACTTGGCTTTAACTACTCTTGGGCTAACAAACCTACTTAAAAAGAACACAAATGCTGTCCATGAAATTAAAACTCTGTGCCTTCCTGTGACATCCTGGAGCCAGCCTGGAGATCCAACTGAGGCAGAGACTTCAAGCATCCCTGAAAAAACTAGAATCCTTGAACACTAACCCAATGGGATACAAACTGAATACCATTCTCTAAAAACTACACTCTGAGAAAAATTAGCTACCAAACAAGAAAGAGCATCATGTTATAATAGAAATTCTCAAATATTGGACAGAATGAGTTACTCAACTCAGCAGAGAGACAGCAAACAGCAGAGAATGTAAATAAGTAAGTAAACACTATAAACCAGAAGCCTGGCATAAACATTTCCACACTAACCAGCAACTAAAGCATCTTTGGGCCATCGGCTGAACCAGTCAATTGTGCATCCTGAAATTAAGGCAGGGAACTTCAAAGCTCTGTTTCGAAACTTCTCCCCCACTGGCGAGAAGCAGAGCACAATATGAAGGTTCTGTCGGACCCGACTCATGAAGTAGTCGTGCAGGTTCTCATTGGTAGGAGGGCACTTGAGGAATTCTTTTTTCATGACCGACGCCAGGTTGCTATTAATTTCATCAATTTCATCTCGCGCAAATAGATTAGAGACCTTAAAAAGAAGTACAAGCATGCAAATTCAGAACACACACAGGAAAACAGATCAAAATGTAGAGCTTAATACATAGAATGTCTTTTCTCCGTTTGTGTTCTTGAACTCACCTATCGAAAATTAACTGAAAGTTTTCAAGATGAAATACACCACGTTTTAAAATAAACAAATGATTCTACTATTAACTGCAAAGTTGTAGCTCTGGGAGGGAGTAAACGGACATGCCAAAAATCTAATTAGTTTTCTTTCTAACTTTGCTCTTCTGTTTTTTTCATTTGTTACTTGGAACATTCACTGATGTTTTAAATGCCTAGCTCCAAATTTTGATGTAGAGTTTTATTCTTCAAAAACCCAATAGAAAAACCCATCCTTCATACTGATGACTTAATACCCATTCTCAATAGCACTTTTCATGCCATTAACGGAAGAAAATATGTAGAGCTCTAAGTTGAAGGAAATCTGAAGGGATAAAACACATAAAGAATAAATGAATTCCTACCTCACCTGATGATAAAACATTGTTCATATATTCCAAAAAAGACTCATCTTTAATCTCATTGTCTGTGAAAATGAAAGTGATTCCTTTGCCTTGCTGACCAGCCGTTCTATACAAAACCTTCAGATCTTCCATCAGATTTGATGTGTTGTAGGATCTAAAGAAATATTTTCATTTTGTCATTAGCCAAAATGTTTTCATGAGAGGGAAAGAACCTTGTAACAATGCATTATGCCATTTAGCTAACAAAAAAAAAATGCTGATTTTGTTCCATCATATAGGTATGTGTTCTATATGAATGTTATTGATTAATTTTTAAAACTCCACATTTCACAAAACATTATAATTAATTAATGTTTTTGCACCAAAAAAACTATACTGAAAAGTCAACCTGGAACAAAAATAAAATTTTTACCACAACCAAATGTCATTACATTTCAAAATGTATCATTTTGAAAATTTTTTGACAATGATAATAGAAAAGTCAAATTCAATTACTGATATTTGATTGGCAATGGGTATTTGAGATGACAATTCACAAATTAAACTAAATAAATGCAAGCTTTGGTTATACAGGGTGGGTGAGATGCCATGCTATAAACAATGCCTTCCTCTTCCCCCAACACCATTATCATCACTGCATGTTTGTATTATACATAAATGAGCTTGTTTTCTGAGCAATCAGTACACTGTATTAGAATACCTGGAAATGTTATGAAATATCCCACTCTGAAGGTTCTCTAACTACCCAAAGTGATCTTTAGGTGGAAGTAAACCTACAATCAAGAAATATTAGAGAGTTCCCACTGTGGAGTGCTACATTATGCCAAAAGTATAAATAAAATTATCCCAATTCTGGAGATTTACACTTACTAAATTATTTTTTTTCTTTTCTTTTTTTTTTTTTTTTTTGAGACGGAGTCTCACTCTGTCGCCCGGGCTGGAGTGCAGTGGCCAGATCTCAGCTCACTGCAAGCTCCGCCTCCCGGGTTCACGCCATTCTCCTGCCTCAGCCTCCCGAGTAGCTGGGACTACAGGCGCCCACCACATCGCCCAGTATTTTTTAGTAGAGATGGGGTTTCACCGTGTTAGCCATGATGGTCTCGATCTCCTGACCTCGTGATCTGCCCGTCTCGGCCTCCCAAAGTGCTGGGATTACAGGCTTGAGCCACCGCGCCCGGCCAGACTTACTAAATTATTATTCCTACTTTAGTCACTAAATAAACTCAGAATTCAGAGTGCAAGAGCAAAGAGCCATCTGATTTTTTTAAAACTAGTGAATACTTAACTCTACCTTTTTCTAACTTCTGTAACCTATACCCTAGAATTGGAAATATCACAACCATGCATCAATACTTCTAGAAGACACCTAGAGAAGTGAGATCTAAGAGATCAGAAAACAAATACTTCTAGAAGACACCTAGAGAAATGAGATCTAAGAGATCAGAAAACAAATCTTCTAGAAGACACCTAGAGAAGTGAGATTCAAGAGATCAGAAAACAATTCAAAGACACAGCCTCCAAAAAAAAAGAAAAGAAAAGAAAAGAAGGAAGGAAGGAAGGAAGGAAGGAAGGAAGGAAGGAAGGAAGGAAGGAAGGAAGGGAGGAAGGAAGGGAGGAGAAAGGAAAAGGAAAACATCTCACCCAGCTTCTTGTGATATGGGGAAAATTTTCAACCCAGTCTCTTGGATCTCAAGGGCCCACTGCCTCAAATAATATGACCTAAGACACCTAACAAATAGTCGTGCTTCCCAAGTGAGAGGCTCTTGCATCTCAGCCTTAGCCACATGGCTGTACAAAGCCTTTAGAAGTTTGATAACATCTTGAAAGCTAAGAAAAGGAAAGAAAGACCCTGGCCCTTCGTCTCATCAGTAATGGATCATTCCTGGTGTGACATGTAGAGGAACTAGTCTGCCACGGTGAGAGTTGTGGTTGAATACGCTGGCTGCACCATTGTGGTGCAGTAAAAGTCACACCAGACTAGAAACTGGAAATCTTACAATCAATTCCCAGATAGATCGAAGATGATGGGCAAGCCATAGCTTCTCTGAGCTTCAGCTGCAAGATGGGCTACTGCTATCTGTCCTACTAACTCATGAGGTTCTTTTGAAGATCAAAGTAGCTCATGCATATAAAAGTGCTTTGAAAACTACAAGGTTTTATACAAATGTTAGGAACAAAAATTTGATTCCCATCCCTTTCCTGTAAAAGTTGTCTTTTACATAGCTTGGTTCCTAACCAAAAACTAGAAGAATCATATGCAATGTAACTAGAATTATTTCTCTCTGTCCCAGTACTTGAATGAAACAGTAATCTTTGGATTTATTCTCCAAGAAGAACCCTATAGGTCAGACAAAACACAAAGTGTAACAATAGCTTAAATAATGTGAATCTCCAAACCCAATGCTTAGTAACTTTCGGCCTTCATCCTAGCAAGTATCGACGGGCCTCCCTCAATGAGACAGGTCAGCAACATGTTCTGCTCATCAGTGCCCGACTTCTTGCTCCTACACCTAGAAATTAATGTCAAATGATTTTCAGCCCAACCTAACTTCCCAAACTGGCCTCCTGGTTCTAACCTTATCTTGGCTAATCCTGAAAAATCTGTTTCACCTCTCCGAATCACCTCTGTGTATCTCTTCATGTTCACTTTTCATGTGCTAATTATGTTTTCTCCCTGCACTACACCCACGTCTGTGGTCAGCTCCTCTGGGTTTCCCTGTCTTGATAAGTAGCAGCACCATCTAGGTAGTTTCCCAAGCCAGAAACCAGGATGCACCAAGCCCTGAAGCTCCACCTTCCTGATGATCTCTTCCATCTCCACCCTCTATTCTCCATTCTCACTGCTGCTACTTATGACACCTGCCCAGACCCCTGAAACAGCCTTATAACTATTCCAATTTAGTTCCGTCTGTCTATTTTCTGTACATAAAATGTACTTGACATGTCCTCCCTAGGGGCAACTCATCAATGGTTTCCTATTGCTCTGGGATGAAGTCTGACTTTTTATGATCACTTTAAAAGGCCTCCATTTCTCTTCCATTCCCACTTGCCACCCTACACTGTCCACTCTGCAGTATTGAACTTCCTCCGGGGCTGACTTCACCTGTGCTGATTCTTCTGCCTGGAACACACTTTACTGTTCTTCAGAAATCAGTCTTCCCATATCGAGGTTTCAGTTTAATCACTTTCTCCAGGAAGTCTTTTCTAATCATCCCCTAGACTAGGTTGGGAGTTCTTCCCTCAAGCTTCAATAGGATTTGGTCTGCATGTATTTCCTTATCATGGATGGTGCCTATGAATCACACCTTATTGGGTGAGTTGATTGCTTAGTTGTCTGTCCCCTTGAGTTGCTACAAGGTCCCTGACGATACAGCTAGACTCACCTCGCTCACCTACTGACGATACAGCTAGACTCACCTCGCTCACCTAGCCAGGGCTTAACACACAGGCAGCGTTCAATAACTATTTTGAAACGTTTGAATGAGTAAACCAATATTCATCTATTTTTCCATTGTATTAACATTCTTGAAATCTGAATTAACACTCAATAGGGACAATTTTCTTCTGAAATTCACCAAAAGAAGTGCACGTAAGACACTGTCATATATAACATAAAAGCAGGGAGGCGGCTACTAAGTAAGAGTTCAAAATATTTCAAAAGCAAATTATGAATGTGAAATGTTTATGGTCTCTGACAAAGGTTGACCGAGGAAGATGATAAGTCAACATTCAAGAAGGAAAACGACTGTGACTCTTTATATGTAAGGGAAATGCATTTGAACTTCAGGTGGCCTCTGAGCACCTTTTATCAAAATCCATGTTAGGTTAGTTAAAATAAAAGCTTGTCACCTCGTCAGAGTGATCTGGAAGGAAATGTAGCCGGCAATGAATGAAGCCAACCTCGTCAGGCTCTGCTTTCCTGATCCACCCACCCCGACCAGGAGGGCATTTCCTCGAGGAGTACGAATGACACGAGAGATCTGTAATACAGAACAAAAAAGCATGTATCTTTCAACATGTAAATGTTCTATTTTTCCTATTTATTCACTATATGAATGAGGTCTAATTATTATTTTGGAAGATATAGGTGTCTCGAGATCAGACTGGAGATATTCGTTGAAGGAATGAGGGCACTTCTGAAATAGAACAGTGTTGGGCTGCATCAGATGGGGTGGGAACCATGGGGTGTGCCTTTAGAAACCAGGAGGACACCAGGGCAGAAAAGTCAGCACACAGCCCAGACTGTGCTTGCTCTGGCTTTTAAAGGAGATATCTATCTCTATCTAAAGGGGACTTTGAGGACTCCTGTTAGTTGGTCCAACCTAATAGGGTATGATAGGAAGGAGAACAGAAATGTCAGAACAACGTCCACCCTTGGCATGCAGGCATGTGGTTGATTAGACTATCCTCCACATTTGAAAAGCGTTCAAATTTAAATTGAAGGGAAGAAAACCCCCCAAAATAAGGTGATATGCTTTGGCTGTGTCCCAACCCAAATCTCATCTAGAATTGTACTCCCATAATTCCCACGTGTTGTGGTGGGAATTGTCTCCCTGTGGGAGATAACTGAGATAACTGAATCATGGGGGTCGCTTCCCCCATAGTGTTCCTGTGGTAGTGACTAAGTCTCATGAGATCTGATGGTTTTCTCAGGGGTTTTCGCTTTTGCATCTCCCTCATTTTTCCTCTTGCCACCGCCATGTAAGAAGTGTCTTCGCTTCCTACCGTGACTCTGAGACCTCTCCAGCTATGTGGAACTGTAAGTCCAATTAAACCTCTTTTTCTTCCCAGTCTTGGGTGTGTCTTTATCAGCAGCATGAAAATGAACTAATACATGTGGTATAGATGTTGGGATTTTAAAAAGAAAGAAAATGAGCATAAACACCCTCCTATTACTTGACAAAGACAGTGATACCTAAGGTATCTGCCAGTAAGTGATTATAGATTGGGGGGGGCGGGGGGCACTTCATGCTGTTCAATAGCCCCAGACTATTCCACAGCCCCCTTGTGGCAGAAGTCCATGTTTATTTGGCTTTGTTTGTGTTGAATGGACTAATTATACCATCAGTCTTCCAAACCTACCCAGGAGAGACTGAGTATAGAATTCCCCTTGATGTTCTTTATACCTTATGCGAGAACTGTTTCTCTTTCCCTCCTAACTGCAGTTTGAGCCCAGGGTTATCACTGGGATATCCACCTTTCTTAGAAGAATGATAGAGGCTGGGCAGGGACTGGAAGGGGTCATTTCTCCACGGCCAGGGAACCTTCCTGTAGTCACTGGGGCTCTGCATTCTGCCAAGGTTTTGTTAAACATCCTTTCTCAGAATTCCCTCACTAGCTGCAGTACATTCTACTCCTACTGAAAATATGCCTAGTTTTGAATTACTTTCCCCAGTTTAGTGTGAACCTTGGGAAAAGGATAACATGTTTTCCATCTCTCTGTGGACCTGAGAACCTGCAGGACTGGCAAGTGCACGTGCCCTGTTTTTCCAGCCTCCTGCTTGTCTCCTCTATGTGATTCTCACCAAAGTCATTGTGGGTGGAGAGGGTCATATATGCCTCTTCAGCTCTTCCCCTGACACAGCTTCAGGAGGGAAAGATGGGGCAAGTAAGGAGCTACTGGAAGCCACACTAGAACATTCGGTCTGTGTCTTTCCTTGGTTGCCACTTTTCAACCATCATCATTTCCTTTGTTTGATGTGGGTGGATATATCAAGATGTTGTTAATTAGGTATTAAGGAATCTTCATCCCAAAACCTTTACTTGGAACTGGGCCAAGGTCTTATATTAAAATGTTCTATTCTCAGTTTCCAACACATGGTAAACGCACAAAACATATCTGACAAAGGAACAGATCCATGAACAGAGAAGGCTTGCAAAGCAGACTCAAAACCTCATAATCTATTTAAATCCAGTGAGACCCTCAAATACGGCTATTTTGTCCTGTTACACGCAGATTGTGTGATGGAGATATGCATTTTCAATTTCATCAGCGAGTATTCAAAAATGAATAATGTCCACCCTGCCCCTCAGGAGCTCACACTGGAACAGGGGACAGAGGCTGGGGTCATGAGCCACGAGGAGCACTGGCACACAGACAGGAGTGATGGCAACCAGAGGAAAGAATGCCGGGGAAACATCCCCGCCTGGGTGAGGTAAGTCTTAGGTGCAGAGGTGGACTTTGACCTGGATGACTAGAAGTATATCACACACAGAAGGTGGTGTGCCAGGCACGGGCTGAGCTACCTTTAAAAAAGGAGTGAGACACACAAAATCTCAGAATTAGCAAAAGGCCTGCAGTGTCCCCTGAGGTGAGAACTTCAGTATGGGGAATGGAAATATCAGGAAATAAGGCAGCAAAGGATTGTTTAGACTTATCTGGGGGACTTGATTAAATTCCAAACAATGTATCCAGATTCTCTGTGTGGTTCTCAGCGGTGGACTATCCTGTCAAGACTGAGGTCACTAAGACGGGAACCCACCCTACTACAGTCAGTCTTCTGACAGGGAGACAAACACACAGACAGGTAAACTTTCCACAAGGTAGTATGGGTGGGGAATGCATGCTGGGGAGGCGCTCCAGGATCATGATGTGTTTACCCACAAGCAGCCTGTTGTTCTGGATCATACACCAGGCAGAGCACGACTCAGGAGGCTGGCTGCTAAGCAGGAACTAGATCATGCAAAACCATGTACACCATGGTTTGAACTTTCACCAAAGAGACAAAAGAGGTATCACACAGATACGCTGTATCGAAAGAAAATTGAGTTTCTAACAAAGAAAGGAACTAAGAAATAGGCCTGGTCTCCTATCATATCCTGTTTCGCTGCAGTTTTTGTCTGTAATTCTGACTCTTGGCTTCTATCGTGCCGTGTAACTAGGCCACGTATTTCAAGGCTCACAGCAGCATGACGCAGAGTGTGGATGCACTGTGCACGAAGGATGAGAGAAGACAGGGCCAGCCGGGAATGGACAGGAATGCAACATTTTAGCTCAAAAACTCTAGTCACGGATTCTTCGGCCAATTCCAGAGCAGACAGACAAGAGGCAGAGAGTGAGAGAAAACAGCAGCGAGGCCCCGGCACCGAGGCCTTCACACCTCCGACATCACACCCAAGGTGTTTTGAGAAAGCCTCCTCCCTCTTCAGCTGGGCTGCGAATCGCGGAGAAAGCGGCAGTTCTGGTGAACCTGCTCAAGCACGACACTTAACATCAATAACTGCATCTTCAGCTTGAGCTATGAAACCCCACGTCAATCGGATTCTGTCTCTAGCAGGCAGGCAATTTGTCAATTGCCTTTGGTAATCCTCATTTAGAAAATACATTTTCCCTTTTCTTTTTCTTCCTTTTAATTATTAAAAATGACATAATGTTTATTCTTCCTGAAACAACTCTTAATCAACTATAAATTAAGAGCTAATTTCAAAATGTTATTTATAGTTGGCTTTGGAAGAATATTTGAGCTCATAATTCAGTACGGATGTCTCAGATTCTGTGAATCCACAGAGTTGCCAAGCCAAGTGCCCTCGTGCTGGGGAGACCCAACTCCTGAACGGCCTCTGTCATCCTTCCCTCTCTCTGACTTACTCCAGCCTTGCAGAAATGCTTTTCTCACTTTCTTGCAGGGAAATGGAGCAGGCAGGCAATCCCTATATTCAGCAGAATGGTTGACTAGATAACCTCTAAAACCCCTTCCATTTGTAGATTCAGTAATTTCTAGAGGTGACAATTTGTAATTGTGCAGTGGTTCCTCATGGTTGAACCTAAGTCATGGAAGACAAGGTCGAATCATTTTCTTTCTAACTAAAAGAATGTAGTCTGGAAAAGCAGTTGATATCAACAAAGTGAGAATATCAACAATGGATTTTAAATGGCATTATCTTGCACTGTAGATAAATTAAGTCACATACGTTTTCAAACAAAATAATATATTTTACTTCCAACCTTTCAGGATGAACTGTCCTAAAAATGGATACGGTAATGACTCATATCAGCAGTCCCTAACCTTTTTGGCACCAGGGACCAGGATCGTGGAAGACAATTTTTCCATGGATGGGAGGTGGGGGCTGGGTGATGGTTTGGGAATGATTAAAGCGCATTACATTTATTGTGCAGTTGATTTCTATTATTATTACATTGTAATTTATTATGAAATAATTATGCAGCTCACCATAATGTAAAATCAGTGGGTGTCCTGAGCTTGTTTTCCTACAACTAGATGGTCCCATCTGAGGGTGATGGGAGACAGTGACTGATCATCAGGCATTCCATTCTTATAAGGAGCGCGCAACCTAGACCCCTCGTGTGAGCAGTTCACAATAGGGTTCGCGCTCCTATGAAAATCTGATGCCGCTGGAGGCAGAGCTCAGCTTCGCTTGCTCACCTGCTGCTCACCTCCTGCTGCGCAGCCCTGTTCCCTACAGCCCACAGACAGGTACTGGTCTGTGGCCCAGGGGTTGGGAACCCCTTCTCATATGACAAACTAGAATAGAAATTATATTTTCCTGGTAGATTTCATTCTAACAGAATTTTCATCTCAAAGTCAACTGTTTATACACTATTTTTAAATTATTGTTTCTAATCATGGTAAAATACACATAATCTAAAATTTACCACTGTAACCATTTTTAAGTATATTGTTCAATATCATTAAGTACATTTACATTGTTGTGCAACTATCAGCACCACTGATCTCCACAATGCTTTTCATCTTGCAAAACTGAAGCTCTGTACCCATTTAACACTAACTCCCCAATCCCCTCTCCACCCAACCCTGGAATTCTCCATTCTACTTTTCGTCTCTGATTTTGGCTACACTGGGCATTTAGATGAGCAGAATTATACAATATTTGCCCTTTTGAGGCTGGCTTACTTCACATAACATAATGTCCTCAAGGCTTATGTACTATTTTTTATAGGATATCCTTTGCATGATACAAAAAGACGCAGACTTTGCCTGTGCTCTGAACTCAGATGTCAACCATATTCAGCCTCCGTGGTGAAACCATGGAGCTGGAAGCTATATAGAAACACTGAATAAAATTATCACATCACACATTTAAAGTACACAGGCTCTTATTTCAAGCCTATAAGGTGCGACATGTTGCATTCAGCTTAGAAATTAAATTGGAATATAGCATGGAGTCTAATTTTAAACTGAAGATTCTCCTAGGAAATGAAAATAAAAGAGGGAGAGGACTCTGGCGTGAAACCAAATGTCTGTCACTACAACAAGGCACTACTCGGAGTGGCTACCGTACCTTGACTAAGTGAACCATGGCATCTGCAAAGAACACCATGTCCATACCGGCGCCACGGATGCTCTCATTATACAGCTGCAGGAACATATTCAGACGCTGTTTTAGGTGACTAAAAGATTCAATTGGCTCATAAATTTTAGGCCTTTCAGCATCAGCCTCTTCAGATGTTTCACCTTCGGTGGGAAAGAAGAATCAGTTAAGTTTCTTCAAATACCTGCATTTTGCCTTCAACCTAAATGCATGCAATCAAAGCTCTACAGCCTAACACTGAATAACACTCATTTTAAGCAAAATGCCATAGTGTGCATTTTGCAGAAACTGAAGAAAGAAAACAATAGAAGCATTAGGATTTTTGTGATCATATGCAGTCTCTGTACTTTCCTATCTAGCAAGTCAATTTCAAATAATGTTATCGTCATTGAATTGAATTTGAACCCATAACTGATTGTTGGCATTTCAAAGCTCCTCCCAGATATATTAGCTTAATGGTCAAGTGAAAGTCAAAACAGTAGGGACTGAATGTCAGAATCAGCAAGGGAAGTTAAGAATTGCATAACTGTTTCATAAGAATAAAAAGAAAAAATTACTGCATTTACTCAGGAAATTTTTATAATTCACGAATCTCAGCTCAGTGGTAAAAATAGAAGTGACTTAGAACATGGGGTGGAGGGTTGAGAGAAATAGAAAGATAATTTCCTAAATGAATAAACATATTAGATTATTTCACTAGGGCAAGATGTATTAAAATCAATATACTTTTTTAAAAAATTAGAAACACAAAATATACCAGCTTAACACTTTTACAGTGTTAACTACAAAGCAGAGGCTGAGGTGGGCAGATCACTTGAGGTCAGGAGTTCAAGATCAGCCTGACCAACATGGTGAAACCCCATCTCTACTAAAATTACAAAAATTAGCTAGGCCTGGTGGTGTGTGCCTGTAGTCCCAGCTACTCGGGAGGCTGAGGCAGGAGACTCGCCAGGAGGCCAAGGTTGCCATAAGCCAAGCTTGTACTCCAGACTGGGCAACAGAGCAAGACTTTTTCAAAAAAAAAAAAAAATCATAATACCCAAGAAAAAGCTAAATGGGGCATCTATAAATTCACAATCAATTAACATTAGTGGCAGGGGAAGAAAAGGGACACATTAGCTGAATATACCAATAACAACTTAGAATTTCACCGGATACGAGAAGAACGAGTGGATCTTTCAAATCTTACGGCGTATAATTATTTTCAATTGACTGTGTCCTAACATAATACTATAATAACCTTTTGATAAAAAACAAGGAGATGGTTTAACACAATCATTAAGACTGACCTATCTGCAAAGTTCTCACTAATCAAATTCCAGTAGTCACAACTCTCATAAATGCCCAAATCAAGCTTTGAGAAACAAAGTGTCTCAATGACACAAAAGATTATGCATTTGTCTCTAGACCCTCCCCCAGACCCCCAAAATGAAATGCAACAGTTGTGCTTTGGTCCTTGAAAAATCATAATCTGGTTATTTATCCTTCTGAATTACAGGGAATAAATTACATAAATTTTAATTAACTTGTAAGATGCCCTTACTCTTACAGGATTTTTGTATGTGTTTGACCTGATGAAAATAAAATGTGTCAGCTTCTTTCTGTAGAAGGATCATTCCAATTGCATCGCCAGAAATAAACATTCTTTTTTGCAATTGTCACTCAGAAACTTTTGACAGATCACACTTACGGTTATCAAATCTAGAGAGGCACTGCCTAGTCGTTTCCAATCATTTTCAAGATATACATAGCATGTTTTTAAACATGCTTGTAAAAATCTGCAAATTAACTTAAAATCCATCCTCAGTATTAGAAGAGGTTATTAAATGAAAGAAAAATATTTTTAATTAAGCCTAGTTACTTCTGAGGGGGAAAAAAGTGGAGCACTGCCTCTTTTCATAAGAAAAGTCATGTATCTCAATTTCCCCTGGAACCATAATCACAAAAGCTTGCCCCACATCAGCCATCTCATTCCAATTACATTTAATGACCCTCTCATACATTTGGAAGTTTTCCTTTTTATTTTCAACATTCAGGATGACCTGAATAATAATAATTATCATTATATTTGCTGCCTTTCATTTAGCAGTGACTACGGGCCATAGACTGCCCAAGCCATTCTACAGATAACATTTCATGGACTCCCCACGGTGCATGTGATGCATATAGTAACACTTTTACTTTTATAAATGAGGAGAATGAGGTTCAAGAGAGTGCCGAGATGCCCAGCTAATTAATGTGTGGTGGATTCCTTCCTCAAACTCACCTCTATCTGCCAGACTGCAAGTCTTGTGCACTCTCTCCTACCCTATCCTGCCTCCCCACTCTACTTTACTATCCAAGCATGATATGCATAAAATAGTTCATCTTTAAACTCCATGATCATGCATTTATTCACTCATCCTAGTTTTATTGAGCATCTACTATATCTCAGGCTTGTATCAGTAAAGTTTACTAGAAAGAAACTCAACATCCATAAACTGAATCTTCTGTCTTCAGATTTCCCTTTAGGGAACACCTTTTGGGGAATTCCAAATTCCATTTCAATAGTTTACCTGTAGCTTCAGGTGCATCTCTCAAGAAATCCACAAAATATGTGTCAATTCCACAATCCACCAAGAGTTTTTTCTCTTCACCAAACTCCTCCTCTACCAAACTTACTAAAGCCTTATCAAACCAGGTCACATCACTGGACACTGTGAAACGGTCAGCTATAACACGTTTACATTCATGCTTCCAGAGCTTTAACAGGTCCTGTTGAACGTATAATTAAAATGTGTTAGTAATTCCTATTATGCCGTAACTGGGAATTCAAGTTGACAGTACTGTAGAGTATTATTCTTCCTGATTTAAGATGCAACATTTTAAAAAGTTAGGGTTCAAGTATGCTCAACTTCACTTCAAATGGGTATCATTTAAGCATATTAAATAGAAAGTAGTCTGTTCATTTGCAGTCTCTGAATTAAGAAGAAAAAATCCTCCAACAATAATATTGAAAATTGCTCTGACCAATCAACAAACTAACATTCTACGTTAAGAGTGTTCAGTTTGTGAAAAGTTAGTCTTTTAATAAGACATCTACCTTCATGTGGCCAGAGTACAACATAAGATATAGAACATGAACAACTCTCATGTATACAACTGAAAAATTACAAAGGTGTATTCACTTAACACAAAGTGAATAAAATTTGTGGCAAAAACTGGATCATCTGAACAAAAGAAAGCCAGCACCTAATCCAGATAATCCAAGGCCCAAAGTTAACTGAAAGTTGAGGAAAGTAATTGCTCAGTACTCCTGTTTATATAGCAAGAACAACAAATGTATGTGTAAGCTCATTATTTTATATGAAAGACTGGTGGAAATTTCTTAGCTTCATAACATTTTTCAAGTTACAGATTTTTAAGCCACTGCATTACTAGTGATAGAATGCTATCTGGCTGCCTGAATATAAAAGAAGTTCAGTGACGTATATTCAATGATTCAGTTAAGACAAAAGTTTATTATAACATCAATTGCTGGAATTGTTTATGCTGATTTAAAATAAGCATCAAAAACGGATACTTCAATAATAATCTTTGAGAACTGACTTCAACAATTCCATTAACTTGTAAATAACTTTGAGGGAAAAAAAATCAAGTTAAAATATTCACGCTGCTAAACAGACTCTCACTTCTCTGTAGGAAGGAAAGTGAGTTTTCCCCAAAATATCATTAACGGATGCTTCTCAAAAGAAGACATACATGTGGCCAACAAACATATGAAAAGAAGCTCAACATCACTGATCATTAGAGAAATGCAAATCAAAACCGCTATGAGATACAATCTCAAACCAGTCAGAAAGGCTATTATTAAAAAGCCGAAAAGTAACAGATGCCGGCAAGGTTGCAGAGAAAAGAGAACACATATATGCTATCGGTGAGAGTGTAAATTAGTTCAAGCATTGTGGAATGCACTATGGTGATTCCTCAAAGAGCTAAAAGCAGAACTACCATTTGACCCAGAAATCCCAGGGTATATACCCAGAAGAATATAAACCATTCTACTATAAAGACACATGCACGTGAATGTTCACTGCAGCACTATTCACAACAGCAAAGACACAGAATCAACCTAAATGCTCATCAATGGCAGATTGGATAAAGAAAATGTGTTACCTATACACCACGGAATACTATGCAGCCATAAAAAAGAATGACATCATGTCTTTCATGGAAACATGGATGGAGCTGGAGGCCATTATCCTTAGCAAACTAACGCAGGAACAGAAAACCAAATACCACATGATATGTCCCTACCCAAATCTCATCTTGAATTGTAATCCCCATAATCCCCACATGTCAAGGGAGAGACCAGGTGGAGGTAACTGAATCATAGGGGAGGTTTCCCCCACGGTGTTCTCCTGATACTGAGTGAGTTCTCACGAGATCTGAGGGTTTTATAAGAGGCTATTCCCCTTTTGCTCCGCACTTCTCCTTCATGTCATCTTGTGAAGAAGGTGCCTTGCTTCCTCCTCATTTTCCATCATGATTGTAAGTTTCCTGAGGCCCCCCCAGACATGCTGAACTGTGAGTCGATTAAACCTCTTTTCTTTACAAATTACCCAGTCTCCAGCAGTTTTTATGGCAGTATGAAAATGGACTAATACACCGCATGTTCTCACTTATAAGTGGGAGCTAAATAATGAGAACTCATGAACACAAAGACGGAAATGACAGACACTGGGGTCTACTTGAGGGTGCAAGGTTAGGGGACAGAGAGGAGCAAATAGATAACTTTTGGGTACTGGGCTTAATACGTGGGTGATGAAATAATCTGTACAACAAGCCACCACGACACATGTTTACCTATGGAACAAACCTTCACATGTACCCCCAAACCTAAAATAAAAGTTAAAAATAAATCAACAAATAATTTAAAAAAGAAAAAATAATCAGCAAGTTTGGTTACCTATATTGCAAGCATCTGGGACAAAGGTGGGTTTTTTAAGTAATCAACACTTGTGCTTAATGAACAGTTTTGTTGATATTTTAACTGTCTCTGTGTGTTTATATGGAGAAATCCCCTGAAACCCATTTGCTTAATTACTTCTTTAGCTCTAGAAAGGCTTAAAGAGAGGCCAGCCCTGTCTTAGCCTGGGCACATAGGCTATGCTTTGGAACAAAAGCATACTGGATGTCTACATAGCGTTCTTAGTTTGAGGGAAATTCTTATAACACTGGGAAATGTCATATTCAAGTGTGTGTACAAATGATTTTTCTATTAAATGAACTTTGTAATCTGCTGCCTCTCTTCAATTTTACCAATGTATGTAATTCTTTTAGTGCATCCAGTTACATGGAAAAGAAAAATCATGGATGAGTATCAACAAAATGGGATTTTTAAATTTTGAATATTTATTATAAAGATAATTACTTTTTAAGTTAAAATATCAAACTTAAAATATGGTGACTATTATACAATAAAATACACAGTGGTTGTTTCCATTATTTAGTATAAGAAACATATCTTCTTCTTAGACTAGAAGTGGGAAAATAAAAATTATTTCTTTTACTCTATTCATTAAAAAGTAATTGTGTATATGATGCTCTTAAACACAAACCTAGTTGGAATTTATCATTGACATTTTCTGACATAATTTACTTCTTTCATTGTTAGTTAAAATGCAGTAAAGAAAAGAATATACCCATGCTGAAACATTCCAAAATATGTTCATAGTTCAAGTAAAAAATAAAGTAATAAAAATATTTAGAATATATGATTAATAGCAATGTTATTTGCTTTTCTTTCTTCAGTGTCACCTACATTTGGTTCCTTGATGACCTCTGAAGTAGTGTTCAGTATTCCCTGCCAGATCCGAGAAAGATCTCGTAGGTTAAACACATAATGGAATTTTGCAGGGGTAGGAAGCATTTTAATCTTGGTCATCTGCCATAGTCGGCGTGTCAGGGGCACCAATTTTGTGACAGAATCTCTCACTTCTTCTGAGAAACCCCTCTGAGTACAGTAGTAGCCTACCCCAATCACACCTGAAAAGGGGGAAATTACAGCACTTTGATTAGCCATTCAAAGAAATTAAATGAAAATGTAAAGCATTATAGCATAGGGTTTGCACACATGTCATAAACATTTTAATAGATAATCATATATAAAAGAAAAGTAGGTTAATGTTCTCTTGCTTTTTCAAATACAGTATCCCAAAAAATAGATACAGGTTTAAGAAAATGGCATTCAAAACACTGAAAAATTGATTAAGAAATACTGCTGAAAACTCTGGCTGCACCACTTCAATATTATTAAATGGGTAACAAAGATAAATGTATGAAGTTATCTTATAATAAGATAAGAAACATATTTTTATAAGTCCTCTAAGGTTTCTACTTTCTGTTGTTGCTTTTCCATGCATTATGAAGTACTTTCATTTACTTTATATGTAAAATTTTCCAGGCAATAAGGAATAATTAAAAATGATAACATTCTTTCTGGTCCATTTTACTTTTCCCAAGCTTAGATAATTCCAATGTCTGTTGGTTTCCAGACTTCACTCACTGCTGTGACTGAAGGGAGAGTACTGCCATACTTCACTAGCCTGGGGCACCCAGATGACATTTTCATTTGCCAGAAATTAATTAGGGTAATCCTGATGAGCTTTTTCTCAATAGCAGCTTCAGAAATTGTAAACTAAATACTTAACATAAATGTGTTCAAACCTTTACATTCTTTCCTGCACAGATAAGTTATAAGTGCATTATCATTACTCGGGTAGGCATACATGGTTACTTATTTGGCTAGTGATTGTTCAGCTAAATTATCTATGAAATACTCCATATTTAATCAATAACTTATTACAATCCAGTAAATTACTCTGAATTTCAGACTGTGTCTAATCTGCACTCTGGGTGCCATTATTTCTTTGGCCAAAATCATTCTATGGGTTGGTTAAAGTATCACCTACATAAACTTTTGACATGGAACATAGCAATCGAGACCTCAAAACTATGTACCCATGAGGAAACAATCTCATCTGTGGGGAAACAATTTCATTTCTATATTCATTTAATGTTAAACCTCCTTGCTTAAGAAGTTAGAAACAGTTAAAGAAAACCATAGATGGAAATGATCTACCGAGGCATCCAAATCAGGACACACCTAGAATCGATCCCTATAGGAAATGAAACACTCTGCTTGAGAGTGATGGAGGCTGCAGACCAAAGAGTCACCCAATCCACTTTCTGTGTGGCTCTTGGGTGAAGATTTTCAGGGAGGAACACAAGCAGGTGTTCTTCCTCGCCCTCCCACCCCACGCCCTCTTGACTTTTACTCTACCAAAGATCTTGTCCACAGAAGCATCAGAGGGCAACGTGCAGTTAAATATAGAGAACTGCCTCTTGAGTCTTTGGGGTATGTCATTGCGTCCACCACCAGGATGGATCATGGCTGCCAAAAGCTGGATGTCCACGATGTTGGTGAACTCCCCAGGCTTCTCCAAGTTATAGAATCCATTTTGTTCCATCAGCTGTCGCACTATCTCATTCGTAACCTAAGAAAGACAACTTTCAGAATTAAAGCATCATTCCTTTCCATCCCTGGAACCTAACTCCTTGAGTGTTTCCAAAGAATGAACTTTACTGGAATTCAGACATTATATCTTGAAAAAGTAAAAAAAAAAAAAATTTAATTTTTAAAAACTCTTCAAAGAATAAATCAATACCAAATTAAACAAAATGCACAATAGAATGATGATACCTGGTCTCCCCACTCATTGATTATTGGCATATTCACATCATCAATAAAAACAGTCATCTTCCTTCCCGCAGGCGGGCCATACGTTGTACCCATTCGTTTATCCACGTAGCTCTCTATTGTCCTCTGTGAAAAAAAAAATCAACTGAAACATCTGTGAAAATATCCCCTAAAACATGGTCAATTATTTTAAAAAACAACAAAAACTGGTAACCTTTGAACTGATATGAATTACTTAGAAAAAGCCAAATTTCCCCCCTTAATTCTAACAAATTCTAAAGTACCTAAATTATCTTGTATAACATTCACAAACTTTGAAAATCCAGTTGAATTTGGAAGGAAATGAAATTCTAACCAATGTGAATTTGAATGGGATGAGACTCTCTGTCCATTTCTAAAAATTTACTTTTGTCTTATTAAGCTTCTGTCCGTGACACTATGTTCCCCATTATTCAAAGTCTTGCTAATAGTTTCCCTATAACCAGCAACAAAATTAAACAAGGCTACTGTGTGAGAAGCTTCTGAGGTCTGCACTCTGAGCTGCATAGCACATCATGTTCTGAAGGCTGAAACTGGCTGCTGTTACCTGGCACAGCTCATACCCACTCTTTTGGGCAGATGCAATTACACTGATTGAATTCTCATTCCCTGACACAGAACGAAAAAAGCCCACTTACGTCTTCTCTCTCATTTTTACATTCTGAGCTTAGGTGGTGCAAGAGAAGACCATACTGCACTCTATAAAAAACCTTCCTTAAGGCTGGGCGCAGTGGCTCACGCCTGTAATCCCAGCACTTTGGGAGGCCGAGGTGGGCAGATCATGAGGTCAGGAGATCGAGACCATCCTGTCTAATACGGTGAAACCCTGTCTCCACTGAAAATACAAAAACAATTAGAAGGGCATGGTGGCGGGCGCCTGTAGTCCCAGCTGCTCCAGAGGGTAAGGCAGGAGAATGGTGTGAATCTGGGAGGCGGAGCTTGCAGTGAGCCGAGATCATGCTGCTGCACTCCAGTCTGGGTGACAGAGCGAGACTCTGTCTCAAAAAACAAAAACAAAAACAAAACAAAACAAAACAAAAAAACCTTGCAGTACGTAAAAAGATATTAAAACGAGAAGAACTGGGACACATTTAAAGCAGTGTGTACAGGGAAATTTATAGCACTAAATGCCCACAAGAGAAAGCAAGAAAGATCTAAAATAGGCACCCTAACATCACAATTAAAAGAACTAGAGAAGCAAGAGCAAACACATTCAAAAGCTAGCAGAAGGCAAGAAATAACTAAGATCAGAGCAGAACTGAAAAAGATAGAGACACGAAAAATCCTTCAAAAAAATCAATGAATCTAGGAGCTATTGTTTTTTTTTTTTTTGAAAAGATCAAAATTTATAGACAGCTAGCAAGACTAATAAAGAAGAAAAGAGAGAAGAATCAAATCGATGCAATAAAAAATGATAAAGGGGATATCACCACCGACCCCACAGAAATACAAACTACCATCAGAGAATACTATAAGCACCTCTACACAAATAAACTAGAAAATCTAGAAGAAATGGATGATAAATTTCTAGATACATACACACCCTCCCAAGACTAAACCAGGAAGAAGTTGAATCTCTGAATAGGCCAATAACAGGCTCTGAAATTGAGGCAACAATTAATAGCCTACCAATCAAAAAAAGTCCAGGACCAGACGGATTCACAGCCAAATTTCTACCAGAGGTACAAAGAGAAGCTAGTACCATTCCTTCTGAAACTATTCCAATCAATAGAAAAAGAGAGAATCCTCCCTAACTCATTTTATGAGACCAATATCATCCTGATACCAAAGCCTGGCAGAGACACAATAAAAAAAGAGAATTTTAAACCAATATCCCTGATGAACATCGATGCAGAAATCCTCAATAAAATACTGGCAAACCGAATCCAGCAGCACATCAAAAAGCTTATCCACCATGATCAAGTGGGCTTCATCCCTGGGATGCAAGGCTGGTTCAACATATGCAAATCAATAAAGGTAATCCATCACATAAACAGAACCAACAACAAAAACCACATGATTATCGCAATAGATGCAGAAAAGGCCTTCGACAAAATTCAATAGCCTTCATGCTGAAAACTCTCAACAAACAAGGTATTGATGCAACGTATCTCAAAATAACAGGAATTATGTATGACAAACCCACACCCAATACCATACAGAATGGGCAAAAACTGGAAGCATTCCCTCTGAAAACTGGCACAAGACAGGGATGCCCTCTCTCACCACTCCTATTCAACACAGTGTTGGAAGTTCTGGCCAGGACAATCAGGCAAGAGAAAGAAAAAAAGGGTATTCAATTAGGAAATGAGGAAGTCAAATTGTCCCTGTTTGCAGATGGCATGATTGTATATTTAGAAAACCCCATCATCTCATCCCAAAATCTCCTTAAGCTGATAGGCAACTTCAGTAAAATCTCAGGATACAAAATCAGTGTGCAAAAATCAAAAGCATTCCTATACACCATTAACAAACAAACAGAGAGCCAAATCATGAGTGAACTCCCATTCACAATTTCTACAAAGAGAGTAAAATACCTAGGAATCCAACTTACAAGGGCTGTGAAGGACCTCTTCAAGGAGAACTACAAACCACTGCTCAACGAAATAAAAGAAGACACACACAAATGGAAGAATATTCTATGCTCATGGATAGAAGGAATCAATATCATGAAAATGGCCATATTGCCCAAAGTAATTTATAGATTCAATGCCATCCCCATCAAGCTACCAATGACTTTCTTCACAGAATTGAAAAAAACTACTTTAAATTTCATATGGAACCAAAAAAGAGCCCGCATTGCCAAGAAAATCCTAAGCAAAAAGAACAAAGCTGGAGGCATCATGCTACCTGACTTCAAACTATACTACAAGTCTACAGTAAGCAAAACAGCATGGTACTGGTACCAAAATAGAAAGATAGACAAATAGAACAGAACAGAGGTCTCAGAAATAACACCACACATCTATAACCATCTGATCTTTGACAAATCTGACAAAAACAAGAAATGGGGACAGAATTCCCTATTTAATAAATAGTGTAGAAAGCTGAAACTGGATCCCTTCCTTACACCTTATACAAAAATTAATTCAAGATGAATTAAAGACTTAAAGATTGGACCTAAAACCATAAAAACCCTAAAGGAAAACCTAGGCAATACCATTCAGTACATAGGCATGGGCAAGGACCTCATGACTAAAGCACCAAAAGCAATGGCAACAAAAGCCAAAATAGACAAATGGGATCTAATTAAACTAAAGAGCTACCGCACAGCAAAAGAAACTACCATCAAAGTGAACAGGCAATCTACAGAATGGGAGAAAGTTTTGCAATCTACCCATCTGATAAAGGGCTAATATCCAGAATCTATGAAGAAACAAATTTACAAGAAAAAAACAACCCCATCAAAAAGTGGGCAAAGGATATGAACAGACACTTCGCAAAAGAAGACATCTATGCAGCCAACAGACACATGAAAAAATGCTCATCATCACTGTTCATCAGAGAAGTGCAAATCAAAGCCACAATGAGATACCATCTCATGCCAGTTAGAATGGCAATCATTAAAAAGTCAGGAAACAACAGATGTTGGAGAAGATGTGGAGAAATAGGAATGTTTTTACACTGTTGGTGGCAGTGTAAATTAGTTCAACCATTGTGGAAGACAGTGTGTTGATTCCTCAAGGACCTAGAACTAGAATTACCATTTGACCCAGCAATCCCGTAACTGGGTATATACCAAAACGATTATAAATCATGCTACTATAAAGACACATGCACACATATGTTGATTGTGGCACTATTCACAACAGCAAAGACTTGGAACCAACCCAAATGTCCATCAATGATAGAGTGGATTAAGAAAATGTGGCACATATACACCATGGAATACTATGCAGCCATAAAAAAGGATGAGTTAATGTTCTTTGCTGGGACATGGATGAAGCTGGAAACCATCATTCTCAGCAAACTGTCAAAGGAACAGAAAACCAAACACCACATGTTCTCACTCATAGGTGGGAGTTGAACATTGAGATCACTTGGACACAGGGCAGGGAACATCACACACTGGGGCCTGTCTGGAGTGGGGGGCTGGGGATGGGATAGCATTAGGAGAAATACCTAATTTACCTAGGAAAATTAGGTATTTCTAATGCACATGGTGCAGCAAACCAACATGGCACACGTGTACCTAAGTATCAAACCTGCATGTTGTGCACATATATCCTAGAACTTACATAAATAAAGATATAAACAAATAAATAAATAACTGAAAAAACTGGACACTGGAAGGCAAAGGAAGAAGATGTGAGGAGAGGACTCCAGGCTCTTGACTGGTGTTCTCATGTCCATGGTAGCGCAATGTGGCTTGGGAATCAACTGTCCTTCAAAATGTATGCACTGAGTAACTAAGTCTAGCACTGCAAAGCAAGCAGAAAGCGCCTCGAAGTTCTCAGACTCTAGAAGCTTCAAAACTCGAAAGCTCATTTCATTTCTATCACTGTAGGAATCTACTAATGCATGATTTTAAATCATGTTAAAGATGTTGTATAAATACAGAAGAAAGTGCAGGTATATTAAGATAAATAAATTCTCCTTCTCTTATCCAAAGAATGTTTTATTTCATGACAAAAACAAACCAGTTAAAAGTGACTTTTATGAACAAGATATAACCACAGAATGAGATAAAATATAAGACCAAAAAAGCAAAACTCTATACATCTATCCTTGAGAATCTTTACAGTAATTGCACATTGTACGTTTTCATCATGATTTTATTTATTTATTTATTTTTTTGAGACAGTGTCTTGCTCTGTCGCCCAGGCTAGAGTGCAATCTTGGCTCACTGAAGCCTCTGCCTCCTGGGTTCAAGCAATTCTCCTGCCTCAGCTTCCCAAGAGCTGGGATTACAGGTGCCCACCACCACACCCAGCTAATTTTTGTATTTTTAGGAGAGACAGGGTTTCACCATGTTGGCCAAGCTAGTCTCAAACTCCTGACGTCAGGTGATCCACCCACCTCGGCCTCCCAATGTGCTGGGATTACAGGCATGAGCCACTGTGCCTGGCCTCATCATTTTAACGAATAATAGCAAGGAATGTGAAAATGTTTTACCATTTTTAAATAGAATGAGATATAAATATATCATAACTCATTCAATTACAAATCTCCCATGAAATAGTACAATGGCAAAAATAATTTCATATCCCCCCCCACATAAATGCAAAATTGTTTAATGTACTAGGCTAAATTTGCTCTTCTTTTCAATGAATTTAAATGTACCTCCTTATGGCCAATTAGGACTTTCAGACATTCCCATGTCTATTAATGAGAACACTTTTTGGCACATGAAGATTTTATTTATTGGGAGGCTTTATCAAGAGCTAAAAAGTGTTAGGTGGGAGAGTCAGAGTAATACAAAGTAATAGCCACACACCTATACTTTCTTCCCCTCCACAGTAACCCTAATTTTTTTGAAATGATAGGAAATCACCACTATCACCACTAAGCTGTACATGTCATAAAAGAGTTAAATCGACAAAAGCACAACAAAATAGGGAGAAAAATTAAGTAACTTGAGAACCTAGAAGTTGAGACTTCTTTCCATTTTTAGAATTGTTGCAGATTCAATAGTTACCTAAAGAGTGTTGAAGCTTGGTAAGACCTCCTGAAGGCCTGAAACACAATGCAAATTGGCTATGCCTTCTCTGAAATGCTTGGAACCAGAAGTGTTTTGTATTTTGAACATTTTCAGATTTGGGAATATTTGCATATATATAATGAGTTATCTTGGGGATGGTACCCAAATCTAAACATAAAAGCCATTTGTGTTTCCTATATACACTTTATGTACATAGCCAGGAAGTACTTTTATACAGTATGTATGTATGTATGTATGTATGTATTTAAATGTGTATTTATATGTTTATTTAAATTTTATTTTAAAATATTTAAAATTAAATACTTCAGATCTATACAATTTTGTGCATAAAACAATATTCGTGTACCTTGAACAATACACATTGGACATGCTTGCATGGGGGAATCTGGTAGTGTGCTGAAAAGATATGAAAGCTGGAGGGTGCTCCAGCTTTTCAGAAGGGAGGTTGGGCTGGACCAACCTCCAGCACCCAGATTGGGTGCTCCCAATCTCTTTGATTGGTGTTCCCACCTCATCCATTGTTTTGCTGTTAGGAACTGCAGTGCAGTTAATAAAACCAAGTAGATACGTTTGCTTATTAGATTATCGCCAGTGTCCTCCACTAGAAGGTAAGGAGGGAAGGCACCTTGTCTTCCCTATTTTCGCCATTACTTTTTGAGCTTGCCAGCGCTCAAAAAGGTTTGGACTTTGGAGCAACCTGAATTTCAGATGTTCAGATTAGCCATGCTCCTCCTGTACTGCATGCTCTACTCCTTTAGATAGCTATCCACTTGGGGCTGTTTGAAAAAAACTGTACACTTGGACATCTGGTCTGTCTGAGCTGGATGTTCCATAACATCACAAAAATAAGCACATTCAAACATCAACTCCTATTCCTTGCTCAGCACAAAGTCTGCACCCCTTCGGGGTGTTCAACTCAGAAACTGGCACCAACTACCTATTGCCCCATCCAAACATTTCCACATCTAACAAGACTGAGTTTTTCTATTATAATTTCAACACTGCTAAAGTATCTCTTCCTACCTAAACAACAGTAGGCCCCCATTCCATTATGTCTTTCTTTCTCACAGGGATTAATGTCACGACCTCTTAAATTGCTTTCCCTGACTGCAGTCAATCCTGGAAACTTCTTTATGACTCATATACAATGGCTATATTGCATGATTTGTAAATTTACCCAGAATTTTTTGTCTCCCCCAAAAAAATCCGTCGAAAGAATCACAGATCATCTGTGTAGTATTCTGCCACCCACATTCCTCCCAATCTCTTTGATTGGTGTTCCCACCTCATCCATTGTTTTGCTGTTAAAAATTGCCGTCCAGTTAATAAAACCAAGTAAATATGTTCGCTTATTAGATTATTGCCTGTGTCCTCCACTAGAAGGTAAGGAGGGAAGGCACCTTGTCTTCCCTATTTCCCTCATTTCATCCTCAGTGTCTAGAAGGGTGTCTGGTACTACGTGTTGGTTGGTAAATATTTTTTACATAGATAAATAAATACAAGAAACCTGGAGTCATCTTTGACTTTTCTCACTCTCCTACGCCTCTCCTCCAACGACCTTTGGATATGGTTTGGCTCTGTGTCCCCACCCAAATCTCATGTGGAATTACCATCCCCAGTGTTGGAGGTGGGGCCTGGTGGGAGGTGACTGGATCATGGAGGTGGTTTCTAATAGTTCAGCACTATCCCCCAGTGCTGTCTCATGAGTGAGTTCTCACGAGATCTGGTTGCTGACAAGTGTGTAGCACCTCCATCTTCGCTCTCGCTCCTGCTCTGGCCAGATGAGAAGTGTCTACTTCCCCTTCCAACATAATTGAAAGTTTTCTGAGGCCTCCCCAGTCATGTTTCCTGTATAGTCTGTGGAATCATGAGCCAATGAAACCTCTTTTCTTTATAAATTATCCAGTCTCAGGTCGTTCTTTATAGTAATGCAAGAACAGACTACCATAAACCTCTACTCAACCAATCACAAGTTCTGGCAGTTCCACTTCCTAGTCAAAGTTGAATGCAACCTTGTTCTGCTTCCTTTCTCACTTTTACCATCTTGGTGCAGCCCAATCACCCTCCTGAAAAATGACTGCAACTGTGTCCTCTCACGTCTCTCTGAGTGCAGCCATGTCTCTTGCATCTTGTTTTCCACTCTACCTCCAGAATGAGCTTTCCAAAGGGCAATGCATCCTCCTCGGGACTCCAGGGGGTTCCTCGTCAGTGACATACAGGGAACTCCACGGTGTCCGCTACTTACTCCTCCAGTCTCACTTCCAGACAGTCCTTCTCACTGTCTCTGTTCTGGACCCTCAGGATCTTAGTTCATTTATATTCAGTTAAAAAAACAACCATATAGACTATGAAGTGGTGTTCACCTTATAGGCTGGCTTACAGCATTCATTATGGGATCCTTTCTTATATATTTCTAGAGTAGCCATTTCTAAGCCCAAAAAGAACTCTCAGGATTATCAGTAGCCAAATTCACTTTGTGAAATATTGATTTAGATGAATGATCTTCTAAAACATGTCACTTCTCTCAATCCAGTTACTGATTTTTAAAAAATTTAGTCTCTAGCAAGGACTTGCACTAAGGACCTATACTGTTCTTTAAGAATAGACAATCACTTTACTCTGAAATTGGAGAATCATAGTTGGCATGACAGCATCTTATGCAATTTATAAAACCTAAACAAGATTCCAATCTCATTGTCTATCTACACACACAGGATATCATCATTAACCCAAGCTGTGACAGCAGCATTTTAAGACATGAAAACCAGATGGTCAGAAAACCAGGTAGGCTGAGGAGTGGCGCTCCCTTCTGGCTCTTTTCTGAGCTAGCAGCCCTAAACCTAAGAACAATTCAGTTACTGAATTAATTTCTTAATAGACAACTCAGCTTTCATAATTCCTAGAAATTAATATAAATATTAAATTCCCCCAAGTAATGATCAACTCTTTCATTATGCTGATTTCTGTAATCCCCTATGGAAACTAATCGGCTCCTCCTCCGGACTCCACAGTACAGCATTGAGATTCTGCCGTTAAGTACCACTTATCTCACCAGCCACATTTGGTTATGTACATACCTATTTCCCCAACAAGACAAAGGGAGGAAAGCAACATCGGAAAGGGTATTGGAAGGATCATGTGCAGCTGAGGCGATGGTGCACAGCCTAGTTCTTAGGTACAACAGTCACACAGTCATCTTTGCGAGAGAGACATAGTGCAAAATCTGCACCACCTTACACAACAGCTCTGACTAGGCTGAAAGTCAGGAAAAACAAATTAAACTACTGCTTCTCACATTTATCAACTCTGTGATTTCATGTAAGCCACTTAATATTTCTGGGTATAATACAACCCACAAATGAGAGTGTGTATAGATACATAAATCATATGTACCTACATATATATGCATATGAATATGCATATATGCATTACGCATTAATGATATAATATATATGAAAGCAATTCATGAGCTTGCTACAGAGTATTATGCATTAATGATATATATGAAAGCAATTCATGAGCTTAATGTAGTACAAAATGTAAAGCTATTTTATTATTTCTGTGTATCTCTATATGCTAGCACCTAAATCATTTTTCATGCATGTTACATACAATTAAATAGAAATATAAAACATACTTAATTTTAGTTTTTCATATATGTGCTATTAGCTAAAACACAAAAATGGAGAGTTACAGTCTTTATTAAGAAATCTACTGCCCAATAACATCTTCCCATTTTATTGTAATTCACTAAAACCAAACGAAAATAGTCTTACATTAGGAAAGCCTAAAATGCTCAATAGTACATTGTAAAATACGTCAAAAATCACAAGATTACAATAATGTATAGCTGGAAGCTAAAAATAAAACAAGTGCACTAAGTGATAAACCAGCCCTTTAGATATTAATATAGATAAAGGAAGGCCATTGGAAGGAAGTATGTGTGTGTACAGCACAGCACAGCACATGGACCCTGGTTTCCAGCTTCGGTTCTGCCACCAACTAAGTGAATTCAGACAATGCTTGAATCTCCTTCCACCTGAGTACATCAGTCTTAACAGTAAAACCTGACATTTTAAGAGAGCTTTATGATACAAATACACTTTCACATATTATCTCTTAGGAAACTAGTTTTCAAACTGTGTTCTGAGGAACCAAAAGGATTTTCTGCAACCACAGGGATCCCTCGCGGGAAGAAAAGATGAGGCTGGAATGAGCTCCAGAACCCCAGCTCCAATTCCACCAAAGCAAATCCATGTTTACTTATTTTATAGATTAATCTACTGCACAAGATGTCATTTTGAAAAGTGGTTCTGGGTCCAAAAAAAAAAACTATGGAATTTCCATCAAGGTTCTAGGAGTCTTATTTTTTAAAAAATAAAACCTATTGCTACGCAACCATTTGTAAGATGGTGGCTATATTCAAAACACTTTATAATTATTTTTAGAAATCTTTTCAGAATTTATCTTCAGTAATTTTTGCTGTCTTCTTTTCACCTTTTCATGTTGCTTAAATTTCTACTTCTATGTATGAATTATTTTCAAAAATAAAAAAATTAAAACAATATTAGTTTGGGGAAAAAATGAGGAATCTTTCTTAAGAAACTGACTAAATTCCCTTAGCCAAAAAATGGGATGACTGTATAATTTTTGTCCAAACCAGATACTTTTGATAGTGGCAAAGGATGCTATTAATTATTAATCTGAAACAATGAAAATAACCTGGATTGTCCCAGGCAAAAAGTGACAAATAGTCCTTCCACTGATGAAAGATGTGAAAGTTACATCATGATGAAAACAACCTGTCAGGTAACAGACACGTGCCCTTCATTGGACAGTGTGCCATCATGGTAACAGCTGAGAAATGGACAGTATCTATTTTCTCATCTACGATTTCAGTTTGGTTGGGATCCAGATACATGGGAGATGCAGAGACAAATGCTCTGCTCCATCAGCCTTGTTTAGCACGAATGACTGAAAATTACAGTGAGAAAGTTAATTACAACAGTTTGGCTAATTGAAAGCTTTCTGAAACTAATGAGTCTTGCTTAATAGAAAGCCCTGATGCTCAACAGTCAAAACAGTCTCTGGCACTAAACAGAGTGGATGATCCTGTGATGCTTCTGAACAGAAAAAAGAAACAGTGATGTGTTAACTCCATCCTAACACTGAAGAACAGTGGGGAATCAGGCTAAAGCCTTGTGTATCAGATAATGGGAGCCTAAAGAATACTTCATTCTTCTTCTATTTATTATATTTGAATATGGTACCAGTTCTAGAAATTTATCATATGGTTTATGAATTTGTATAGCAAACAACAGGTGTTCTAGATAACATAGGGCTTTTTCCAGAAAATGAGTAAATATTTCATGTTAAAGAGACAGAAACCACAGATCTTTAATACCTAGCAGAGATGTCACAGAGTTGGTAACAAAAATGCAGTGACAAGGCCCTGTTGTATAATAAAAGATTGGGCTGGCCTTTGTTCCTGGAAATTTCCTGATAGAAAGGACTCTGTTATTCACATGGGCCCCTCATACCACTCATGCCAACCACTCATCACCAACCATGTGATGAGAAGGTTGAGGTTTTAAGTCACATGATATCAGTTGACCTGGGAGGGGAGCTGATGGAGATTTGAGTTCAGTCTTAAAAGATCTTGGCTGAGCACAGTGGTTCATGCCTGTAATCCCAGCACTTTGGGAGGCTGAGGTGGGTGGATCACAAGGTCAAGAGATCTAGACCATCCTGGCCATCATGGTGAAACCCCATCTCTACCAAAAATACAAAAATTAGCAGGGTGTGGTGGCCCACACCTGTAGTCCCAGCTACTCAGGAGGCTGAGGCAGAAGAATCACTTGAACCCTGGAGGTGGAGGTTGCAGTGAGCCAAGATCGTGCCACTGTGCTACAGCCTAGTGACAGAGCGAGGCTCTGTTTCAAAACAAATAAAAAGATCTGAGTCCTGTCCTGTGGCCAATGATGTGATCAAGTATGCCTATGTAATAAAACCCCAATAAAAACCCAGGACACCACGGCTCAAGTGAATGTCCAGGTTGGTGATATACATGATACACCTGGAAAGTAGCACATTCTGAGGACAGAGAAGGTTTGCATTTGGGACCCTCCCAAACCTTGCCCCCTGTATCTTTTCTTTTGACTGATACTTTGTAAGAAAGCTGTAATAATAATCACAGCACTTCTCTGAGTTCTGTAAGTCATTCTAGTGAATTATGGAAACTGAGAGGGCTGAGGGAATGGCCTAATTTGTAGCCACTTGGTCAGAGGTATGGGTCTCTTGAGAACCCCAAGCTTGTGGCTGGTGACTGAGTGAGGGCAGTCTTGTGGGATTTGGCCCTTATCTTCTGAAATCTGCATTCGCTCTGCTGTAGTTACTGTCAGAATTACATTGTAGGCCTAAAGAGTTAACACAGTCTCATGAAGTGTGGATCAGTAGAAAATCACCCCACATAATGAAAAAATATCACACTCTGATCTGATTTTTTAAAAACCTTTACCCTCAAATGACGTTATAATTACAACGTTTAAAGAGAATGTCCTCCTAAGGTAAAACTAACGAAAGCTCTTTAATTGTAAAGCAGTATTAAAGGAACACATATAATGTTAGCATCTTGCCAACCTAGGGTGATTTAATGTGCCATTTCCGAAACACAAAAATGCCACTGCTGAGTCACTGCAATTTGGGGTTGACCTCCATCCAGATCTGCCCACCCAGACACCGTATGAATGGCATTTATCTGACAGACGGACAGCCCATACTGAAAATCCCGTCTCCTCCAGAAGAGTATAATGAAGTTGACAGTCTCATTTAGAAGTTTAATCAATGGCCTTAGTGTATTGGCACTCCACTGTCACCAATTAAATTGAGTGATAAAATGTCGTGATTTAACCATGCCTTCAACAAGTTTCATTGCTCTGATATTTTCATTCCAACAACTGAAGAACAACAAAATTCATTAAAAGCAAAGTTCTTTGGATTTGTGTTCCCCTAAAAATTTCCCTTCCATTTGCAATTTATGACATGTACCTGGTAATATATTAATGTTCTAATAAAAATATGAGAGATCATTTGCAAATCACTGAAGCATGTACTGGCATTTAGGATTTCCTCCTCAGTTTCAACAAGGTCTTGTACAATTTAGGACCAGGAGAAAAAGAACCATTTAAGCCACTGCAAACCTAGGTCATTCCTGGTGGTTTTCATTGGGAAAAAAAATAAACAATGCAAACTTGAGGGGTTTTCTTTCTCTCACATTTCTGTGATACATAGAGTAAAATATTTCGTTATCTAAGGGTCTAAGATTTTATACCTTATTGCAACTGAGGATGGGAGCCAGGGTGGAATGTTAAGTCATGGAACAACAAGATTAAAGTGGCATTTTAGGAAATAGGGATTGGAAAGTATAAAAGTCAGACTGAAAGCGAATTCAACTTGAACCAATCATAGCTGAGGATTCTTCCACGCCAATACCCTGGTATGCAATCATGCAGAAGTAGATTACCTAGAGGTAAACAAGGAGCATGAAGATAAGGAAACAGATGTGAAATGCATTTCTTTTGGTACTGTAACAGCCTTTGAGACCTGAGCAAATGGATGCATTAAAGATGATTGCAAAGTGCCTAGCCTCAAAGAGTATTAGGAACGCCTTTAGACAAGCAGACCCCAGGGACAGGAAGTAGGTGGGGAATAAATGATTTTCTTTCAGTTTTGGATTGTGCATGTCCACAATGTTTTCTACATAGATATTTTAAACCACATTGAGGCCTACAGCACCTTATATAACCTTTTAATGCTTCCATAATTTAAGATGTTATAATCTAACTAGGGAAACTATTGCAGTTGAATAACTGAAAGAATGAAAAACGTAAGTGGGTGATTTATCACGGCTCTGAAAGTTCAGATGAAATTCAGATTAAGCAGAATAGTAGAGATTTGAGCCTCCAAAGTTTATCACAAACTTGGGCTTACTGAGCCATACCAAAGAGCCAGTACCTGGAACATCAGTGGGGTGGTTGCAGAGGAAAAATTCAGACTCTTGATCATGTGACATTCAGGATCATATTTGGACATAAATCCTTTAATTATGACTGTTTTGGCTGTTCCTTGTTCACCAATTAATAGTACAGCCTAAAATAGTGGGAATTGAAAAAGAAAAAACAAGAAATGAAATAAATGAGTGTGATGGGCTGAATCTGTCCCCCCAAAATTCATATGCTGAATCCTCAACCCCTAGTATCTTAAAATGTGATTCTATTTGGAAATAAGGTCTTTAAAGAGATGACTAAGGTAAAACAAAGCTGTTGGAGTGAGCCCTAGCCCACTCTAACTGGTGTCCTTATAAGAAGAGGAAATTTGTGGCCAGGCATGGTGGCTCACACCTGTAATCCCAGCACTTTGGGAGGCTGAGGCAGGGAGATCATCTGAGGTCAGAAGTTCAAGACCAGCCTGGCCAACATGGTGAAATCCCGTCTGTACTAAAAATACACAAATTAGCCAGCTATGGTGGTGGGCACCTATAATCCCAGCTACTCGGGAGGGTGAGGCAGGAGAATCACTTGAACCCAAGAGGCAGAGGTGGCAGTGAGCCAAGATTACACCATTGCACTCTAGCCTGGGTGACAGAGACTCCATCTTGGAAAAAAAAAAAGAAGAGGAAATTTGTATACACAAAGAAACACCATGAGAAGACGCAGTGAGAAGGCAGACATTCACGAGCCAAGGAGAGAGACCTCTGAAGAACGCAAGCCTGCCAACATCTTCATCCTGGACTTTCAGCTTCCAGAACAGAGAGAAAAGAAACTGCTGTTGTTTAGGCCACTTAGGCTGTGGTATTTTGTTACAGCAGCCCTAGCAAACTAGCTCAGTGATCAAAGCAGAAGCAATCCTTTGGGGAAAAGCAAGTCAAAATTTACTGTCAACTCACACATAAGAAATAATCACTTATTAATTATAACTATTCAACTCATATTTTAGTGGGGAATAATAAAAGAATAGTAGATAAGGTAACATTTTCATTGATTCAAAACTGCAACATAAAACATTTTACAATAAATGCAGGATGCTTCATGTCTTCCTTTAAAATATGCTACTGTTCATAAAAATTAAAAGTCATACCTTGCCCTGTTTAGCCATGGTTTGAATTAGAAAGTCAGTCCTCACATTGTCAACATTTGGCACCAGAATAGAGCCATACTCTGGGGTGGTATCAGACGGATACAGGTATTCTTGGGTACGTGTGTTCCAGTGCGTCCATGTACCTGAGATGAACAGAAGACATTTCCATCTCCATAGTAATAATTCAAGTCCGAACTGTAATGAGCAGACATCCTTGAAATCTTATGAGGTCACCTTCCAAATTCTCCCCATAAAATAAAGATCATTAAAATTAGCGATCTAAGTACACAAGTATGTGTTAGCTGAGTCAAAATGTCCCAAGGAACAATTTCAAGGTGTAAACCTAGGAAATACTAGGAAGTATTTCGGAATTTTTAAAAAAATATATATTAGTTTTCAATAGCATGAAGTACGTATAAAAATACAGAACACAGTGAGAGTAGCGTGTACCTAAAATCATTAATCACTTTCGAATGTCTAATCTCACACTCTTTTTATCAGGCAAAAGATCCTAGGCCTATGCATATGTATATTAAATATTTAATACATTATTATATCCCCATATATATGTACTTCATTTTTTGTATAAATGTACTTTATATATTTATACACACACCAATAACCTTAAAGTATATATCCATACAGAGATAAAGATATACAGCTGTGGGTATCTATATATCCACGTATTTGGCAAAAATATACTTTAAACTTTGTAACTTTTATATAAATTGCTGATTCTATTGAATGAACGACAGAAATGGATCTGATTTGGTTTTTCAAATGTTTCTTAATTCATTGAAAGTTTAGTGCACAATATATTTAACAGGAGGAAAATGTGCATTTGAAAAACAGATTTTTTAAACAGAAACCACTGTCACTTTCTTCACACACGAACATTTTCATATCTTACAGCCAAGAATGATACATCTCATTTAAAAAAATAGATATATTGTGTAAATATTGGCCATGTAGGGAAGAACGGCCCCCATGGGTTCCGTCTGGACGGGCAGGTGTCCTCACCGTCGGGCGCCACGTAGTAGTCGAAGGCGGTGTCCCCGGGGCCCCCTGGCGGCGGCAGCTCCAGCGTCCCCGCGGGCCGCGCGCGCAGCCAGAGCTCCAGGCGGCGCCGGCCGTCCAGCTCCAGCGCCGCCCCCGCGCTCCACAGCAGCGCGAACACGAACAGCCGCCCCAGGTGCGTCCGGCTCACCTCCCCGCCTTGCTCCTGAGAAGGAAAGACACTGTTTTTTTAACTACTTGATTCTCAAACCCAAACATTGCTCTAGGGTTTCAATGAAAACCGTAAATATAGAAACAAGACTCTAGTTTTCCTCCAAGAACAAGGAAAAGGATGAATATAACTGGAGAACAAATGAAGAACTGATCTCTGGAAATACCAAGTTGCCTTTAAAAATAACAGGGTTGGCCAGGCGCGGTGACTCACGCCTGTAATCCCAGCACTTTGGGAGGCCAAGGTGGGCGGATCACGAGGTCAGGAGATCGAGACCATCCTGGCTAACACGGTGAAACCCCGTCTCTACTAAAAAATACAAACAATTAGCCGTGCGTGGCGGCGGGCGCCTGTAGTCCCAGCTACTCGGGAGGCTGAGGCGGGAGAATGGCTTGAACCCGGGAGGCGGAGCTTGCAGTGAGCGGAGATCCGGCCACTGCACTCCAGCCTGGGCCACACAGCGAGACTCCGTCTCCAAAAATAAATAAATAAATAATAATAAAATAAAAATAAATTTTTTAAAAAACAGAGTTTATCGCAGCACTGTTCACCACAGCTAAGTTGGAGACAACCTAAGTGTCCATCAACAGATGAATGGATAAAGAAAAGTGCTACATACACACAAGGGAGCAGTATTCAGCCATAAAAAAAGAATGAGAGCCTGTCATTTGAACAACATGAATGGAACTGGAGGTTATCATGTTAAGTGAAATAAGCCAGGCACAGAAAGACAAGCTTGGTATATTCTCAATATTTGTGGGAGCTAAAAATTAAAACAATTGAAGTCATGGAGATAGAGTAGAAGGATGGTTACCAGAGGCTGGGAAGGGGAGTTGGGAGTGCGGACGAAGTGGAGATGATTAATGGGTACAAAAATACAGAGTGACTTGACTGCAGGCAGCAGTAATTCGTTGTGCACTTTAGAGTAACTGAGGGAGTACAATTGTAATGTTCATAACACAAAGAAAATGAAGAATGAGGTGACAAATACCCCATTCACCTTGATGTGGTTATTACACATTGCATACCGGTCTCAAAACATCTCATGCAACCCATAAATATACATACCTACTATGTACCCACAAAAATCAAAAATTACCACACACAATCATAATTGTGGAATACCTGTTGCATGACTTTGTTAACCTGCAATTAAATTCCAAATCCACGGTTAGCTTTATTTTTTGTTAAACGGATATGAAAAAATACCAAAATATGTGGGATCCATGTTTGAAATATTCCCCCTCCCCAAGAGCTCTAACCAAATCTAGTTTCAAATATAGTACTCTCTGCACAGCATGGCTACATTAATAAAAGAGAAAATATAGTACTCTCCGCACAGCATGGCTAAGTTGATAAGAGAGAATTTCTCTAGAAAGTTGAGCAATTTACCTTGAGAGGAATCAGGCCTTGGAGCATGTTAATGCTCTGCGTGATGACAAAGGCCTCCAGCACCTCCATCTTGTATTCTAAGTTCTGGACACAGAAGCGATACAAGTCCGGGAAAGACTCGGTGTACAGCTGACGAAGAATTTCTGCTTCTTGAGGCGAGCGTTTCTTAAGAAAACCCTGTCAGTTCACAGATAAGTGTATTCATGAAACTTACTAGCACACTAGGAAAATGGTCATTTGGGACCAAAATTTTATTTTATTTTATTTATTTATTTATTTATTTATTTATTTATTTATTTATTTATTTATTTTGAGACGGAGTCTCGCTCTGTCGCCCAGGCTGGAGTGCAGTGGCCGGATCTCAGCTCACTGCAAGCTCCGCCTCCCGGGTTTACGCCATTCTCCTGCCTCAGCCTCCAGAGTAGCTGGGACCACAGGCGCCCGCCACCTCGCCCGGCTAGTTTTTTGTATTTTTAGTAGAGACAGGGTTTCACCGTGGTCTTGATCTCCTGACCTTGTGATCCGCCCGCCTCGGCCTCCCAAAGTGCTGGGATTACAGGCGTGAGCCACCGCGCCTGGCCGGGAACAAAAATTTTAAAAGTATCTGTTAGTAATGATAATATTTAATGATTATACCACACACGATGTTCCAGGCTTTGTTACAAACTCCTCCGCGTATTAATTCATTTAATCTTCAAAACAACCCTACAAGGTAAGAACTGTTATTATCCTCCTTTTGCACAGGAGGAACCAGAGGCCCAGGAAGTGGAGGTAGCCTGCTCAGGAGCCCACCGCAAGCAGGTGGCAAGGGCAGAAGTCAGACCCAGAAAGCCTGGGCCTGCATGTTCAGCTACTACACTATGCATATGCTCATAGGTGAAGAAATAGTCTTCAATTCTTGATTAAAATATGCTGGGAGAAAATGAGAAGGCACATCTATGGAAATAACTCAGGGGGGAAAGTAAAGAATAAAAGATGAACAAAGGAAATCCATACCCAGATTTTTTTTCTTTTTTTGAGACAGGATCTTACTCTATCACTCAGGCTGGAGTACAGTGGCATGATCTCGGTTCACCACAACCTCCGCCTCCCAGGCTCAGGTGATCCTCTAGCCTCAGCCCCCCAAGTAGCTGGGACCACAGGTGCATGCCACTACACCCAGCTAATTTTTGTAATTTTTGTCGAGACAGGGTTTTGCCATATTGCCCAGGCTAGTCTCAAACTCCTTGCCTCAAGCAATCTGCCTGCATTGGCCTCCCAAAGTGCTGGTATTATAGGCATGAGCCACTGTGCCTGGCCCCCAGATTTTTTTAATGGAAAACAAAGATTTACCACAATTAGTTGTTTCTTTTTATTTCTTCTAATTTAATTAATAAACGATGTAGAAAAATATCAAGGAGATTCATGAAAATGGAGAATTTAGTCATTTGGGAAACCTAGTATTAAGAAACTGCACCTCGTTCAGAACAGAATACCACTTAACACACACTGTTTCCTTACGATGAGGCAAGTTCTCTTAAGGTCAAGAGATCAGCTCATTCTTCACCTCAATATTTCAAGAAACAATTAGAGACTCTGAACAGAAGCAATGAAATGTTGATTCTGAATTATTCATTAGTTCATGAATTTACCGTGATTCTACCTCAACAAGAACATAACACAGCACTTTTGAGCTGATGGAACCGAAAGACGACATTCACCAGGGCAGGTAACCAGCGTGGCTCCCTGAAGCTGACAGATGGCCAGCAACACAACTTTTCAATTGCTCTGCCCTCTAATAACTCTCAGAGCTGGCTTTCCTGTTCTAAACATTTCCAATCTGATTCTTCATGAGTCTTGCTCTTCCTAACAATTCCCCAAAAAGAAAATGCATTATTGAAAACATATAGGATATTATGAGGTGGGTGTAGCATTAACGTAAAGGTCTTATTCAGTCTCAATATGGACAGACTATAGCAAAAGCTTATTTTATAAATATCAAACTCATGCATTAGCTAGTATTCCTTAGCTAGTTGTATAAAAGTATTTTTCAAAAATCTTTTCGAAATGGAAGTATTTCGGAAAAATCACATATATACATTTTCACTTGTACTTTGCTGTAACTGTGGTTTCCAAGCCTGGCTATGTGGGAAAAAAAAATGTTGTGGCACTTAAAAGGAAAAAAAAAACAGAGAACAATCCTGAGTTGCCTCCCAGAGATTCTAATTGGTAAGATTGAAGTGTAACCCAATCATCTATATTTTAAAGAATTGTCATTAGTGATTACTTTTGCAAAGACAGGGCTGCAACCTTCTGCTTTTCTTCTCCTTAATGGATGGATAAGTTAATTTGAAATCTGAAACCTCTACAACTATTTTTAGTGACACATTCAACTATATGTCAACATCATTTTGCTGTATGATTCCCTTCTTCTTCACAGCTTCATACCAAATCTAAAGCCTTTTGCAACAGAGTTGAGTAAATTATGGAAAGACATTAGTAAAAAGTTAGGATATAACCATATAGAAATAAAAGTTTTAAGATGTAATGATATAATGTAAAATAAACATCTACTTTAGTTGAATTAGGAATTCAAATGTTTTCAATCAAAATCATCTTCAAAAAACTTAGGTGATGAAAATAATACAACCAACTACGTAAAACAAGATTTTTCATGTGGCTTATCTAATAAACATTCTGTTTTACATTATAATATTTATATAGCAAAATATCTAAGTTTGTGAGGCATTATTTATAATATAATTCTGATCAATATATTCTAGGGCATATTGCTGGTAATAAAATAACATACCTGATTATGAATTGATGAGATGTTATCTGAAATATTATTGCCAAATTCAAATTTAGAACTAATGTTATAACTAATGAATCTCATAAAAATTCCTTTTATGCAATTTTAACAAACTGACTTCAAGTTAATGTTCTAAGATGGTCCTCCTAAACTTTATGTGAGTGTGTACCTTTCAAAAATATCATGCATCCCCAAAGTGATCAAATTAAATTTTACTTATTCCATCCTCAGACACAGTTTGGCAAGACTGTTGGTTCATACAGGCCTGGCAATTCCTCTACAACCCAGGGGTTGGAAATCCCAGTTCACAAGTGACTAGAAGAGTAATGAAGCAACATGTTAGGAGCAATCAGCGTTTGAATGTCCCAGTGCATTCAAGGTATCTTCCATAAACATTAGCATAAAAATGCAATTACACTGCCATCTGCAGAAAAATTGGCACACACACTACAAGAATGCTAAAGGGTCTGTTTTCCTTTGTAATTATACAAAAGAAGGATTCAATTATACCTCAAGAATAGGACTCCAATCAAGGATAGAAGAGCTCATGAAAACCATTCCATTTCTTGAGACGGTGGCAGGAGAAGCATTGTCAATGTTATGAGGCTCGAAAACGATCTTGCAGTTTGGAGCCATGGGAATCCGATCACCATTGGCAAGGGTTAGAGTTTTGTTATCATCCAAAACAGAATTCAGATTTTCAATCCAGATGGCATCTACTGGACCATCAAGAATTATCCAGATATGTTCCCCTAGAATACCCCACCAAAGGGAGAAAAAAAAAATACATACACACATGCAGTGCATGTACACATAAGTTTAAAAGAGTTTGAAGAAGTACTATATTCGATGTAATTTTCATTAAATTTTTAAATACAGTTTTGTCTAAATGATTACCTTGTTTTATCACAAAGGATCTTCAAAGATCTTTACAATAGCAGTCAAGGCCCATAATTAAATCAAAAAGTCATTTGTTTATTGGACAAATATTCATTGAGCACCTTGCACACGTCACTGTTCTAGGGACTGGGGATATTGTGATAAGTGAGACAATATCCTGCTTTTGCAGAGCTTACATTCTAAGGAGTAGAGATGACAAGCAATCAAATAAAGAAAAGTTTAACACGCGAAAAATTAAGTAGAATGAGGGCATGGGGTATGTTTTAGATAAGGTAGTCAATAAAATATTCCAGGAAGAGAATGGAGTGATGTAAAGATCTAGAGGTAGAATATTCCAGACAGCAAGAACAGAAAGTGCTAAGCCCCTGAAGCAGGTACAGGCTTAGTGTAATACAATGGACTGAATGTTTGTGTCCCCCCAAAATATCCTCATGAACGAGATTAGTGTCCTTATAAAGAGACCTCAGAGAACCCCCTTGCCCTTCTGCAACATGGGGTACAGCAAGAAATCAGCAGACTGCAACCATGAAGAAAGCCTTCGCCAGAACCCGACCATGCTGGCTCCCTGATCTCAGACTTACTTCCAGCCTCTGGAACTATGAGAAGTGAATGTCTATTATTTATAAGCCACCCAGTCTCTAGCATCCCAAACTAAGGTGATCACGTTCCAGGAACAATAAGAAGCAGAACCTGAATGGCAAAAAGAGGAGGAGGGGGAGAGGTATATGAGGGCAGTGGGAAAGACAGAGCTATGGAACCCATTCTGGTTTGCACCTAAGTCTAAGGCGTCCAGTAGAGATCCTCATAGAGTTGTCGAGTTGGGAATTCAGGAGAGAGGTCAGAGCTGGAGATTAAAATGTGAACCCACCAGTTTAGAGATGGGATTTAAAGCTATGGGCCTGGGTAAGTTTCTTCTTGGTAAGTGTGGAGAGAGAAGAGGGCTTAAGACAGAGGCTCTGTAACCCTTACACTTCTGGCACGGTCTCCTGTGTTTGTTCCCCTTTCTTCCAGGCTTCTCAAGGAAGCAGAAGTGGAAAAAGAGCTAGCAGGATGAGGGATCCCTGCAACCCAGGGAAGGAAGGGTTTCAAGAAGGCAGGCGATCGACTGTGCCAAATGCTACTGAGGGCAGTACCAGACTGAGAACTGGCAATTTGTATTTGACAAGCTGGAGGTCACGGGTGTCTTTGATACCGCAATTTCAGAGGAGCGCTGGGCACAAAACCTGACAGCAGTCACACGAGGATATACTTGGAGGTAGAGAAAATGACAAACATCGGCAGAATGCTCAGCAAGAATGTCATTGTAAATTTAGGTTTTTGATTTAACAGTAGCATTCCTCTTACTTTCTCAACTACTACCTTCTCTTACTCACCAACACCACTATCTGTCTCGTGTTTCTAAATTTTCTTTGTTATGCAACAACTGTGGAATTGTCTATTTCAAATAAAGTGCTTTGAACATCCTAATCAAGTTTATTCAACCAGCAATTCAAGTAAAATAAAATGGTGATCTAATCACCAGAGTCACTTTGAAAGAACAAGCAAATGTTGCCTTTTTTTAATGTGGAAAGAAGGAGAAAAAAAAAAAAGCCTCTGAGCTCTTGTTCTTTTAAGTCACATTTGGTCACTGGGTCTGTGTTTACAATGGATTACTGGAACAAATCAGAAAGAAAATTTGATTTATTTCCAGTAGAACAAAAACAATTTCTAATATGAGCACATTTTTTAAATGAAGCATTTTCATTGATCTTTGGATAATTAATATTAGCATTATCAGCTACATTCCTTAAATGAGAACTTCAATGGTACAACTTTAAACATTTTTCAGAAGGACATTGTTGCCCAAAGGGTAAACCCAGGAAGCCCAAATATCTCCTTCTTCCCCTGCTTCTCTCTCTCTGCAGTTGTATTCACTGTGCCTTTGCCTACTCACTCAGGAGTGAGGAAATCAAATGAGAAGACAGCTGATATCACCTCTTCCTTCCTAGTTTATATTCTGAGAACATTGGGTTCAATTTACAAAGTCCATAAGTGAGGGACTATTCAGACTGAACCGCTAGCCCTTAATGAGTTTGTTTAAACAACTGAACACCAATGTCCATCTACACAGAATAATTTATTAGTTCAATGTAGACTTCATTTTTGCTACACACAATTTTCTCTCCCAAATAACCCATTTTCCCTGTGATTTTATAGAGAAATCAATTCTTTAAAAATAGGTTGTACTTAAATGAGAGTAACACCAGTAAAATATTCAGTGAAAATAGTTATGGTAAAATCACTTTATTCAATACTATCAATTTTCCTTAACAGCTTTTTCCATCTATTTTATTCCAAGACATCACAGGGATATGGACTTTTTTTTTAGAAAATATTATTTCAAAAAAGGGAGCATTTTAAATACTGTAATCAATAATTTCATTATTTCAACATTCACAAATATCATACTGATTTATGACTTCTTAGTCTTGGCTAAGATATTATACGGTGAATACAGTTGTTCTACTAATTCTGTATAGCCTCCAAGGATTTTATCTAGAAGTATATATCTAAAATAATCCTTGTAATTTATCTTCTACCTTTCTTTGCTCTTAATGTTTTCCTCCAAAGTGTAGAAAATATCCCATCAGTCCAGTCATTTGTGGCAACGTCCAGCCGACCAAACATCTGTGGGGCAGTAACTGCTTTGGGATTCATCCTCATTTCCCGGTGCGGTTTTCCACAATCTGTACCAAGTAAATCCAAATTTGAGACATCTCAGAGGGGAAGTGAACCATCATTAAGCAACATTGCACTAATTTGTGGTGTACTGTCAGCAGGTGCTCAAAATATGAAAACTGCAGAACTACATTGAAAATATGTCTTACTGCATTCTAAGTTACCATAATTAGCTTCATTATATCACATTGACTAAAGCACTTTTTCATCTTCTTTAGAGAAAATTGCATATTGTTTAGGGGCGAAAAAGGATACCATGCTGGAATTTATGAAGGTACTAATATAATCTGGAAGCTCTCTAAATTTCATGGCTCAAAAAAAAATCCTTGGTTTAAGCTACACTAGATTAAATCTTGTGCCTGAAATACCCCCTAGAAGATGCGTCATTCTCTCCATTATCAGCTTTGATTTGTGATATGTTTTCTTGCTCACCTTGAAAACGGTAAGTTAAATGAAATTTGCATGAATCAAGGACTTTCTTTTGTGGCCAGGAAATGTTTTCAAGAAGAAATATATCCAAATCTTTCAAACCCTAAGCTGACTCTTCAATGGGCTGGCATTCTGTGCATAAGGGACTGTGGTTAATGAGCAGAAGAGTGAATAATAAGGTTTAAAGTATAAAATTACAAAAATGGGCTGGGTGCGGTGGCTCATGCCTGTAATCCCAGCACTTCAGGGGGCCGAGGCGGGCAGATCTCAAGGTTGGGAGTTCAAGACCAGCCTAGCCAACATGGTGAAACCTCATCTCTACTAAAAATACAAAAATTAGCCGGGTGTGGTGGAAGTGCCAAAGCACTTCCTTGGGTATATCATTTTCTCTCCAATCCCTCCTACTGGCACAGGCTCATTTTTCTGCTGGAAATATTTTTTATCAATCTGGTACTCAACCCTCAAGCCTCGGATGAAGTAGCACCTGGTCTGTATGCCTTTCTGTAATTCCTTAGAGGATTTTCTGATCTCTTTGGCCTCTACTCACAAGAAACTTATCCAAAACTTCCTTATAACAATTCCCCGTTAAGTTATAATTATCTCTATGTTTATGTCCTGCTTCTAATACAGAACCCGACAGATCTTCAAATTATGGAATGTTAAAGACACATGATGAGATATATGCTAAATCAGGGAACAAATAATAAGCATCGCCCTTGCACTTCTTCAGCAGAAGTTCAATTAGCTTCTCACTCTTTTGGAGTATTAACGTTTTCAGTTAGAAACAATGTGTTCCTTAAGTAAGATGAATGTTTCCTCTACTACTAAAACCGAAACCAAGTTAAACAGCAAATAGTCCAATGATTAATTCATCTTTGCAAGGAACTTCTCCAGAATCAGTGACGCCATACAGATTACATAATTTAGACATACCATACATAATGTATCTATATTGTTTAATATTTAGTGCTCATTTTGTTCAAGTCATTGTATCATATGCATTTATAGTTTATTGTTAACAAAAGGCAGCTTTGTAACTGCAACAAAAATATTACTGAGAAAAATTTGAGAGAAAGAACACAATCATTTAAAAACATAAAATCCCAAAACAGAATCTTAATAGCATACATGAAAGACCATGTGATAAGTACTGCAGGTTGGAGTGGTCAGTTTTGGTAGAGGTAGTTGTTAGCTGAGAACACACTGTATCTCAGTCTGAGGACTGCCTGGTAGCGTCCTAGGAGACAGAATTCACTTCCTTCAATAACTGAGGAAACAAAGACCAAATCCAACACGTACAGGGGCCCACAGTAAATACTGGCAATCCTCAGCAACCACCAACAATGTACCAGTGTTGCATCAGTAGCAGTGCACTGAGGTTCCAGGAACTGCCTGAAAGCCCACCCAGGTACCTCTTTGCTGGGTGGGCTTTCAGGCAGCTCCTGGAATCTCAGTGCACTGCTATGTATTTTGCATTCCAACAGCCAAGGCTCTGTGACATTTTGGAATGTCTACGGGATGCCAATGTTTTTAGAAAAAGAGTCATCAAGGTCCGATCGGAACTAGAGAATACAAGAATAATCATGAACATGGTAATGTCCATTATCCTTAGATGACTTTAGATGTAAGGCTTAGGGACATCTGGAAATGAAATGCATTTATTTAACTTCACTAAAACAAATCTGATTCCAAATGGGAAGGTAATTTATGATTGAGATTGGGATGACTTCGGCACATAGAACATAAGAACATAAGAGGTGGGTTTGGAATTATTTGCTACTTATTGGGAGACAGTGTGTTGTATTTTGTGTTTACTGGGAAATGGCATGGTATGTTGGGAAAATTGGGCTTTTTTTAAGCACGCCCTGACCTTAACTCTGAGTCCCAACACTTGCCATCTTCGTGACCTTGGGCGTTTTTGAATTTGAGCCTTGATTTTCATACAAAATAGGGATAGTAATAACCACCTCTCAAGATCATTGTGAAAGTCAAATTACATAACATACGTAAAACATACAGTGCAGTGCATAACGTCATCTAAAAATGGGGTTTTTTCCCTCTCTGGTCCATTAATGTAATATGTTATCTCTAAAATGTTCCCAATAATTAATAAAGCAGTATTTCCTCCTATAAAAATATATTATTGTATCTGCCTTTGCATACCTCGTGGGCATTCAAATGTGTCACCACTATTTAAATGGGCCACCCCAGGCACTGACCTTGGCTGCCCCGTACCTGTCATGGCTCTCATCAACGTGTGGATGCAGGTGGTCTTCCCAGCCCCACTGGGCCCCAGGGTCATCATCCCATGCCGCACCCTCTGTGTTTCGAATAGCTGGATGACCTTCAGTTTCCAAGGAGGATGGTTGATTAAACCGGCTTCTTCAACCTGAAAACATAAGAGAATCCCCACATTGAAACACAACAATGATAGCCGGGCACGGTGGCTCACGGTTGTAATCCCAGCACTTTGGGAGGCCAAGGCGGGCAGATCACAAGGTCAGGAGTTCAAGACCAGCCAGGCCAACATGGCGAAACCCCATCTCGACTAAAAAATTACAAAAATTAGCCTGGCATGGTGGCGTGAGCCTGTAATCCCAGCTACTCAGGAGGCTGAAGCAGAAGAATTGCTTGAACCCAGGAGGCGGAGGTTGCAGTGAGCCAAGATCACACCACTGCACTCCAGCCTGGGCAACAGAGCAAGACTCCCTCTCAAAAAAAAGAAACACATCAATGACAATCTCAATTTACCATTATGCAAAAAAAAAAAAAAAAAAAAAAAAACACAGACGTGGGGAGGAAGGAGGAGGATTTACTTTTTAATGAGTACACGGTTTCAATTTGGGATGATAAAAAAGGTTCTGAAGATGGATGGTGGATGGTGGTGGTAATACTTGCTCAACAATGTTAATTCTTCTTAAAAAGGAATAAAATGTAAATTTTATGTTGTATTTTTACCACAAAAAATACATTGCATGAAAAATACTTATTTACATAGACAAATATCTGGCTGAATGTAGTGAAGATGTTATCCCAAACTAATAAGAAATATCCACATTTATCTTTGGGAATTGAAAACATTTATATAAATATTCTATTGAATGAATATCTGAGGAGCAACTTAAAGACTCAAATGGCAAAATGTATTTTAAATGTTTAATTTAAAAGGTGATACTTCTAACTAGAAAAATGGATAGCATACTACGTTGATTAAAATTCCATATAAATTTCAAGCTGTCTGTATATGTCCACTGCAGAGTTTCTATCTATCAATGCATGTATGGAAGTTACTCTGTGCCAAATATTCTTCTAAGATCAATCTTTATAATAACATGATGGAAATCTTTATAATAACATGATGGAAGGGATACTATTAACATCTTCATTTTACAGATAAGGAAATTGAAGCAGAGTGACTAAGCAATTTGCCCAAGATGATTAAGCTTGTGAAACTATGGAATGCATGTTTAAGCCCAAGAAGTTCAAATCCACAGTCCATGCACTTAACCATCATGCTATGCTTGAACTCACAGTATACAATGATTTCAATTTTACTTAAATACTTGTTTATAATAATCGTGTATCATTTTATGCTATGATTTGCTCTTCACATTTTTATATGCTGCAAATTACTAACGTAAGTCATCATATTAATTACTTAATGCTTAGCTTTTTTATGTTGTTAGATTTTTTTTAGAGATAGAGTCTCATTCAGTCACCCCATGTTGGAGTGCAGTGGCGCGATCACAGCTCACTGCAGCCTCAAAGTCCCAGGCTCAGGTGATCCTCCTGCCTCAGTTGCGTGAGTAGTTGGGACTATAGGCATGCACCACTGCACCAGACTAATTTTTTAATTTATTTGTAGAGACGAGGTCTCACTATGTTGCTCAGGCTGGCTTCAAGTAATCCCCCAACATTGGCCTATCAAAGCACTGGGACTACTGGCACGAGCCACCACATCCGGCCCAATACTTAGCTTTTAGCTAGTGTTAAAATTAGTTTAGCCAAAAAATGAAGAAACCACTTGCAGACAAATTATCACTCTTGCCTGATCAGGAAATTTAGACATTTATATACCACATTTTCAAAGCAAAATATACAATAAGTACTGTTACGTTTGATTTCCTTGTTTCGTTTTGTTTGTTTTTGAGACAGAGTCTCCCTCTGTCACTCAGGCTGGAGTGCGGTGGTGCCATCACTGCCCACTGCAGCTCGGCCTCCTAGGCTCAACTGATCCTCCCACCTCAGCATCCAGAGTAGATGGGCCTATAGGCACATGCCACCATGCCCGACTAATTTTTTGGATTTTTGGTAGAGACAGGGTTTCACCATGTTGCCCAGACTGGTCTCAAACTCCTGGGCTCAAGTGATCCATCCACCTTGGCCTCCCAGCGTGCAGGGATTACAGGCATGAGCCACCACACCTGGCCACATTTGATTTTTATTACAACTATTTTCAGAGAATTGAAGTGCAATTTATAAATATGAGCTAATCACCACTTCTATAAAACATTTTTTTCCAAACTCTTCTTCATAGAAAAAGAAATTGAGGCATAAGGTTTACATAATCTATTTCCACTCCCAGGAAGACTATAAAAAGTTGAAGCTGCACCAAGTAGCATGGGAAGTCCAGACACAACCTGATATACATAGTGTGGTGGTTTCCCCCACCCTACCCACCACATCCCACCACCAGAGTCTGAGCAAGAAGCCACAAGTACTGAGGAAAGAGAAGCCACATGAGATCACTGCAAATAACATGCAGAGGCAGGAATCCAACAATCAGGCAACACAGCCAACACCAGGGCAGAGCTAAGCTAAGCCAAGCTCCAGAGAGGCAGCCAGATGAGCCCCATCCACACCCTGCTAACCAATCACATTTCATTTCAGAATCTGGTGTAGAATGGTTTCCACCAATAACAGGGCTACTCGCACATGACTAGCTGACACGTGGCTGTGCAATGGTAGGAGACCCAGGGCAGGGGGAGTTTGACCCGTGGTATGCATTGGCCTCCCTTAAAACAGCAGTGTTAGCTTCACTGTTGTTATTTTTGCTGCTCAGAGTGCACAGGTTGGAGCCACAGCAGCCCCACTTTATTCCCATTAAATTCAGATGAAACAGACACCAGCCCTCGATGCCCTGTGAAGCATATTACCTGTCTACTGATTGCTGCTTCCAGTTCAGGGTAACCTGCCTTGTCCAGAAGAATATTTGGAAAGAGATCTTCAATCAAACTCAAAAACAAGGGTTCATCCTCATCAATCTAAAAAAGAAAAGAATGGCAAATCAGACCAATTATTCTGGCACAAACATAGCAACATGCAGATAAACTGGAAATGCCCAACACAGTCCAGGTTATTGCAATGTAACCACTAACAAATAACATATCACCTTTATTGAAGTTAAGTAACATTTTCCTCATCTTTCCCATAAATTAAAAAAATATTAAAGAGGAAGACAACAGGGAGAAAGGAAAGAAATAGAAGGAAAGACAATACTATCTATGTGACAATCTTTCCATAAAATAGTTAGTTTTGGGGGATACCATATAGTCCACAATTTCTAATTTAAACTTCAAAGAATTTTTAAATTCGAAATTAATAGCAGGTTTGTGAATTGAAATTTGGTGTATACTTTCAATTTAAAATAAAAATCTATTGTTTTGTCACCCTTTACATAGATCCACAGATAGTGGGCATTGATTATCAGTCTCTATTGTGAAATAATAGTGTGAAACTATCACACACTTGTAGAATTTACACATCATTTCCTACCAGGCTCTACCAGACTCCAAAGGTGAGATTTTAGTTCTAAAACACAAAAATGATTCAAGGTATTTGGCATCTTAACGTGTATTTTTTTTAATCCATTTCAATTCGACTGGAATAGGCACATTTCAGAGTGGATAGGAGTCACTACCCCAAAAAATGTCTGAAAAAGTATAATTTAAAGTGATGCTCTCCAGCACTTTATCTGACAATTAGGCATTTTAAATGAGCTTTTTAAATAAATATTTTGGAGTCTCATATATGGGCAGTTAGTCGAACTGATATTCAAGTAGGTGGAACATTTCCATCTGTGAGTGTTACCAGTTTAGAAAGATTCATGTCCCGCAGTACACGCATGACAATCGTGGACTCCGTATCCATTGGATTGGCTCTTTTTGCTGCTCCCAAGGTCCGAAGAACCGACAGAATGTTACGCAGGCCAAAGTCATAATGAACCTAGAGAATATGAGATACATTGGGCTTATTTTCAACATGAAAATACTTGCAGAAGCCACATGAATCTGACAGAAATTATATTCACAATAATGAATAAATGCTGGTTTCCCTTCAGAAAATGCATACACACAATGGGGTAAAAGATTTCTATATAGATGTACTTTTTGAGCAAATAGGGAATATCCCAAAGAGTCCTCCCATGTGCCATCATTAGCTTAGGCCCTTAGATCAGAACTAGCTGCTATAGCTTGACAGGGAAAAAGCAATAAATTTCTTCTTGGAGTACAGACATCCCTTTGAGTTTATTCTTAATCAATCATACATAAGGAAATTTGCTCATCTCTCTAAAGTTAAAATTCAGAACCAGAATTAAACTGGGACTGCACTCATGACTGTCATATACATAGAGATATATGTGCCTTTTTCATGGTAAGTAAGAAGACAGGAGAATCGGGGAGAAAAAAAGCAGCTGTGCTTCAGGATTACCTGAAGGAGGAAGGATAAGGACAAATTAGAAAGTCAAGCTCTCAGCTTTGTCATTCCCTTACTATATATTTATAAAAACTCAATTATGTCAAATTTCCATATATAAAGTGAATAATCAAAATTTAATTATCCAATCATTGTGGAAAACAGTAAGGTGGTTCCTCAAAAAATTAAAAACAGAATGATATGATCCAGCACTCCCAATTCTGGGTATATAGCCAAAAGAATTGAAAGAATGGGCCAGGCACAGTGGCTCACAACCATAATCCCAGCATTTTGGGAGACCAAGTGGGGCAGATCACTTAAGGCCAGGAGTTTGAGACCAGCCTGGCCAAGATGATGAAACCCCATCTCTACCAAAAAATTACAAAAATTAACCAAGCGTGGTGGTGTGCATCTGTGATCCCAGCTACTCAGGAGGCTGAGGCATGAGAATCACTTAAACCCAGGAAGCAGAGGTTGCAGTGAGCCGAGATTGCACCTGTACTCCAGCCTGGGCAGCAGAGCAAGACTCTGTCTTGCAAATAAATAAATACATACATACATACATACATACATACATACATAAATGCATATAAGCATGGTTTCAAAGAGATACCAGCATATCCATGTTCACAGCATCACCATTCATGATAGCCAAGAGGTGGAAGCAACCCAAATGTCCATTGACAGATTAATGGATAAACAAAATGTGGTATATACATAGAACAGAATATTATTTAGCCATAAAAAGAAAGGACATCCTGTCACATGCTAAAACATGAATGAACCTTGAAGACAGTATGCTCAGTAAAATATGCCAGTCACAAGAAATCAAATATTATATGATTTCATTTATACGAACTATTGGCAATAGTCAAATTCATAGAAACAGGAAGTAGAATGATGGTTACCAGGGGCTAAGGGAGGAGAAAAAGAGAAGTTGTTGTTTAGTGGGCACAGAGTTTCAGTTTTTCAAGATGAAAACTTTACAGAGATCTATTTCACAACATTGTGAATATACTTAACACTATTGAACTGTACACTTAAAATGGTTAAGATAGTAAATTTAATTTTATATGCTTTTACCACAATAAAAAATGGTGTATAGGAAAAAACTACAGTTATCTGCTGAGGTAATTGGGAGCAGTATGCCTCACTTAATACTAGTCATTTGGAAGATGGAGCACATAAAAATATTCAAATCGAGTTCCCACCTTCAGGGAATTTAAATTCTAATAAAGATAATAAAATAGAAATATGAATAAAATTGTATAAAAGTAACAATGACTTAAAAGTGTTGGTGAGTAAAACTAATCATGAGAAATTTCCTATCAGAGTTGGACTCAGTTAAATCTGTGGGCATGAAGGGAAAGTCACAGAATGTTCACCAAGAGATCAGTATGGGTCCAACTATTTTGCACACATTGATTTATTACATTTCACAATGACTTTGTGAACATAGGTGGTAGGAGTGAGGGAAGTAGTGAAGTGGTAGTGAAGATAAGAGCAGGAGCCAGTGATGTGGGAAGTTTTTTCCATTCAAGAAACAGCATGGAAAAAATATTTATTTGAAAGATAAGTTATATGGTTTGACCGTATCCCCACCCAAATCTCATCTGGAATTGTAGTCCCCATAATGCCCGTGTGTCGTTGGAGGCACCAGGTGGAGGTAATCGAATCATGCTGTTCTCATGATAGTAAGTGAGTTCTCACAAGATCTGCTGGTTTTATAAGGGGCTTTTCCCCCTCTTTGCTCACCACTTCTTCCTAATGCCACATGAAAAAGAACATGTTTGCTTCCCCTTCTGCCATAATTGTAAGTTTCCTGAGGCCTTCCCAGCCATGCTGAAGTGTGATTCAATTAAACCTCTTTCCTTTATAAACTACCCAGTCTCAAGTATGTCTTTATTACCAACAGGAGAACAGACTAGTAAATTGGTGCCACATAGAGTGGGGTGCTACTATAAAGATACCTGAAAATATGGAAGTGACTTTGGAACTGGGTAACAGGCAGAGGTTGGAACAGTTTGGATGGCTCAGAAGAAGACAGTAAAATGTAGGAAAGTTTGGAACTTCCTAGAGACTTGAAGGCTCAGAAGACAAGAAGATATGAAAATGTTTTCAACTTCCTAGAGAATTGTTGAATGGCTTTGAGCAAAACACTGAGAGTTATATGGACAATGATTTCCAGGTGAGGTGGTCTCAGATAAAGATGGGGAACCTGTTGGGAACAGGAGTAAAGGTCACTGTTACTATACAAAGAGACTGGCGGCATTTTGCCCCTGCCCCAGAGATCTGTGAAACTTTGAACTTGAGAGAAATGATTTAGGGTATCTGGTGGAAGAACTTTCTAAATGGCAAAGCTTTCAAGAGGAAGCAGAGCATAAAAGTTTTGAAAATTTGCACCTGATGATGCAATAGAAAAGAAAACCCCATTTTCTGGAGGAGAAATTAAGGCAGCTGCATAAATTTGCGTAGCTAAAGAAGATTTGATGTTAATCAACAAGACAATGGAGAAACTATCTCCAGAGCATGTTAGAGACTTTCATGGCAGCCCCTTCCCATCACAGGCCCAGAGGACTAGGAGGAAAAATGGTTTCCTGGGCCAGGTCCAGGGTCCCCCTGCTGTGTGTAGGCATGGGACTTGGTGCACTGCATCCCAGCAACTCCAGCCGAGGCTAAAAGAAGCCAGCATATAGCTCAGGCCATTGCTTGAGAGGGTGCAAGCCCCAAGCTTTGGCAGCTTCCATGTGGTGCTGGGCCTGCAGGTGTGCAGAAGATAAAAATTGAGGTTTGGGAACCTCCGCCTAGATTTCAGAGGATGTATGGAAAAAACAAGATGTCCAGGCAGAAGTTTCCTGCAGGGGTGGAGCCCTCATTGAGAACCTCTGCTAGAGCAGTGCAGAAGGGAAACATGGGATTGGAGGCCCCACACAGAGTCCCCACTGGGACACTGCCTAGTGGAGCTGTGAGAAAACGGCCACCATCCTCCAGAAGCCAGAATGGTAGTTCCACTGACCGCTTGTACTGTGCACCTAGGAAAGCCACAGACACTCAATATCAGGCCATGAAAGCAGCCAGGAGCGGGGCTGTACCCTGCAAAGCCACAGAGGTGGAGCTGCCCAAGGCTTTAGGAGCCCACCTCTTGCATCAGTATGACCTGGATGTGAGACATGGAGTCAAAGCAGATCATTTTGGAAATTTAATGTTTAATTACTGCCTTATTGGATTTTGGACTTGCGTTGGGGCCTGTAGCCTCTTTGTTTCAGCCAACTTCTCCCATTTGGAACAGGTGTATTTTTTTACCCAATGCCTGTACCCCCATTGTATCTAGGAATTAACTAACTTGCTTTTGATTTTACAGGCTCATAGGTAAAAGGGACTTGTCTTGTCTCAGATGAGACTTTGGACTTAGACTTTTGAGTTAATGCTGGAATGAGTTAAGACTTTTGGAGACTGTTGGAAGGGCATGACTGTATTGTGAATTGTAAGGACATGAGATCTTGAAGGGGCCAGGGGCAGAATGATATGATTTAGCTGTGTTCCCACCTAAATCTCATCCTGAACTGTAGTTCCCATAATCCCCACATGTCACTGGAGGGTCTCAGTGGAAGGTAATTTAATCGTGGGGGTGGTTACCCTCATGCTGTTCTCATTATAGTGAGTTCTCATGAGATCTGATGGTTTTATAAGGGGCTTTTCCCCCTCTTCGCCAGCACTTCTCCTTCCTGCCACCATGTGAAGAGGATGTGTTTGCTTCCCCTTCCACCATGATTGTAAGTTTCATGAGGCCTTCCCAGCCATACTGAAGTGTGATTCAATTAAACCTCTTTCCTTTATAAATTACCCAGTCTCAGGTATGTCTTTATTGGCAGCATGAGAACAGACTAATACAATAAGAATGAGTGAGTAAGGGCTCCAATAAGCAGAAGAAACCAAGAATGTTGGAGACAAAATGTTAGGGTCAGACTAGCCAGAAAGGCTCAATGGCCAGAGCCAGAAGAATCTGTGTGTGTCTGAACACTCACAGGAAAAGCACTTTTGAGTAGGAATGTAATTAGGTTGAACCTGTGGGTATAAAAAGTATTAAAGATTCAAAGAAGTTTGAAATGGAAGCCTAAGTGATAAGATAGAACAAAGGTTATATATGTTAGGAAGTGTTATTCATATTATAGTCTTATGTTTACTGCACTGTGTCATTATTTAGCATATATTTTTAGTAATTTTCACTGATATGTACTAAAAAATTGTGGCATGATGCCCACCTCCTGGTGGTCATATCCTTATATGATATCACCTTGAGAGTAGGCAGGACCTGTGATTTTCTTCTTCTAACTAATAGAATACAGCAGAGACAACAGGTTGTACATGATCATGTGTGTGTGATTATGTGGTCACATTAGATTAGACTGTAGCACTCGTTTTGCTGAAAACACTTTCCTTGCTGACTTTGAGAAAGTAAGTGATCATGTTGGGGAAACCCATATAGCAAGGAACTATGCACTGCCTGTAGGAACTACAGATGGCCTCCAGAAAAGAGCCAGCAAGAAATCAAAGCCCTCAATCTTACACCCTCAACTAACAGAATTCCGCTAACAACCAGAGTGAGCTCAGAAGTAGATTGTCCCCATTCGAGCATCAGATGAAACCACAGCCCCAGCCAACGCCTTGACTGTAGCCTTGTTAGACACAAACCACAGGACTCATTTCAGCTAACTCCTGACCCACAGACACCATGTAGTAATAAATGTACATTGTTACAAGACACAAAGTTTGTGGTATGATTGTTAGATGACTGTTATGCAGCAATAGATAACTAATGCAGAAGTATATGTTTAATTCCATGACTTTTAACTATGAAACCTCATGATGCCTGAACCTGCAACCCTAAACAGTCGAGGAAACTAGCAAGAAGGTTGCAACATATAAACAAGACAGTTACCAAACCTTGGTCAAATACTCAAGTGAGCTTAGAATTAGGAAGAATAAATCATTGAGAGGTTCCTACAAATAATGAAAACACATAACACACATGACAATGAATCTATAAGTGGTATAAACAGCCAATGTTAATATCCATAAATCTTTGGCTCTTAAACCAGTGCACATAATATTCACTTCATTTCTACGCTGTAAATATTAATTTATTTAAATGTACTTCTTCATAAAACTATGCATATAACATTTTTTGTAGTAATATACCTTTCTACTTAGCATCAATAAAATCCTTTGTCAACAAGCCTCGTCTAATATTTCTCAAAATGAGAACATTCTGCTGAATAGAAAAATGAAACATGCCTAAGTGCATAAGACCTCCGAGATGACACACCTGCTTAGAAAGCTGCTCCTCACACAGTTTGTAGAGCGTGAAAAACTTCCTGGCCAAAACAACATTGTCAATGAAGCCACAACTAGCCAACTTCACCCTTATGATAATCTGACGGTCAGGCACCATCATGGCCACTGAGCGGAAATTAATCTTCAAGTTTTCAGGGAGTTCCTGCCGTCCGGCATAGCCAGGATTCTAAACAGAAAATAAAGTCCAAGGATGAATGATGCAATCAAGCACAAGTCAGCATGATATTAAAAGATTCACTGTGTACACACAAGTCTGGAATGACAATCAGGGAACTCATTTACATATCTCACTCTCCTTTTACCTGGACAGGCTAAATCATGAGTTATTCATATGATCATTGCTTAACACCAAAGGGTTTTCAACAGGAGGTAAAGTTAAAATCCCAATTTCCATTCAGGAAAATAGATAGATAAATGACATATGACCAGGGAGATGCATGAAAATTGTGATAAGAAGGCTGAAATTCAGTAGCTTTTCTAGCCACTCCTTACCATGGTTAAGAAAAGCCCAAATTCAGGGTTCATAGTCACATTATCTCCATCAGTAAAAATAAAAGACTTTTTGTGCTCCTTTTTACATGTCAGAATAATGGAAATTTGCTGGGCTGCAACCGAGAGAACTGGTAGATCAATACGGTTAAATTCATCAAAACAACCCCAGGATCCAGACTGTGCCAGTCCTTGGAAAGGAAATTAAATGAAAAATCCAATTAGTATATAATTTTGGAAAACCAAGAGAAAGGATATTATGTAGCTGCCAAAATGAGCCAGATGTAAGTTCATTCAAAAGAAAAGTGGAACAAATAGATCTATGCATCAAGTGACCCAAAGCAGCTCACAATTTGGCACTTTACCTGTAAACACCCAAGCTGCAGTGATAAAGGAACATCAAAAAAAAGGCAGGAGATAGTAACATTTGGTTCACCCAACCTGGCAGGATTGAAGATTTTCCAAAAAATTTTACAAAGTTGAAAATGATTCTAAAATGTGGCCAATTGTTGCAAAAAAAATTTAGCAAAATATTCCATCTTGGCTGAAATTTCTCACCAAATTAAAAAATATAACCCATACCTTTAAAAATCCGTCCAAGTCCTCGGAAATCCATCTGGTCTGAACAATTGAAAACCACGACGTATTTCCCTAGGCATCGTCCCATGTCTTTAGTGGTTTCTGTTTTGCCTGTGCCTGCAGGTCCAGCAGGGGCTCCTCCCATGCTCATTCCCAGAGCTTGAGCCAGCGTGATGTAACATCTGCATGGGTAGAAACATGACTAGAACCCCAGGCACCTGGAAATACTTCTGAGACATCACAGTGACATGAAACGCACACAAAATTAAAAACTAGAAGGCCACTGTCCCTACCTAACATTTCGAATACAACATCCTAAAACACACTTATCCTTATCAATGTTAACACATGTTGAGGAAAAGGAGGGGTAGTCTATGATCAACTAAGTTTAAAAACTCCTTAAAAGGTTAAACAGCTTTCTTTACTGATGAATTTTTCAGGCTTTCTTATCATAATATACAGAGAGAATCTCCAGGTATAAAAATAATACACTGCATTTCCAAAATGTATTTGGCAACACTTTTGCAGAGACCTATCCCCATCTAAAAAATATGTATATATATAAATATGTATATATAAATATATATATATATATATATATTTCTGTGAAGCAGATTGGGATCCTTTTAAATAGATTAATCCCCTTTGAATCTAAGAGTTGGCCATTTGATGTAGTGGCCAACTACATCAAATGTAGTTAAATCCCTAAATTTAAATTTGGGATTTAAAACACACATTGCTAAATAATCACATCTTGAATCTATTTCTGTGAGTAACTACTAAACTTGCACATGCTTTCAATTGCATCTTACTATATGAGATTAACAAATAAAAGATTTGGTGAGAGAATACAAGAATGCCTGCAAATGAAAATTTTTCACCTGATAGCTTACAGATGAATTACTTGTTTGCCAGCACCACCTGGTGTTACCAAAGGAGACAAATTATAAAGTGGTGCCATGTAGTGCTTTCTTATGGCCAAACTAAAAAGCATTCATCTGGACTTGAAAAAGACTTCCAAGGAAATGAAGTGACTATCCAGCTTGAGCAGTGGAAATGAACACTGAGTGCACCAGCTGGGGGTGGTTCCAGGTTCTCAATGTTATTGGATTGGAAACGAGTGCTATAAAGGCAAGTAAACGACTCAGTCCTTAATGCATGCACAGCCTGGATACAGAGGAGAAGACCCAGGCATGAAATCAGGAGCATGCCTGCTCTCACTTTGATTCTGCCTTTTAACCCAAGGTCTTATTTCTCCTGTTGCGTTTTTGCCATCCCTTCCAGAGCAGAGTCTGTAACAACAACAGACACCAGTGTGTTCCATATACATCGTCTTGTTTCATCCCCAGAGAACTCTGGAAGGAAGCTACTGTTCCTTCCCCCATTGCACAGAGAGGAGGAAAAAGGCTCACAGAGACTGAGTGACTTTTCTCGGGACTGCGGCAGGAGAACTGAGACAAGCCAAGTCCTCTCACTTTCCAGCTCTGAGACAAGCCCACGCTACCCGGGAAAGAAAAATAACTAACGGGCACTAGGCTTGATACCTGGGCGACGAAATGAACTATACAACAAACCTCCATGACACAAGTTTACCTATGTAACAAACCTGCACGTGCACCCCCGAACTTAAAAATTAAAACCTGAAAAAAAAGATTAAATAAAATACCAAACACATAAAAAGGGAATCCATGTCCATCAACTCTGATCACTCAGCTGCTCTGTTATGCAGACCCTTGTTACAACTGAGATGACTGGATTCATAAACTGAAGTAGCAGCAAGTTGCTTCAAACAGATCAATCCTATTTACATGAAAAGCAGGCGGGCATGCCTGGAGACCTCTCCCTGACTCAGCTAGGCGGGGCTTCAGACCCACTTCTACACTGGCACCCAAACTGCCTTTCGGCGACAAGCATGGATCTGTCAGAGCATCTCCCTGTGTGTCTAGAAAATTCTATATGTGGGTGCACCTCCCTTCTTGCCTCCCTTCTCTGCTTTCCTTTCTAGTCTATCTGTCGGCTATTTTCAAAACCGTTTCCATTCATGAACAGGGTTTGAACTTTATGTGTTTAAGTTGCCTGTGGTCAACTCCATTTTAGTTTTCTACCTTCCATTTAAACTGCTATAAACCCGCTGCAGTCAGGAACTAGGTCTGGTTCACACTTATACCCTCAACTACTTGCCTAACCCCTGGCACCTTGTACTATATGAACAACATCTGTTGAATAAATGGCTTGCACTGATCCAGCCATACATTCCTTTTTTTTTTTTTTTTTTTTTTTTTGAGACAGAGTCTCGCTCTGTCACCTGGGCTGGAGTGCAGTGGCGGGATCTTGGCTCACTGCAAGCTCCACCTCCCGGGTTTACGCCATTCTCCTGCCTCAGCCTCCAGAGTAGCTGGAACTACAGGCGCCGCCACCACGCCCAGATAGTTTTTTTTTTGTATATTTTAGCAGAGACGGGGTTTCACCGTGTTAGCCAGGATGGTCTCGATCTTCTGACCTCGTGATCCGCCCGTCTCGGCCTCCCAAAGTGCTGGGATTACAGGTTTGAGCCACTGCGCCCGGCCCCAGCCATACATTCTTATCTGGTCCCTCCTGTCCCAACAGCTACAGGAATTAGAGATGCAGAATGTGACCCTGATGCCAAATGAAAAGCGACCGACCCCGTGACCCAGGGCTCATTAGCACTCGAACTAACCAAATCTATCACCAGCATTCGTCTTAAGTATCCATAGCACTGTCGGTGCGTTTTGTCACAGGTAAACCAGAAGTGGTTTCAACTCCTATTGGTTCTAAACTGCTGAAAAGTTTCCTAAGAAACAATGGTAAATGCATCAGCAGGGTATATTTCTTCCTTGGGAACTTGGTTTAGTCACAGACTCTTTGATTATAGGACATGCTTAAGGAGAAACCAAAGAAAAGGTCGCTAAAGAATGTGTTATCATAGGCCAGGTGCAGTGGCTCATGCCTGTAATCCCAGCACTTTGGGAGGCCAAGGCAGGCGGATCACGAGGTCAGGAGCTCAAGACCAGCCTGGCCAACACGGTGAAATTCCATCTCTACTAAAAATAGAAAAATTAGCTGGGTGTGGCGGCACACGCCTGTAATCCAAGCTACTCGGGAGGCTGAGGCAGGAGAATCACTTGAACCCAGGAGGCAGAGGTTGCAGTGAGCCAAGATCACACCACTGCACTCCAGCCTGGGCAACAGAGTGAGTGAGACTCCTTCCCAAAAAAATTTTTAAAAAGTGTTATCAGCAATTTTGACAAGCAACAGTGATAGTAAGAATAACAATAATAACAAACATTTGCTGTGTCATGCCCTGTGCTGGGTACTTATGCTGCCTCTAGTCCCTGCAATGATACCAAAACAAGGCAATCAGGGAGGTTAGGTGTCTTGCCCAAGACTACACAGCTGCTAGGGACAGAGCTGAGCAGTCAACACTCAAAACTCACAGAAGCTGTGGGAATGTCAAAGAAAGGTACAAGTCTTGTCTACATTTCTTATCAAGCAGATAAGATGCCTCCATCAGCTCTCAATTTCCTCCGCCCTCTGCTTAAGTGACAGCAGTAGTCAAGACAACTCTAGTCTTCACTAAAAACACTATGAGTTTTGGAGAAAAGCACAGTATGTTATCACATTATAATAGCTATTTTATCATCTGAAATGTCTGCAACTCTGTCCACATGGCATTGAGCTTCCCCGAATCCAGGGAGCTGCCACAGTTGTTAAATTCACAAGTCAGTCAGTGAAGGGATGACAACATGTCAGTTGGACAACATGCCTCCAACATTTGACTTTTTTAAAGTATTAATTTCAACGAGGAGTTTTCCCTTGCAAAAGGGAAGCAAATCTTGCAGGGGAATCTCAGTTACTATCAAAAATTAATAACTCAATTCCCACACAATCAAGTTAGTTAAAGAAAAATAAACAAGTGGGCATTTAGGGTGAAACAGACAAACTTCAGAATCCCTTCACTTACATATTTAAAATACTTATTTTGCTTTCAAAGTTCTCAGGTTTTTTGACATCAAAAGATATACAAGATAATGAACACAGTGGAAGAATCAAGTTGCAGAAAAGACTGTAAACTATGATACCTATATGTGAAACTGAAAAAGGATTTTGATATCTAAGCATCCACAGTTTTCAGAGAGATAGAAAATAAACTGTTGATCATTTTGAAAAATAGAAAAGTTTTCTCTCCCACACATTCTACTTCACGCTCTTCTGTACCATTTACACTTTTCACCATTAAGATGCAATTTTGGAAATAATCACTTCTTTCATTTATTCAAGAACCATTTATTTAGCATCTGTTTTGTGACAGAACAATTCTAGCAAACACATCACATGAAGCTCATGCACCAAGGATCTTTCATTCTAAAAAAAATAATAAAAATAAAAGATTATTTAAAAATAAGAAACAGGGAAAATAAAGCTGGGTAAGAGGGTTATGGGATTTGGAGATTGTGGGAGGTCAGGAGACCCCTGAGGTGACTCTCTAGCAGAGGCCTGAAGGAAGAAGGAAGCAAAATATGCCACTATTGAAGGAAAAGGGTTTCAGGCTAAGTGTATAACAAGTGCAAGGGCCCTGAGGCAGGACCGTGCCACAGCTGGTACAGGTGCCACAGCTCAAGTAGGTGGCCCGAGCTGAATGAGGATAGAGAAGCAGAGAAGTAGCAGAGGCCAGATTGTACCAGGCCTCACAGGCCCACGTGAGGACGTTGACTTTTACTTTGCATGAGATGGAACCATGGGAGAAGTTTTGGGGCAAAGGATCTGACTTACATTCTGGTGTCTGAACTGTGAACAGACTGTACAGGGACAACGACAGAGGCAGGAAAGCCAGTTAAAACATTATCAGAAGGGTCCAGGTCAGAAACTATGGTGGTCTGGATAAAAGTAGTATGATTCCTGTAATCCCAGCACTTTGGGAGGCCGAGGAGGGCAGATCACCTGAGGTTAGGAGTTCAAGAACACCCTGGCCAACATGGTGAAACCCTGTCTCTACTAAAAACACAAAAATTAGCCAGGCATGGTGGCTGGCGCCTGTAGTCCCAGCTACTCAGGAGACTAAGGCAGGAGAATCATTTGAACCTGGGAGGATGCAGTGAGCTGAGATTGCACCATTGTGCTCCAGGCTGGGCGACAGAGTGAGACTTCTTCTCAGGAAAAAAAAAAAAAAAAAGAGTAGTAATGATATAAGAATAATTGTAGGCAGAGAGGGTTAAAAGGAGTCCTCGGTAAGGTTTTTTTCTTTTAATAAAAGCAGCTCCCGAAACATTTCTTTTCTAACAGAAAAGCGGCTTAAAGAGCCAGGCCGGCAAGCTTTGAAATGCAAATGCTGGTGATCCAGCCAACATGGGAATTCCCACCCTCTTCTCCTTGTCACCATGTGCGCCAAGTATCATGGCTGCCTCCAGACAACTCCACGTGAGCAGGAATCCTGGCGACCTGTATTTGCATATTAAAAGACTGGGGTGGGAGGGCCAGTTTTCTCGAGGGCTACATGAATGACACACCTGGTCAAACCAATACCCTAAGCCCTATGCAAATCAGACACCGCCTCCTCCAGCCTCCTAAAATAACCGACTGTTTTCCCGTTTACATGGTTTTTTTCTCTCCACTCCAAGCACCCCCTCTCTGTCTCTGTACCGGGGAGGTTTTTCCTTTTTTCTTGCCTATTAAACTTTCCACTCCTTGAAACCACTGCACGTGTGTCCACGGCGTTTATCTAAACGGCACAAGACAAAGGGCCCTGGTGTTCCTCCAGGCACCGGAGCGGTCATGAGGCAAAGGGGTGAAAATTGTCACATTCTAGAAGGAACCTGAAAGTAGTGCTGACCAAATTGATGGTAGATTATTGGAAAATGAGGTGAGAGAGAAGGAAGGGCTTCCAGCTTACTCCAGGGAGTGTTGGATTGTACTTTTGGAAGGCGATGTATTCACAGGCTTCAGGAGTTCAGACACGGACATCTTTTGCAGGGGCATTATTCTGACTATCACACTTCCCCCCACCACTCTGATAAAATGGAATGGCCACTTGCTAAAATGAAGATGAAGACAGGAGGACACTTTTGTGAGGCTGATCAAACACACTAAGGTTAAATATCCTGTAAGCATCCAATGGACATGTCACACAGGCAGACAGGTATGTGTGTCTGAAGTTCCGGAGAGAAGCCCTGGTTTGAGGCAGAGTTTGGGGTTTTTAAAGTCATGTGGGATCACCTAAGGAATGAGTAGAGGTGGAGAAGAGAAGAGCCTGGCAGGTCTCTGTTTAAAGGTCAAAAAGATGAAGAGGAACCAGTAGGAACAGGTACAAAAGGACAACCAGACCATTAGGAGGAACCAGGCGAGTGCAGTGTCCTGGAAGCCATGTGATGAAAGTGTATCAAAAAGGAGAGAATGATCAACAGCACCCATGCAGCTGATTGTTCAAGAAAGACAAGATCCAGGAAAAACCACTGGATTTAGCAACAGGTCTGGGTGACTTTCAGGAGAGCTGTTTTATCAGTGATGGGGAAAGTATGACAAAATAATGGACCCCCTAAAATACTCATGTTCTAATCTCTGCAACCTGTAAACATCTTACCTTCCACAGCTAAAGGGACTTTGCAGATGTCATTAATGTTAAGGACCTTGAGAAGGGGGGTTATGTTGGATAATAAAGGGGACTCAACCTAATCTCATGAGTCCTTAGAAGCAGAAGAGATAGGCAGAAGAGTGGGTCAGAGACACGAGACAGAAGAAGGGGGGGGATTCAAAGCATGGAAGGCACCTGACCCACCACTGCTGGCTTTGAAGACGAGGGAAGGAGTCAGGATCAAGGAACGTGGTGGCCTTCAGAGGCTGGAACAGCCCTGAGCTGACCTAAGACAATGGGGACCTGGGTCCTCCAACCAGGAGGAAAGGAATTCTGCCAACAGCCTGGAAGAGCGGGAAACAGAACTCAGTCTCCGGGAAGAAACACAGCCCTGCTGGCACCTGATTATAAGCCCGTGAGACCTGCATCAGACTTCTGATGGACAGAACTACAAAAATAACACATTTGTGTTGTTCAGCCTTCTAAATTTGTGGCAATTCTTTATGGCAGCAATAGAAAATTAGCAGAGAGCCTGAATGAAGTGAGTTGAAGAAAAACAAGGTGGAGAGAAACTGCTTTTGAGGGGTTTTGAAGGGAGCATGGAGTGGGAAGGAAACCTGGGCAATCACGGTAGGGTTTGTGTGCGGATGAAAAGGATTCAGTGGAAAGTGAAAATGGATGATGCTTCCAGAGAGGAAATCCTGGGGTCAGTGGAGGTGTTGGCTTTGGACGGCGAACCTAGAGAGAAAGCAGCTGCATGAGAACAGTCACCCAGGTTAATGCATATGGTGGTGGAGATGAATGCTTCTATCTTCTCAAAAAAGACAAGAAATAAGGCCTTCGGTGGAGACAGAGGAAGACAAGGAAGTGCTGGAGGCTTGAAAGGCAGGAGACATAAAATAACCACATAAGCATTTATAAGAAATTCGTATTTGGGAACTCTACCTTTTTTTTTTTCTTTTTTTTTTTTTTTGAGACTGAGTTTTGCTCTGTCACCCAGGCTGGAGTGCAGTGGTGTGATCTTGCCTCACTGCAACCTCCACCTCCCAGGTTCAAGTGATTCTCCTGCCTCAGCCTCCCAAGTAGCCAGGACTATGGGCACACGCCACCACACCTGGCTAATTTTTTGTATTTTTAGTAGAGACGAGGTTTCACCATGTTAGCCAGGATGCTCCCCATCTCCTGACCTTGTGAGCCACCTGCCTCGGCCTCCCAAAATGCTGGGATTTCAAGCGTGAGCCAACGCGCCTGGCCTACTTTTTAAATGAACATTATTTTTAATGGACAAATCATCATTGTATGTAATTATGGGACACAATGTAATGTTATGTTATATGTATACAATATGGAATGATTAATACAAGCCGTTTGACCATAATGAGCATTCAGGGCACCCCAAAGTGAAAATAAACAATGTAGTTGATACTACAAAGTTCAAATTAGACTAAGCAAATCACAGGATATTAGCCCTGCAAGCACCCTTAGAGACAACGTAGCTCAAGGGTCCCCAAACCCCAGGCCACAGACCAGTATTAGAGCTGAATGAGGACAGAGTGTTGGTCCATGGTCCATTAGGAACCGGGCCACACAGCAAGAGGTGGGCGGTGGGCAAGTGAGAGAAGCTTCATCTGTATTTACAGCCACTCCCCATGGCTCACATTACCGCCTGAGCTCCGCCTCCTGTCGTATCAGTGGCAGTATTAGATTCTCACAGGAGCACAGCCTTTATTGTGAACTGCACATGAACCCTATTGTGAACTGTGCATGTGAGGGATCTAGGCTGCTCGCTCCTTTCAAGAATCTAATGCCTGATGATCTGTCACTGTCGCCTATCACCTCCAGATGGGACTATCCAGTTGCAGAAAAACACACTCAGGGCTCCCATGAATCTAAATTATAGTGAATTGTATAACTATTTCATTATCTATTACAATGTACTAATAGAAATAAAGTGCACAATAAATGGAATGCATTTGAATCATCCCAAAACCATCACCCACCCCCTCGTCCGTAGAAAAACTGTCTTCCAGGAAACCAGTCCCTGGTGCCAGAAAGGTTGAGGACTGCTGGCTTAGCTCATCTTACAAATGAGGAGACTGAGTCTAGGGAGGTTGCAGTGGCAGGTGCCACTAACACAACTCGTAAATAGCAGGCCACGGGAAGAGTTAACACTCTGGAGGCCTTGCCAGTGGTCTCTCCCCACTTTTACCTGCACTGATACTCAATTTCTTTCCTGCTTAAAAAAAAAAAAAAAAGGAAAATCTTAATTGTCTTTTAGTAAGAACAACAGATACTCAAGCAGCCCCCCAAGACCCACTGCGAATTTGCACCTGACAACACACAGCGATTAATTCCCTTTCTTGCGCATTCTGTGTCCACACGGTGTTTATACATTCAAACTCTGCCTCTAGAAGACTGAAGGCAGAGGAAGCAAGGTCGGTGTCAGTCACAAGCCTAAATCCCATGTGAAGACACAGGTGTAAAGCTAAAAATACTAAATTTCAAAGGTTTTAGTATAAAAGAGTCTATAAACCCTAAGAGAATTTAAGCAAAAATCCCCTGAGCAACTCGAGAGAATAAAAACGGTAGGGGATGGGGAGAAGGGCTCCATCACCTACCTGTCTGTAAGTGGAGTTATGACAAGCCTGTCAGTGCAGCCTAAAAATTCATTCTGGTATATGAAAGCCACATCTGTGATGTGAATCATCATCTTGTCAGAATCTTCGTTAAAGTAAAATCTGCACTGTTTCAGCCACTCAAAGTCCATAGGACTCTTGACATGCATATGACACTGAAATTCAAAACGTATATGTTAGAGCTGTGATGAGAAGCACTCATTAAATATACACATTAGCATTCATGTAGATCATAAAGTGAAATAAATGAAACTCGTAGACAATCCAACTATTTCAGATGTGTCAACTGTGTCACCAGCCAACCATTCATCTATTGATGAGTAAAAAAGAAACTTTGGAAGATATGGGAATAAGAAAACTCAAGAAGAAACCACTAATTATGCCCCTCCAATTTGAGTGGCTTTACATATTTTAATAATAAGATATTCATTTCTTAAATTTCACCCTTAAATGCCTAATGCCATAGTCCTAACCGTGAAAAAAGTATGTTTTGGCAGACGAAGACAGAACTAAACAATCTCATTAGGAAAAAGACATCTCTTAAGACTATAACAAAGTACATTGTTGGGGTTTTTTAATCCAGTAATTATTTTTCTCAAGAATTACATTGGGCCAAAATTTCTAACATCTAAATGACAGGCCATTGCCTGGCAATGCTTTTGTCCAGATTTTTTAGCCAAAATTTTAAGCCACTTTCATCATTTGCTTTGACAAATAAGAAATCTAAAATTAGCCTGAGCCCTTCATTTCTCAGAGAGGCAAGCAGTGTGCTTAACTATTAAGGCAGGAGATTAGCACCCAACAGCTTCAGTGTGCTACCTTTACTTCCATGACATCAGGACCAATCTTTCGTAATCTTTTTTACATAATGTGGTGAGACAAATCCAGAAAATTATTATGAAAATAAGAGCTTTTTGCCTCTTATCTAACACATTTTACAGCAGACGAATTTCACTTCTTTTTATTTCTCATTTTCTATAGCTGCAAAACTCTCTTTTCCCACCCTGTTCTCTCTTTAAAAGCAAAAATGTGTGACACCTGAATGTCAGAAGCTCTATTAGGAAAGGCCATTTGCAATCAATGACATAAAATGTAGCAAAACTTGTTAAGAATGTGATTTTTCGAAAGCCTTAAGGGAAGTCCTAAACAGCTCTACTAAGCAATAGTACTAATAATTTTCATAGCAAGAAAGTAGTGATCTTCAATTAATAGGTAAAAAGCAAAAAAGATGTATGAAGGCTTTTCAGATGCTACATGACAATTTTAACATTAAAAATCATCATGTTAAAATATTTTTAATAAAGTCTAATTGCCTCAATAACATCTTAGCATAGATCATCAGAATATGATTTACATTCAGTTAAGACTGAAAGAAAGCTGGTAACAAGCTCTGATTACGAACATGAATCTTTGCCAGAGTTTAATCTTTTCCTTGAATTCGATCAAACTAGTTCTACCGGGTAAACAGATAGTGTCTAGAATTTGTTTTTTTTTGTTTTTTTTGAGACAGAGTCTGGCTCTGTCGCCCAGGCTGGAGTGTAGTGGCCGGATCTCAGCTCGCTGCAAGCTCCGCCTCCCGGGTTCACGCCATTCTCCTGCCTCAGCCTCCCGAGTAGCTGGGATTACAGGCGCTGCCACCTCGCCCGGCTAGTTTTTTGTATTTTTTAGTAGAGATGGGGTTTCACTGTGTTAGCCAGGATGGTCTCGATCTCCTGGCCTCGTGATCCGCCCATCTCGGCCTCCCAAAGTGCTGGGATTACAGACTTGAGCCACCGCGCCCGGCCTGGAATTTGTTTTTCTCTACATGCCACAGCATTTATAAAGAATTTACCAGGTCATCAAAGATATCCCTTTGGTGCACATGAATAGTAATCAGAGTCTCATATTTCACTCGTTCCGTGGAACTCAGATCCCTCGTGGTGATGTCTATCAGTGTATTGAGCAGCTCCAGGAAAGTCTCATTAGTTTTCTGCATGATTTTTTTATCAAACTTGGCATTTCTAAGGGCTTCTTCTGAATCCCGTGTCCATATCATCTGAATTCCTAATAATCCAACCTTATGGAAATAAAAAAGGCTTTATGAATTTGTATGGCATATTTATGTATTTAAATAGAAATTACAACATGATCAACAGTTGTGATTCTTACGCAAGTGTAAAGCCATGATTACATCAACTTTGATACCTTTTTTCATAACCTATGGAAATTCTATTTCTTATCATTTTAAGCCATTTATGTTGAAGTCACATTTCTCCCTAGATAGATTTTAAGTTGCTTGCAGGCAAAGAATGTCTGAAACTTGCCTTACCCAAACTAGCATAATGTTGAGACAGAACAGATGCTCACCAAATTTTTATTAATCACAGTAACGAAGAAAACCTTGTTTCCTGTATTTTAATGCTGAAATCAATTTTTCATTTTTTAGTAAAGTGTTCAATCAAGTACATTTTCATGATTTTTGTACATTGTTACATCAAAAGATTGAGTAGGAAGAAAACTGTTTTAAGTTAAAGACAATACATCAAATATATCTATAACCCAAATATACATTTAAGTCTATAGATATATGACCATATAATCTGTAGTTAAAAATCTTTAAGGTTAAGTATATTTAATGGGTCCTTATGAAAATCTTAATACTGGTCTAGAGTTAAATTATAGCCGTTTGTGAAGCTTACAATAGGTAATGTCTGAGATTTACAATGACTATTTTACAAAACATACTTTCCAATTTCAATACACTGACCTGAGCAGGGAAGGATGAAAGAAATTCAATTAGCTGGAAACCTGTTTCTTGAATATTTGCAGCTGCCTGGCGAATCACAAGATGCAATGAGGACTGAGATTCTTCCAAAAGAGAATTAAGCCAAACTTCTACATTGCCCTCTGCCATGACAGGTTTATCCAATTCAATCGTCTCACCCTCTCGAGAGGAAATTGACAGAATTCGATCATAGATCTATGTTAGAAACAAACAAACAAAAAAGCTATAGTCATAAAAAAAGTAAAACCTAATTCTTGACTTTGACTTGTCCTTCCCATAGAAAGTAAAGCTACAGATTATAAAATACTGTAAAAGCCAAATATAAACTACTTAAAAACAATTTTTTTAAAAAAGCCATGAAATCTAAAAGGCAATACAAAATCAATTCCAGGCTGGGCGCAGTGGCTCACGCCTGTAATCCCAGCACTTTGGGAGGCCGTGCCAGTTGGATCACCTGAGGTCAGGAGTTCAAGACCAGCCTAGGCAATAAGGTGAAACCCCGGCTCTACTAAAAATACAAAAATTAGTTGGGCATGGTGGTGGGGTGCCTGTAATCCCAGCTATTTGAGAGGCTGAGGCAGGAGAATCGCTTTAACCCAGGAGGCAGAGGTTGCAGTGAATCGAGACCGTGCCATTGCACTCCAGGCTGGGGGACAACAGCGAGACTCCGTCTCAAGAAAGAAAGAGAGAAAGAAAGAAAGAAAGAGAGAGAGAGAAATCAATTCTAAATAAACTATACTGGAAGGGGGGAAACTTATTTTCTAAAAGAAATATTTAATACAAATATGATGATCTTAAAAATCTCTAAAGTTTCCCAAATGAAATGAGGCTTCTAAAATCTAAAATGTTATACTAAGTCGTCCTTAGCTGTAGACAGAAGTGATCTACCAAAAAGCTAATGGGGCTTCAGTTTCAGGGCCCCTCACTTACACAGACCGTTTTCAAGGCCCTGAATATGAATTTGTATTTATAATTTTACAAGATTTAGCACCCACACAAACAAAATCTGCCCCTGATTGTAGAAACCTTATGGCAGGAGCAACAAAAAACAAAAGCAACACGATCTTAAGAAGCAACTGCTAAGAACAAAGGCTAAAAGTCTGTGGGCATTTAACTAACAAAAGGGAGCTACACGGTAAATAAGATACTGAAAGATACTTAAATTATCTTTCATACAACTTGAGACAGTGAGAAGTTTTGCTCTTGGACCATGATGTCCTAGTGCCGTGGCAGAGGATTTAAGCAAAACATCATGAAGATTTTTCTGATGAATTACGTCCCTTCTTTCAACCCACACACCCAATAAAAGAACAAGAAACATTGATTTTTGAACCATTAAAATCCATCCTGTTTTCCTTCCTCTCTGTCCCCTCTAACAAAGCCTTGTTACAGCTGTTCAGCCTTTTTTATCCTGACTTTGCAATGGCTTCTTACATTGATTTCCTTGCCCCCTTTCATTCCGCCTCCTACACTGCACCAGAGAATGTTTCTGAAACACAGATCAGGTCACTGTCCTGCTTAAATGCCTCCCATGGCTTTTTATCATGTTCGGGATGAAGCAGAATTCCATCATGTGATGCGCTTGGCCTTTGGAATCTTGCCCATCCCCCCTTCTCTCTTTGCTCATGGCTCCCCGTTGTGGGCCCAATTGTGTCTCTCAAAAAGGTATACTGAAGTCCTAAGCCCTGACACCTGTGAATGTGACATTATTTGGGAATAGCGTCTTTGCAGATGTGATCAATTTAAGATGCAGTCACCTCTAGCCTCCAGAACTTTGAGAGAATACATTTCTGTTGTTTGAAGCCACAGCAGCCCTAGGAAACTAATACACTCCCTCACACACCCACGCTGCTGACATCCGAGGCTTCCCACACCTCCGGGCGCCCACAACTGCCTTGCACATGCTCTTCTTCTGACCTGACCATACTTCCCTTCACCTGCAAGGTTATATTCCATTTACCTTGAAAACATCAGTGCAAATTTACATTCTCCTGCAGAAAGCCTTCCCTGACATACACCCGGGTTAGGGCTCCCTGATGGGCATTCTCATGATCTTTGTGCTTAATGAAGCACAATAATAATAATTGAAGTCCAAAATTATCAGCAATTTAATTGCCCAATTTCTCTGAAGTGTTAGACTCCATAAAACTGACTTCACTGTTGATCACAATATATTCTTCCTGGGAACCCCAGGCCAGCATCGTGTCTAGCAGATAGCAAGGAGCTTGACCTTAACAAGTGGCTTTTAATTGCTTCGAATGGAATAGCTCTAACACCTCTCTAACTGCACACTCTGAAGGCTACTTGTTTACTTCCCTGTCTCCCCGACCTGATCACAAGTTCACGGAAGGCTAGTGTATTCCCAGTGTTAAGCATGACATCTGGAACATGGCAGTTGCTCAATAAATGTAACACTGCATGCTAGGATGAAGAAATGAATGTTGCTAGGGTTTTGTATGAAGCACCAGAGGGAAACTGAATGCAATATCTAACAAGAAGAGTCACTTCCCTAGGGAATTTGGGTGGAGGGATGGATTAGACAATACATTTCAGCAGCTGTGCGGGTGTGGTCTCCATCAAGTTAAATGACCTATCGTGAGTCTCATGCAGCTTCATGATTCTAGACACATGGAAGCGTAAAAAAAAAAAAAAAAAAAAAAATTGAATAAAGTATACCAAAACCAGATTAAAACAATTAAATCATAAGGGCAAGTCTGTTTAGTTAAGATGTTATTTTGTGAACAGCTGGTTTTTTATCTTGTTGGATTTCTGACTCGTTAACTTGGTGTGTAAAACCATGAATGCTACATAAAATGCATTCTTAATCCTAAACTAGCATTTTTTTAATTTGAATCTACACTTTGGATAATAAGAAATTATACAGTTCTGAGGTAAATTGGGCCCCATGATTTGTTTTTAGTCACTGGCCAAGAGCTAATGAACAGGGAGGCAACCCTTGTTATAAACTCGTTTTCAAAGAGCTACTTAAAGACAGTTGAGGTTCTAAGGTACGGTGATTGTTGGTCTGCCGTTAGAATTAGGCGAACCTTGTCATGGAACTTGACAGATTTAATGTTGTCAAACACGTTCAGCAAATGGGCCTGTATAGTGTGGGAGTCCGATGCCTGCCCCAGAATCTCTAGAAGGGCAGGATCTGAGACGAAGAAAAACCGAGGAAAGCACAGTCGCTTTTTCTCCAAGTACCTGCGAGGAGAGGAAAAACATAAACCTTTATAACCACACAAAGCTTATCATTCAAAGAATAAATTAATCTGGATGGGAAAAGGGGGGAAGACTGTGTGACTTGTAACAATCTGATTTTCCCACATGACTTCTCAACCATTTTTCGATTTTTTAAGAATTTTGTCAAATAACACTCCATATTCTGATTGAGAAATAATTTTTTCCCAAAATTGGTGGCAGAATTCCCTCCTTTTTCACAAGTATAATGTTCACCTGTTGCACAGTCTGGAAAATCTTGTACATTCTATGTAGAAAGTAAGATAAAAACACACCCAGGCAGGTTTTGGTTTTGGGTTTGGGGTTGGGTTTCCAAGCCCAGCACTGTGTCATCTAAAGGCCTCCTACAATATTTGAAATTGTAACTTAAAAGAGAATCCAATGAATTCATCATCCAAGCAGAAGCAAAACCCAGCTGTGACGAGCTCCATGGAAAAGCTGTGGCACTCGTCTCTGCCTCCAGGAGTTTCCAAAGTTCACTGGATGTTCCGATCGCTGACCTGCTTTCAGGCAGGCTTTTGTTTCTATATTTGCTTTCTGTTATGGTCATTCCTGATGTTACGGATACGTGTATTCTATTGTTTTCTTAACTATAGCTCTCTATCTTCATTTTCTAGCATACTTTGTTATGATTACTTTAATTGTACTTCTTTTTGAAACTTTACCAGCTGTTTTAATTTCTTTTTTAATTTTTGCTCTTCCCTTATCACTTGTATTATTATTCATTTTAGCCCTTTTTTTACTTTTTTATTTGAGACAGAGTCTCACTCTTTCACCCAGGCTGGAGTGCAGTGGTATGACCTTGGCTCACTGCAACCTCCACTTCCTGGGATCGAATGATTCTCCTGCTTCAGCCTCTGAAGTGGCTGCAACTACAGGCTTGTGCCACCACGCTCGGCTAATTTTTTTTTTTTTTCTTTTTTTTTTAAGTAGAGATGGGGTTTCACCATGTTAGCCAAGGCTGGTCTCGAACTCGTGACTTCAAATGATCCACCCGCCTCCACCTCCCAAAGTGCTGAGATTACAGGTATGAGCCATCACACCTGGCCTCAACTTTCAGTTTAGGTTCAGGGGTACCTGTGCAGGTTTGTTATAAAGGTAAACTGCAGGTCAGGAGGTTGGTATACAGATGATTTCATCACCCAGGTAATAAGCACAGTACCTGACAGGCAGTTGTCCAATCCTCACCCTCCTGCCACCTCCACCCTCGAGTAGACCCCAGTGTTTGCTGTCGACAGCCAAACTCCTGTGACGGTATAGAGAAGATACCTTATATTCACGGACACAGTCCGAGTACCCCAACTCAAATTACGATCTGATCTGTGTGAAGACCCTTCCTGTCCATGCTGATCCTCGACAGCTTGGGAGGGTGTCGTTTTTGTATAAATACGATTTCTCAAATGTGTATCCGAGGCTTACAAATGTTGCTCATAACCTCTTCTTGGTAACAGAATCAAAAGGGAAAGCTTAGTAAAACATAAATAAATAAAATAAATAAAAATGTTTAAGAAGTGTGAACAATTTTAGAGTAGACATTTTCTCTGCGTGGTTATAAAATAATGCCCAAATGTTGGGTGATAGAGTACAATATGTTCATAGGAAAAAGAAAGAATAAAAAAGAGAAAAATAGGCCAGGCACAGTGACTCACACCTGTAATCCCAGCACTTTGGGAGGCCGAGGTGGGTGGATGACCTGAGGTCAGGAGTTTGAGACCAACCTGGCCAACATGGTGAAACTTCGTGTCTACTGAAAAAAAAAAAATGCAAAAAATAGCTGGGTGTGGTGGTGCACCCCTGTAATCCCAGCTACTCGAGAGGCTAAGGTGGGAGAATCACTTGAACCTGGGAGACGGAGACTGCAGTGGGCCGAGATTGCCCCATTGCACTCCAGCCTGGGTGACAGAGCGAGACCCCATCTCAAAAAAAAAGAGAAAAAAAATAGAGGGGGGGTCGTGCGTGTGTGCATGTGTGCGTGTGTGTGTGTGTCTGTCTGTCTGTCTGTGGGGGTGGATGGAAGATGAGGAAGGGAGAGAAAAGTAATAAACTCAGCTGTAGGTAGTCCAGTAGACAGTTCCTCAGCAAGTGGTGACTGAACCTGCATGATGTTTTAGTCATCCCTGCCCCTCAGTCCTTCCATGTTGAAGAACCCCCAGAGCAGGGAAACTTTCAGAAACCCTTTCCTCGTTCTCTCTGACCTGATCCTGGTATTAGGCACATAGCACTCATGCTGGGTCTATATCCAAGAACCGTCAGTGGTGCCTGAACCACATCTAGTCATGCTAAATAATTATTAGGCTAAATGGAATAGTGCAGCATCAATCATTAGAAAACAACCTTTTTGTCCTTCAACAGTTACTTGACTTGATCTAATAATTTTATAAAGGAGATCAACTCATTAATCCCTAAGACTCCATTTTTCTAAACCTTTATGTTAGAAGAATTACTTGCAAATGGTTTTGCTTTAAAGTGAACATTTAAAGGGTACTTTACTGACATGGGTGTTGGCTACAGCCATGGTGTTTAAAAAGCCTCTTTAGATGTATGGTGATAACTCTGTAACAGCAGTCCTCAACCTTTGTGCCACCAGGGACCAATTTCATGGAAGACAATTTTTCAATTTTTCTACAGACCTGGGGTGGGGGTGGTTTCAGGATGATCAAGTGAAATATATTTACTGTGTACTTTACTTCTATTATTATTGTGCCCTTATGTTTCTATTATTATTACATGGTAAAAATAATTATACAACTCACCATAGAGTCAGAGAGAGACCTCACCTTGTTTTCCTGCAACTAGATGGTCCCATTTGGAGATGATGATGGGAAACAGTGACAGATCATCAGGCATTAGATTCTCATAAGGAGTGCGCAACCTAGATCCCTCACATGCGCAGTTCACAATAGGGTGTATGCGCAGTTCACAATAGGGTTTGCACTACTATGAGACTGTAATGTTGCTGCTGATCTCACAGGAGGCAGAGCTCAGGTGATATTGAGAGTGATGAGGAGCAGTTGTAAATACAGATGAACCTTTGCTCACTCACCTGCTATTCACCTTCTGCTGTGCAGCCCTGTTCCTAACAGGCCACGGACTGGTTCCAAGGTTTGAGGACCTCTGCTCTATAGCACAGGCCTTTGAAACACTCATCACCTAAATTAGAGTAAACTTGCAAATATTCGCTACAGAAAATTTTGGCCCTACCTCTAGCTTCAAGGTAGTGGGGTGGACATCCATGTAGGCATGGTTTTGTTTAGACTCTTCAACTTTCCTAAAAGTCCACCAACTTCCACATCTCCCCAGCTGTATGCTGAAGCCTATGAATTTGTCCTTAACCAGCAGTGCAGACTGCCTGTCCTCTGCATTCTTGTCAGGGTTTACATCTCTCACATCTTACGCTGCCCGATACCTTCCACCAACATGGATATGAAAGTGATATTCATGGAGGATTCATTAAAGTGTATGTAGTAATTCCATTCCCTTAGTTCCCTGGATGAAGCCATTCCATTAGAGAGGCTCATGTTTGATTCATGTTGTGACAAGAAAGTAGATGAAGATTCTGCTCTGGGTTCCCTTTTAAAAGGATACACAATAGAAATTCATCCAAATTATCAATTTGAGGACAAGAAAACATAATGTCTCCCCAAGTAACTTTTATTCTATGAATCTTATGAACCTATCATTTGTCACCGTTTACCTTGGGCCCTACGAAGGATCTTTGCTCTCTAAATCCAAGGTCCATTTGTAGTTGTTCTGTGCACCAATTTTACCCTCTGAGCTTATTAGCCCATTTTTCCCTTTGACCTTAACTTTCTCACTGCATTGTTATTTTTCAGCAGCCATCTCAAAATTTTTTCTGGTGAGCCAAGAATAAACAAGTAATCAATATTGCTTACAAGTACCCCCATACAGGTCTTTTTTCCATTTTTAGTATAGTCACTTTTTTTGTTCAACTTTAATAAACTATCCATTTCATCGAGATCCTGCCAAAGCACCATCTGAAGCCCAGTATTTTAGCCATCACCTGTGACTACGAGGGCAGCCTGGCTTCGATGAGCTGAGTCCTGCAGTGCACAGGACAAGCTGGCTATTCACAGGACACTATTACAGGTCATGAGACCATCAGGATGAATTCATGGGGAAAGATCAACTGTCTCCCAGAGTGGGCCAAGGAGACATCATTATTTAAATTAAATGCTCAGGTGCTTGAGTTTAACTTCCTTGTCAATGTACACTTAGCATATTACTATGTAACATATTTCTACTTACATTATTTTATCATGATTAACCAAGGGAAAAAAAAACAAACAAAAAAACTTAATGACTCTTGGAATTTACCAAGCCTCCATATGCATAAATGTGTGTGTAGATAGATGTTATATTAGATACTTTTTAATATAATCCTGATTGCATGTATATACTAAACACTGTTTCATATAATGAGCATAATAAAATATGTTGGTTCTATAGATGTTTATCCAAGAAGTATATCAGGAAAACAGGTGTATTAATTTTTAAAAGCAGGCACTGTATGAGAATGTTTATACAGTCTTATCCCAGCGATGAAAGCAACCTTAAGTCCCATGAGTCCTACATCAGGACAAATCTAGCAAGTGTTTGATGAGAATATAAGGCTTCAAAATATAAGTTTCATCTGTGCATCAGCTTTATACATGAATTAAGCCTTAGCAAAAGAAAACAAATTTGGCTAATGCTATCTAGTCTCCCTGTATCCTTTTGTCTCAAGGATACTGAGAGCTTTCAAAGAGCCAGGGTACTTACCCAGTAAGGGATTTCTGGCATATTTCCAACTGGTCCAGCAAGTGCGGTAACAGCTGCCCCAGGGTCTCATCTCCAACACAGCACTGAACTACATTGGGCACTTCATGTGCCCGAGTCATGATCTTCACCCAAGATTTATCTATGTTAGAAAAGCACTTGGCTTCCTATGAGAACAAGGTAACAAAGCACACTTAGATTTGGGCACATCTGTGATCTCAAAGACAGAGCATCTCACATTCCTCCAGTTGAGGCTAGAGTTTTAACCGGTCCAGATAGCCAAGCAATATACGCCTAATGTCATACACATTTTATTGAAGTTCGTATTGGGTTTTCTGTGCCGTATCATCCCCTGTATTAAGTAAGCATCCTTAGCTCAACCTTGGGACTCCCATTATGTTAAGTTAAAACAAGAAATGGATACAAAAGTAATAATACAATTCAAGAAAATATGAAAAGAAAGGACACACCTTTCTTTTCAGGGATTATCTCTAAATGAAGTACATTTCCTATTTTTATATTTTCTATATTGAGCACTGGATTGTTTGTTTATGTAGAAAAAGTATTTAAAAATAAAGATATAAAATTAATTCCAGTATAACTGGAATATTGTAAAAAAATTTAATGGCAAATGCACTGATTATCTTGAGAGGGCAGGAATCATATAAGTTTTCTTCTTTTTTTTTTAAGACAGGTTCTCACTCTGTTGTCCAGGCTGGAGTACAGGTGCTCAATCACAGCTTACTGCAGCCTTGATTTCCTGGGCTCAAGTGATTCTCCTACCTCAGCCTCTCCAGTATCTGGGACTACAGGCATGTGCCACCATGCCTAGTTAATTTTTTTTTTTTTTTTTTTTTTTTTTGTAGAAACGAGGTTTCATCATATTGGCCAGGCTGGTCTTGAACTCCTGGGCCCAAGCAGTCTTCCCACTTCAGCCTCCCAAAGTGCTGGGATTACAAGCATGAGCCACCGCACCCAGCCCCAAATTTTCAATTTCTTCTTTAAAGCTTTCTGTATGTACCAATGAGTATATACTATCAAATACGAAAGGAAGAAACTACACCTAGCACCTTAAATATTCTACAAGAAAATTTCTAGGTCCAATTTTAGATTCTTCTTCACTCATTAAAAAGAAAAACATGGGAATCCTGGGCATGATGGCCAAATAGGAACAGCTCCACCCTGCAGCTCCCAGCGAGATCAACGCAGAAGGCAGGTGATTTCTGCATTTCTAGCGAGATCAACGCAGAAGGCAGGCGATCTCTGCATTTCCAACTGAGGCACCTGGCTCATCTCATTGGGACTGGTTCGATAGTGGATGCAGCCCACGGAGGGCAAGAAGAAGCAGGGTGGGGCACTGCCTCACCCAGGAAGTGCAAGGGTTTGGGGAACTCCCCACCCCAGCCAAGAGAAACCATGAGGTACCATGCTGTGAGGGACACTGCTATCCAGCCCAGTTACTACGCTTTTCCCATGGTCTTTGCAATCCGCAGACCAGGAGATTCCCTTGGGTGCCTACACCACAAGGGCCCTGGGTGTCAAGCACCAAACTGAGTGACCGTTTGGGCAGACACTGAGCTAGCTGCAGTTTTGTTTTTTTGTTTTTTTGTTGTTTTTTTTTTTTTTACATGGAGTTTTGTTCTTGTTGCCCAGGCTGGAGTGCAATGGTGCAATCTCGGCTCACTGCAACCTCTGCCTCCTGGGTTCAAGCGATTCTCATGCCTCAACCTCCCAAGTAGCTGGGATTACAGGCATGTGCTACCACGCCCGGCTAACTTTGTGTTGTTAGTAGAGACGGAGTTTCTCCATGTTGGTCAGGCTGGTCTCAAACTCCCGACCTCAGGTAATCCACCTGCCTTGGCCTCCCAAAGTGCTGGGATTACAGGTGTGAGCCATCACAGCCAGCCATTTTTTTCATACCCCAGTGGCACCTGAAATGCCAGTGAGACAGAACTGTTCACTCCCCTGGAAAGGGGGCTGAAGCCAGGGAGCCAAGTGGTCTTGCTCAGTGGATGCCATCCCCACGAACCCAGCAAGATAAGATCCACTGGCTTGAAATTCTCACTGACAGCACAGCAGTGTGAAGTCAACCTGGAACGCTCGAGCTTGGTGGGAGTACGGGGGTCCACCACTACTGAGGCTTGAGTAGGCAGTTTTTCCCTCACAGTGTAAACAAAGTCACAAAGAAGTTCAGATTGGGCAGAGCCCACCACAACACCACACAGCTGCTGCAGCCAGACTGCCTCTCTAGATTCCTCCTCTCTGTGCAGGGCATCTCTGAAAAAAAGGCAGCAACCCCAGTCAGGCGCTTATAGACAAAACTCTCATCTCCCTGGGACAGAGCAACTGGGGGAAGGGGCAGCTGTGGGGTGCGGCTACAGAAGACTTAAACATTCCTGCCTGCCAGCTCTGAAAAGAGCAGCAGATCTCCCAGCACAGGGCTCGAGCTCTGCTAAGGGACAGACTGCCTCCTCAAGTGGACCCCCGACTCCATGCTTCCCGACAGGGAGACACTTCCCAGCAGGGGCCAACAGACATCTCATACACGAGAGCTTCGGCTGGCATCTGGCAGGTGTCCCTCTCAGACAAAGCTTCCAGAGGAAGGAGCAGGCAGCAATCTTTGCTGTTCTGCAGCCTCTGCTGGTGATGCCCAGGCAAACAGGATCTGGATTGGACCCCCAGCAAACTCCAGAAGACCTGGAGAAGAGGGGCCTGTCTGTTAGACGGAAAACTAACAAACAGGAAGCAATAACATCAACATCAACAAAAAGGACAACCAAACAAACACTCCATCTGAAGGTCACCAACAGCAAAAACCAATGGTAGATAAACCCACAAAAATGAGGAAAAACCAGCACAAAAAGGCTGAAAATTCCAAAACCAAAATGCCTCTTCTCCTCCAAAGGAAAACAACTTCTCACCAGCAAGGGAACAAAACTGGACAGAGAATGAGTTTGACGAATTGACAGAAGTAGGCTTCAGAAGGTGGATGATAACAAACTCCTCCAAGCTAAAAGAGCATGTTCTAACCCAACATAAGGAAGCTAAGAACCTTTATAAAACTTAGAGAAATTGCTAACTAGAATAACCAATTTAGAGAAGAATATAAATGACCTGACGGAGCTGAAAAACACAGCACAAGAACTTTGTGAAGCATACACAAGTATCAATACCCAAATCAATCAAGCAGAAGAAAGGATATCAGAGACTGAAGATGAACATAATGAAATAAAGCGTGAAGACAAGATTAGAGAAAAAATAATGAAAAGGAATGAACAAAGCCTCCAAGAAATATGAGACTATGTGAAAAGACCAAACCTACGTTTGATTGGTATACCTAAAAGTGACGGGGAGAATGGATCCACGTTAAAAAACACTCTTCAGGATATTATCCAGGAGAACATCCCCAACCTAGCAAGACAGGCCAACATTCAAATTCAGGAAATACAGAGAACACCATGAAGATTCTCCTCAAGAAGAGCCACCCCAAAACACATAATTGTCAGATTCACCAAGGTTGAAATGAAGGAAAAAATGTTAAAGGCAGCCAGAAAGAAAGGTCAGGTTACCCACAAAGGGAAGCCCATCAGATTAACAGCAGATCTCTCTGCAAAAACCCTACAAGCCATAAGAGAGTGGGGACCAATATTCAACATTCTTTAAAGAATTTTCAACCCAGAATTTCATATCCAACCAAATTAAGCTTCATAAGCAAAGGAGAAATAAAATCCTTTACAGACAAGCAAGCGATGAGGGATTTTGTCACCAATAGGCCTGCCCTACAAGAGCTCCTGAAGGAAGCACTAAATCTGGAAAGGAAAAACCAGTACCAGCCACTGCAAAAACAAACCAAAATGTAACATTGATATTATGAAGAAACTGCATCAACTAATGGACAAAATAACTAGCTAGCATCATAATGACAGGATCAAATTCATACATAACAATATTAACCTTAAATGTAAATGGGCTAAATGCCCCAATTAAAAAACACAGACTGGCAAATTTAATAGAGTCAAGATTCATCAGTGTGCTATATTGAGAAGACCCATCTCACATGCAAAGACACACATAAGCTCAGAGTAAAGGGATGGAAGAATATTTACCAAGCAAATGGAAAGCAAAAAAAAAGCAGGGGTTGGAATCCTACTCTCTGATATAACAGACTTTAAACCAACAAAGATCAAAAAAGACAAAGAAGGGCATTACATAATGGTAAAGGGATCAATGCAATGAGAAGAGCTAACTATCCTAAATATATATGCACCTGATACAGGAGCACCCAGGTTCATAAAGCAAGTTCTTAGAGATCTACAAAGAGACTTAGAATCTCACACAATAATAGTAGGAGCCTTTTTTTTAACATGTTAAAGAAATGTTTAATCACAAAATTAAGCTTACACATAATCTAAAAATTTTCAAATGTACTGTATTTTATAGCATAAAAGTACAATTAGTAAAATGATTCACTAGTAATTTAATTACATTTAATTTAATTTTAAGTAAAATTAAAAATGCTTCTCTTTCACTATGATGCAGAATATTACTCTGAACGCCTACCTCATGCATCACTCAATATGAAAAGTAAACTAACAAGAGCCACTCCACTTAGATTTTCATCATAAATCTTACATTTTAATACCCATACTCTCCAACAGTGGGAGACTTTAACACCACACTCTCAATATTAGACAGATTAATGAGATAATTAACAAGGATATTCAGGACTTGAACTCAGCTCTGGACCAAGCGGACCTAATAGACATCTACAGAACTCTCCACCCCAAATCAACAGAATATATACTCTTCTCAACATTGCATCATACTTATTCTTATATCGACCACATAATTGGAAGTAAAACACTTCTCAGCAAATGCAAAAGAACAGAAATCATAGAAAACAGTCTCAGACCACAGTGCAATCAAGCTAGAACTCAGGATTAAGAAACTCACTCAAAATCGCACAACTACACGGAAACTGAACAACCTGCTCCTGAATGACTACTGGGTAAATAACGAAATTAAGGCAGAAATAAATAAATTCTTTGAAACCAATGAGAACAAAGACACAGCATACGAGAATTTCTGGGACACAGCTAATGCCCTGTTTAGAGGGAAATTTATAGTACTAAATGCCCACAGGAGAAAGCGGGAAAGATTTAAAATCAACACATTAACATCACAATTAAAAGAACTAGAGAATCAAGAGCAAACAAATCCAAAAGCTAGCAGAAGACAAGAAATAACTAACATCAGAGCAAAACTGAAGGAGATAGAGACATGAAAAACCCTTCAAAAAAATCAATGAATTCAGGAACCGGTTTTTTGAAAAGATCAACAAAACAGACTGCTAGCCAGACTACTAAAGAAGAAAACGGAGAAGAATCAAATAGACCACAATAAAAAATGATAAAGGGAATATCACCACTGATTCCACAGAAATACAAACTACCATCAGAGAATACTATAAACACCTCTACGCAAATAAACTAGAAAAATCTGGAAGAAATGGGTAAGTTTCTTCTAGAAATTCTACCAGAGGTTCAAAGAGCAGCTGGTACCATTCCTCTTAAAACTACTCCAAACGGTAGAAAAAGAGGGACTCCTCCCTAACTCATTTTATGAGGCCAGCATCATCCTGATACCAAAACCTGGCAGAGACACAATAAAAAAAGAAAATTTCAGGCCAATATCTCTGATGAACATCAATGCAAAAGTCCTCAATAGAATACAGGCAAACTGAATCAAAAAGCACATTAAAAAGCTTATCCACCACGATGAAGTCAACTTCATCCCTGGGAGGCAAGGCTGGTTCAACATATGCAAATCAATAAACATAATCCATCACATAAACAGAACCAATGAAAAAACCACATGATTATCTCAATAGATGCAGAAAAGGCCTTCGATAAAATTGAACACCCCTTCAGGCTAAAAATTCTCAATAAACTAGGTATTGATGGAACATATCTCAAATTAATAAGAGCTATTAATGACAAATCCACAGCCAATATCATACTGAATAGGCAACAGCCAGAAGCATTCCTTTTGAAAACTGGCACAAGACAAGGATGCCCTCTCTCACCACTCCTATTCAACATAGTATTGGAAGTTCTGGCCAGGGCAATCAGGCAACAGAAAGAAATAAACGTATTCAACTAGCAAAAAAGGAAGTCAAATTATCTCTTTTTGCAGATGACATGATTGTATATTTAGAAAACCCCATCGTCTCAGCCTAAAAACTCCTAAAGCTGATGAGCAACTTCAGCAAAGTCTCATGATACAAAATCAATGTGCAAAAATCACAAGCATTCGTATACACCAATAACAGATAAACAGAGAGCCAAATCATGAGTGAACTCCCATTCACAATGGCTACAAAGAGAATAAAATACCTAGAAATACAACTTACAAGGGATGTGAAGGACCTCTTCAAGGAGAACTACAAACCACTGCTCAAGGGACTAACAGAGGACACAAATAAATGGAAGAACATTCCATGCTCATGGATAGGAAGAATCAATATCATAAAAATGGCTATACTGTCCAAAGTAATTTATAGATTCAACGCTATTCCCATCAAGCTACCATTGACTTCCTTTAAATAATTAGAAAAAAAACTACTTTAAATTTCATATGGAACCAAAAAAGAACCCATATAGCCAAGACAATCCTAAGCAAAAAGAACAAAGCTGGAGGCATCATGCTACCTGACTTCAAACGAAACTTCGAGGCTACAGTAACCAAAACAACATGGTACTGGTACCAAAACAGACATATAGACCAAGGGAACAGAACAGAAGCCTCAGAAATAACACCACACATCTACAACCATCTGATCTTTGACAAACCCAACAAAATAAGCAATGGGGAAAGGATTCCCTATTTATTAAATGATGTTGGGAAAACTGGCTAGCCATATGCAGAAAACTGAAACTGGATTCCTTCCTTACACCTTATACAAAAATTAACTCACAATGGATTAAAAATCTAAACATAAGACCTAAAACCATTAAAAACCCTAGAAGATAACCTAGGCAATATTCAGGACATAGGAATGGGCAAAGACTTCATGACTAAAACACCAAAAGCATTTGCAACAAAAGCCAAAACAGTGTGGCAATTCCTCAAGGAGCTAGAACTAGAAATACCACTTGACCCAGCAATCCCATTACTGGGTATATACCCAAAGGATTATAAATCAATCTACTATAAAGACACATGCACACATATGTTTATTGCAGTACTGTTCACAAAAGGAAAGACTTGGAACCAACCCAAATGCCCACCAATGTTATACTGGATAAAGAAAATGCAGCACATATACACCATGGAATACTATGCAGCCATAAAAAAGAAGGAGTCCATGTCCTTTGCAGTGACATGGATGCAGCTGGAAACCATCATTCTCAGCAAGCTAGCACAGGAACAGAAAACCAAATGCCACATGTTCTCACTGATAAGTGGGAATTAAACAATGAGAACATATGGGCACAGGGAGGGGAACATCACACACTGGGGCCTGTCAGGGGATGTGAGGAAAGGGTAGGGATAGCAATAAGAGAAATACCTAATGTAGGTGACAGGTTGCTGGGTGCAGCAAACCACCATGGCACATGTATACCTATGCAACAAACCTTCACGTTCTGCACATGTATCCCAGAACTTAGAGTATAATTAAAAAAAAAAAAAAAATCCAAACCTCCTACTTAAAACCTTTAAAAAAAAAGAAGATAAAAAACATGCACAAATACAAATCAAAAATAAAGTAAAATTTAGTGAGTGAATACATTTCACTACTGCCTCCAAAATAAATGGTCTGCAGTCTAATTTGATCTGTCATCTGTAATTAAACTGAAAACTAACCAAAGAAGAAGTTCGGAAACCTATGTCATGAAAACATTTAATATAATCATGCTTCTAAAACTCAAATATACTGTTAAAATGTTATAATCTTGCATACAGCTTAAGGTAATTGAATAAGAATCCTTAAGAATTGGTTAAAGTGTTCATTTAAAAATCTCAAAATATATTCCATATATACCTATATACCTAGTAAGAAGGTTATGATTTGATGATAAATATATACTAGACATATCAAAAAGAAGGTCTTTTTGTTTTGGGGATTTTTTCTGCAAATTTCCACCCCTCAAATGTACTGTACAGATATAACTGGGTACACTGTATAGTATGGATTACTTTAAAATGTCAGTAGTAGAAGAACAAATTAGCCTACCATTGTCAAGATAACTGCACCACAATTCTACAGTTCCAAATGCTACCTTGAAATTATCTAAAGAAGCATTATCAATTATGCAACCACTTATTCTTTGTTTTTTAACGGTCTCTTATCTATCAAACCTCCACAGTTTTGCAGCATTCTTACTCTGATTGTCACCCCTTTCCTTTCCACAATTCCTCACTCCTGTTGCAGAATAACAGTATTAACGGTGACAACAAAATATTGAAGGAAGGGGTTCAATGGAAGTGGAATATTATTGCATTATTTAAGGGGGTATTCGTTCTGAGATCTTTCTCTGAAAAAATATGATGAAATCATAAAGAAGATTAGGAAACCTTGGGCAACTGCTTGGCAATGTCTCCTCCCACAAAGACGGCTTCTAAATAAATCCACAGGTTTTGCACTGTCATCCAGCTCTCGATGATGTCTGTTGAGTTGGAAAGGTACTGCACCCATTTTTGAATCTGGGCTTTGAATGGCATATTGTACCTAAAATAAGAAATAGGTTTAGGATTTGGTTTTGGTTTTTGTTGTGCTGTTGTTTTCAAACTAAAAAGGTTTTTAAAAGTCTTAATTTTTAACCTCTTTCTTTACAACCTTAATTATGTTGCTGGCTTTTAAAGTGATGCAACCAAGTGATTAATTCATCCCCATTTATTGTGCATTGTTAGTCTAGCTTTTTCCCTTTTGATCCAGAGTGTAGAGAAGGGTGGGAGATTTATAATCTAAGGAGTAGGTCAGGCATTAGACTTGATTCCACCAAGCTTCCAGGGTAATAAAATTACCCTCAGTGCTGCTAAGGCTATGAGAATCATATTTGCTCTACTGAACTTCTGTGCCTATTTCATGGAGTCTCTGGTTTTTCATATAATATGGAGCCTTTATAGAATCATCAGTGGGAACCAGACAACTAATTCAATCTTCAAATATGATAACACCTGGACTCTCTCATTAACTTCACCTTTTCTGAGTCTCTTCCTAACTTCCCACGTACCTGTGTCCAACCCACTCATGTTTGATATACATGTGTGCAAGGTTACTGCCTCTTCCATAGTTAATCTGTCTTCCCCTTTTCCTCTTTAAGACAGACTGCCTGCGCATAGCCTCCCAATGTCCTTTTCTCCTTCTGCTTTTCCACGTGGGCTCATAACTACCCAGCTAAATTACTGAATTTCCCGGCTTCCCTTTGCAGTAATGTGCAGTCGGAAGACTAAGTTCCACATCAACAGTGCTTAATTTAGCTGAACACTGGAATGATCTCATAGCTGAACACTGGAATCATCTCACCAGCATTAAAAATTACTGATGCCTGCCTGGGTCCTACCTACAGAGACTCTGATTCAGTGAGTCTGGGAAGTGGCCCTGGCATTGGGATTCTTTATTTAAGTTCCTTCAGTGTATCTGGCGTGTTGCATTTCTACATGAAATGTTGAGTAGTGGCATTGGATGTAATGGGTAGCATGGGGAATAAGGTCACACCTGGGAAAGACAGATGAGTGAGCCAGACCAAACTTGGCTCCCTGATGATGTAGTGAAGTACCCATTCCAACCTGAACCATCTACGTTAAGAATTCTTTTACACGTGAGCAATATAAGCATCAGTGTTATGTTAGCCATTTTGTATGTGGTGTTTCTGTTATTTACAGACAAACTTAATCCTAAATGATTGTACAGCCTATCTTTATGTTTCTTCTTCTCTTTCTTATCCCTTCATGGCTCTCTCTAGCCCTACATAATATGGACTTGAAGTAGTATTATTGCATAAAAGTTTAATTTCCATATTCTTAATTGTTAACCAAATTGTTTTAATATTCCACGCATCTTTCTGAATATTTGTGTGCTCTTCACTAGAATACAGGTCCATAGAAACAGAGATCTTTCCTTTATTTGTTGTTCTATCCACAGCACCTAGAAGAGTACATCACTCACATAGTAAAGGTTCAATAAATATATATTGAAAAAATATTCCTCCCAATAACTCTATCTGTAGATTAGATGCCATTGATAAGAAAGGTTTCCCCAGCCCAATCAGATAATTTTTACTTAATTTATATTTATATGTGTATCTTTTCTATCTCCCTAGGGTATATTATTGTCCATCTATCCTTTATTCTGGTTTGGTATGAATAGTAACCAAGTTCATTAAAACTCACCAAATCCTGAGAAGTCCAAACTCAAGATGACTAATGGTCTAACTTTATATCCCCATATTACTTTAGTGTAATAAGTAAACAGAAATAAGAGAAATTTTTTGAAATAGCATGAAGTACATGGTATTTCCAACGTTAAAAGTATTGATACACAAATATACAGAAAATTGGGTGATATTTTAAAGCGAGAATAGAACAACAAATTCATATCTCAATGGTATCCGCATTCTGCACAATTACCGTATATTTGAGAAGATTCTGGGGAACAAAAACATTATTTCAGAAAGAGCAAATGGAAGCAATGAAACAAGGAAATGTAAATTCATGACTGTATGGTTTGTATGTCCAAAATGTGAGGGGTGGCCACTACGCATTCATTATACACATGTAACAAAAGTTCACATGTGGATGGATGTGGTGGCTCACGCCTGTAACCCCAGCACTTTGGGAGGCCAAGGCGGGCAGATCACCTGAGACCAGGAGTTTGAGACCAGCCTGGCCAACATGGTGAAACCCTGTCTCTACTAAAAATGCAAAAATTAGCCAGGCATGGTGGCTGTTGCCTGTAATCCCAGTACTCGAGAAGCTGAGGCAGAATCACTTGAACCCGGGAGGCTGAGGTTGCAGTAAGCTGAGATCGTGGCATTGCACTCTCGCCTGGGTGACAGAGCAAGACTCCGTCTCAAAAAAAAAAAAAAAAAAAATTCACATGTACCCCATAAATTTGTACAAATATAAAAAATAAAGTATGTAAACAACTAAGAGTTTCTAGTCCACAGATATTGGCAAAAAAGGTTTTTCGAGTAAAATGATTATTCTGGAATTCAAAATAATGTTCCTTCTGGATTCTACAGCCTGTAGAGCTGTGAGCTGTGCAGTCAGACTTGTCAGTAGCAAAGCTGAAATGTTCCCAAGATCCCAGTGGCTAATGAAAACGTTGCATTATTTTGTCCTGTGGATGGTCTCAGACATATCTCGCAAATAGAGGATAATGAAATAAAACCAGAGTTACACATGCTGGAACAAGTGACTGAGGCCAAAATGAAACCAAGAATAATTGAAATATAATCTCTTGATTATTTATATATAAGTGGGTGCCTGAATAAAAACATGTTTTGGATATAAAAATTAATTAATTAATCGATTTAATTAAAACAAGTATTTTCAACATTGAGTAGACTGTATGAAGGCTATGATGGTAATGGATTTTTCATTAATTTGAAATGTTTGCTATCATGGCTCTCAAATCTAAGGGAAAAGATCGATGTTTTTCCCACCTGTTGCTCAGTAGGGAACCCAGCAACATCAAGCTGTCCTCCACGTTGGCGATGATTTCCGAGGTACTGTCTCCTCGCAAGAGGAGCTCTCCACGGGTTTTAAAGCTGCCGAAGGTGAACGTTTTATTGTCCCATTCATTAATCACTTGCTTCAGCTTTTGCTCAATGTCTCTCTCTTTCACCGCACTGATACAGATGTCCTATCAAAATGGCAAGCTCTCATGTTATTGCATGAAAGTCGCATGTCCTTCCTTAACAGTCCAGGTGAAAGACCCTATCTTCACTATTTGTTTCATGTATATATTTGTAAACTTTTGTATTTCCAGACCTAAAATGCAATATAATAAACAGAACGTGTATATGCAGATACTGATGCATGAGGAGAGATGGAGATAAAGATATGACTGAAAAACGGAACTTTAATTTATAAAATTTCCCAGCAAACTTGTCCAGGAAGAAAGATGACAGAAAATATATGGAAATCACTTTTAAATTTTGGAACTTTAATCACTGACTCAAAATTCAATGTATTTCTGATTTACCTCTAAAGTCAAATGAATGCAGCATGTGAATGAACACAGGTAGCAGAAACCTGATTTCTCCCATGGCTCTGGTCACTTTCCCAGTCTCCTCTGCAGCCTCACCCTTCTCCTAGACCATTAGTCAAGCCCTTCCTTTACTCTAATTTCTTCCCACACTATGTTCCCCTCTGTGTGAGCTCATTTACACCTATGAATTCAATCACTTTCATATCTCCAGGCAAGACCCACATCCATTTGCCTACTGAACTTCCCTGCTGAGATGTTTCAAGGAAACCCCAAACACAATCTGTGAAATATCAGACTCATGTCCCTCATCAAGCCCATGATCTTTGCACCTTGTCACCCAATCTGACCCCCTTCCCATGTTCCCCATCTCCATGGTCAGCACCTTCATCCACTTAGTTCTCTCAGCAAAAATATCTAGAGTTCATCTTTAGCCCTCCCCTTCCTTCTCCTACCATGTTCCCTTCATCACCAAATTCTCCTCAAATATCCGTTGATCCTTTCTCTCCTTTCCAGCTTTACTACTTCCCCTCTCATCTAACAGCCATTATGTCTTGCCTGAGCTACTCTTAGAAACTCTCAGTTGGTTTTTCCATCATTCTTCCCTTGTCCTCCTTCAATTCTTTCTCCAAAGATCACTACCAGAGTGATCCTTACAAACGGCCAACCTAATCATGTCAGCCCCTGCTGAAAACACATCTCCCAGATGGTGCCCATTGCTCGATAACATCAGGTAGGCCCACTCCACCTCCCTGGCCTCTGCTGTCTCCTCTCTGCCCTGCCTCTGCACCCCCGCCACATGAGCCTTCTCCTGGTTCCTCAAACACACTTCAGATGCTCCATGCATAATGCACGATCTGCCTGGAACGGCCTTCTTTGCACTTTCCAAGCCCCTCATCCCAATCACACAACCATACTCCCTTCACCCAGCCAGTCCTATGCATGCATCCCAGCCCTCCCTAGCTTTATCACCTCTAGATGAGCCAAACTCATCTATCATAGGCTTTCATAGAACAGCATACATTTTATTCAATGGTATTTGCCACAGCTTATAACTATGCCTTTATTTGTATAATTATTTAATAATCTGCAAATGCAGGACTGCATTGTTATATCCTGATACCAAACCTGTCCCATCTTAGGCACAATAAACATTTGTTGAAGGAACTAGTGGCTGAATGCCAGGAGAAGAGTTTCAATTGTCTGAGTGTACTTTACTGATCCAATATTCCATAACATAGAAATGTTATCACATCAATCCCATGAGACCTTGCAATCTTCCACCACATCATGCTCTCTGTCAACTGTACCTCTATTTCCTCTTTGTATTTCAGAAGAGGTGCCTCCATGATATTTCTTAACTTAAAACTTTCATTCCTCACATCCAGACTGTGGCCGGTGAGGGTGGTTATCCTTTCCCAGTGCCGCTCCATCATGGCTTTACTGGCCATGTATTCCAGCAGCGGGCAACACTCGCTGAAATCATCAATGATCTTCTTCAGGTCCAAAAAAGCCTGCCAGTCTTTCAAGGCCCGCGGCAGCTTCCGACACCTGTGACGGGAAACCAACATGAAAGGCCATTGAAATATGATCGTAGACAGCACTGGACCAAGACGGTCTGCTAGCATTTCTATCAAAAACAGTCTCTTTGAATACCTATCCTATTTTTAAAACCCATGACTTGCAGGCTATCTGCTAATATAATATAAAGATGACTTTTACATTACAGAAAATTGTCCTCCCCGTTAGAAAAGATTTTTTCCAATCCTTCACAACTATTACCTAGCGAGAGGCATTATTTTAGAGGGTAGAGGTGCTGTTCAAGCTAATTCAATTCTACAAACATATACTGAGAACTTACTAAGCACAAAGCATAGCATAGTGTATCAGGCTGTCAAGTGAAATATACAACAAATAGCTGTCCTTTTTTTTTTCTTTTTTTTTTTCTGAGACGGAGTCTAGCGCTATCTCCAGGGTGGAGTGCAGTGGTGCGATCCTGGCTCACTGCAACCTCCACCTCCCAGGTTCAAGTGATTCTCCTGCCTCAGACTCCCAAGTAGCTGGGATTACAGGTACATGCCACCATGCCCAGCTAATTTTTGTATTTTTAATAGAGATGGGGTTTCACCACATTGGCCAGGATGGTCTCAATCTCCTGACCTCATGATCTGCCCATCTTGGCCTCCAAAAGTGCTGGGATTACAGGCATGAGCCACCACACCCAGCCAGGTCTCCATTTTCTTTGGCTTCAACAGCTACAACAATACAGAAAAATCATGGGCCTCTGCTTTTGTTCCAGATGATAATCTAACATTAACTTCAAATGTTTCCTAAGTGCAATATAAATAAAAATCAGCTCCCACCAAGCTTCAGAAAAGCCCCTAACATAATTCATCCTGATAGATAGAATGTGCTTATCTCATTGTCTATGCACAGGAGTAATTAATAAATAACATTTGACAAGAGTGATGTCAATGGACAACAACAATGCAGCAAGATGTGCTTTTGAAATAGCTGGGGTGAAAAGAGAACTTGGCTACCTATCAAAGAAGAAAGCATTTGAAGTTCAACTGCTGGGCATGCTACACATTTAATTTCTTACCTGTTCTGGAATTCCAATAGTTCATTGTTGATTTTTTCAATATTCACCTCTGACCAAAGAATATCATAATAGCTATTTACAGTTTCTATGACACTGTTGTACAGAGTGTATATTTTCTGTAGAAGATTTAGTTGCTTCTTTATTTCAAGAAGCTGAGGATACTGTGTAACTGGCAGGCCAAAAAGCGCCTCTCCTCCAGTATATGTGATGTATTTCCGATAGATATTATCAAATTGGTTCTAATAAAAACACAAGTGAAAATTCATCAAAATGATTTATACATGAACAAACATGCAAATGAAAATATAAGACTGGCAAACAAGCAAGCCAGAGATGTATGATATCTGGGCACATGTAAATAGGAATACTAAGTTGGCATAATTAATTCATAGAAACCACTTCTAATTGTAAACCTATAAAATCATATTTTTAATGCAAGTACATACCGTATTCCACAATAGCGCTCTCTATCTTACAAAGAAGAAAATATAAGTGTGTTTAAAATACAACAAGGTTTCATTGTTTAGAAAGTCATAGAAACTAAAAAGATTACCTGAAACATAACAAGCCTGTCACTGGCTTCCTGGGGCTTCAAGCCACTAGCCATTGGACCATTCTGAACAAAAAGTTAAAAAAAAATAGAATGAAGTGTTCGCATATAAATTTCATGAACTCGAAGTATTTAAATATTAAAGGTAGATTTCATCCATGATAGGAAACTTAGTTTTTATTTGTTAGAGGGAAAAAAAGAGCCTTAGAAAGTGATTCATTTGGAACTATTTTTCCAGTCTAAAAAAGGCAAATTAATGCCAGAACTTACCTTAGTCAAGAAACTTTTAAGATTAAAAATATGTATTATTCATTTCTTAGGTAACATAGGCAAACAGGAGTCAATGCCTATTCTATAAAGAAGCACATATAAAGTCTGCTTTTGAGCTAAATGCTGTCATATAACTCATAGATTTTTATCATTCTAATACACACTTGTAAAGTGGCCCATAATCTTAACATTCCAATCAGAGTTTCCTACATTAGAAAACCTTAAATATGTGAATTTCTGTGCTTCTTCATCCATGGAGTTGGTACATGGGCCCAATCTTCTAACTTTATTAATATTGTGGTTTACTGTGCTACTAGTTAATAGGTACAAATTTTACCCTAAACTCTATATATTTCCCTTCTGTAGCACATTATAATTGGGTCTCATTACACAACATATTTACATTAGAAGATTCAGTACTTAAACCCATATGGATAATGAAAATATGGGCCAGGTGCGGTGGCTCAAGCCTGTAATCCCAGCACTTTGGGAGGCCGAGGCGGGCGGATCACGAGGTTAGGAGATCGAGACCATCCTGGCTAATGTGGTGAAACCCCGTCTCTACTAAAAAATACAAAAAACTAGCCGGGCGAGGTGGCGGGCGCCTGTGGTCCCAGCTACTCGGGAGGCTGAGGCAGGAGAATGGCGGGAACCCGGGAGGCAGAGCTTGCAGTGAGCTGAGATCCGGCCACTGCACTCCAGCCTGGGCGACAGAGCCAGACTCCGTCTCAAAAAAAAAAAAAAAAAAAAAAAAGGACTCTATGGGGGTGGGGCTCCATCAGTCTTATCCACTACTGTGTAGTCAGCACCAAGGACAGGGCCCAGCACTTGCTGGGCTCTATATTCTTTGTGGAACCAAGAAACACTGTGGAAAGGAGCACAATTATAACTACATCTGAATAGTACTTTTCTACACAAATTTAGAATGCTACCAAACAACTTCAGTAACAGACCAAATTATACAGTGTTCACACTTTTAAATTTATCATTTTCTGTTGAAATTATTATGTATGAACTCTGATTTGGTTAGGCTTTGTGTCCCCACCCAAATCTCATCTTGAATTGTAATCCCCATAATTTCCATAATCCCCACATCTCAAGGGAGAGACTAGGTGGAGGTAACTGAATCATGGGAGCAGTTTTTCCCATGCTGTTCTCTTGATAGTGAGTGGGTTCTCATGAGGTCCGATGGTTTTATAACGGGCTCTTCCCCCTTCACTCGATATTCTCCTTCCTGTTGTCTTGTGAAGAATGTGCCTTGCTTCCCCTTCACCTTCTGCCATGATTGTAAGTTTCCTGAAGTGTCCTCAGCCATGCAAAACTGTGAGTCAACTAAACCTCTCCTTTATAAATTACCCAGTCTCAAGCAGTTCTTTACAGCAGTGTGAAAACAGAGTAATACAAATTCTAAGGGGAAAGGATTGTGAAAAGAAAATGTTTTTCTCTCATGCAAATAAAATTCCCATTCCCTTGGAATTCCTAGGAAGTTTCACAGAGTTTTACCCATAATTTTTAGACAACTACATTTCGCATGCTCTATTCACTCATCCCCAAAAATGCACACAGAGAAAGCCAGAGACATACCAAATCATAGTCCAGATAAAACTGGTGACAATCTTGAAGGAATATCTCCACAGCACTAATAAGCTCTTTCTTGAAACTGGGCTGCAGTGACACTAATTCATTCTGGACTTCGCCAGCACGTGTCAGCAGCTTCTCCCAAGCATAGTGCAGTGTATCAACTTTGTCCATCTCTTCCCTCGCTATTAGAAGTCTGTATCTGTTAAGCAGGGCATAAGATTCCTTAAAAAAAAAAGAAGAAAAACTTAATTTTGGCCAGTCAGATGCATAAATGTACATACAGTCATTTATTAAATGATAAGAATGGAAAATACCAGAATAATAGTAAAACCACCCTGAGAGTTCTAGTTACTCTACCTTAAACTGCAAGAGGTTAACTGAGCAGCTGAGCCGTTCAGCTTTAGTTTCCTCATCTATAAAATGGGAAAATCTTCTGGCTGCTTCAGAGGATCTTTGAGAGTCTTGAAAAATATCATTTTAAATGCTTTTTGAAAACGATAAACCATTAGACACATAAAAGATATTTTGACTTAGGTCCCCAAATTGTATTGGATGACTACAAAATCATATCAAGTAAATGAAAAACAAAATAACTTAACTTCTAATGTTGGAATAACAAAATAAATCAGGGTTTTAACTCTGTCTTATGTCACATGATTGATAAGAGGTTCCAATAGTAAGACACAAGGGAGGGTTCTTGAATCAGAGCCTTCAGCATGTAAAATCCTGGACGGCTTTCTTCGCTAAAAGATTAAAATGAGGGTAAGGTTGGTTTTCAGAAGAAAGAATTTTCTCTAAATATCCCTAGTCTCTTCTCCCACCATTACTCCTCCCCATAGAGGTGGAAGGAGTGCCTGATTGTCAATTTGAGGCAAAAAGAATTGTTGATTTGAGCAAGCATAGCCCAGTGCCTTTCTCTCTCTTCCCTTCCTCTCCATGGAGGCATGCCTGTGGTCTGCACCTCAGTTCCATAAACTGGATCAGGGCAATACAAAGACCTACAGCTTTCCAACACTGTCTCTGATGGATGAGGATGTATAATAACCATGGAATTTAGTATTCACTATCTTATAACGTGTGTGTGTTTGGGGGTATGGAAGGGAGGGGAATAACTGGAGTAATACACTAAATTATGTCTTCCAAATAACTTCCATCAGGTATAAAGTGATGTTTTGATCTTGTCTACTTGATTGTACTTTTATCCTTAATTCCCAGGTGGTAGAAAACAGGATTGTCAGTTACTGTACCTCCTCTTCATACTCAAGGGTCTCGCCTGATCCTGCACAAAGAAAGGTCTCTACGCCTTGATGTTTCAATCCAAGGAGAGCAGGATGGACCATGTGATTCCCCTGGCCCAGCACAGCAGAAGTGAAAACGTGGAGTAGTGTGTACAATTTTCAGGGTAATGTGAAATTTTTCAAAATTCAAACAGGGAGGCAGAAAATGGGAGACTAGAGTCTGATCTGGACCCTCAGAGTATAAGTACAGACATTCCAATTATGGTGTGATGAAAAGATGATGCTCTTACAACTGGAGTTTTTTTAATTCTACAATTATACTAGTCTCATTTAAAAATAACAAATATAGTGACTCATTTCTGATAAGACATTTTCATCTGGAGGTCGACGCCACCCCCCGACCCCACAGGAGCCACCATGGCTGAGAAGTTCTTTTCCTTGATGTCTCCACTCTTGGGTCTTTGCCAACAATCACAAGTGGCAAATACGATTTAAAAACATGCACCATCAATTCTGATTATGAAAAGTTATTAATGATATTAATAATTCACACTCATGTCATCTCTAATAATATAAGTATTACAAGATGGATAAAAAATGGACTTCAAAATTGCACACACATACACAGACATGAAAAGAAAATGGAAAGAAATATACCACCACCTTGGTATGTACTTGATTGGTAAGATTATGGTAATTTTGAAATTTTATTTTACACTTTTGTGTTTTCTGATTTTTCTGCAATGCTATTTTTTAATTAGGGAAAAAATAGTTTTGTTTTTTTTTTTTTTAAAAAAAGGGCTGTTGCTAAGAGTGATTTTGCTGGTGGCTTAACATGAGATTTCTAAGGAGACTCCTTAGAAAGAGATGATGTTTACTCAAGTGAATCTATTTAAGGATGTCTGCTTGTAAAGCAATTAACTGTCTTTTTTGCCACTGCTTAAATTACACTATGTATGTTGATAATATTATAATTAATAAGTCAATAAAGGCAGACTTCATTGCAAAAAGAAGACATTTTCATCTGGAAAAGATAGTATGATATGGTATACAAATAAAAGTGATGTGCAACACTGATCAAATTATGTAACTTCTTTGACCCTCTGTGTCCTTATGTCAGTAGGAGCAATCAATAGTAAGGCTGAAATGAGTTAATGCATACATGGACATTGTTAGTGCCCTATCCAGGTCCTGATTACCAGCTGGTATTGCCATCCCCGACTACTGAGAATGCTGGCTATCAGGACTGCAGCTGTCCGCTTCCCTGGAAGATTTTCCTCAGCTGAATGTAAGCCTTCTCATGGGAAGGTTATAGCCAATTTCCCACTGACTTAGGAGTAGAAAGGGTAGTCTCCTTTGCATGAAGGAGGGCCCAACTCAATAGATGTTGTAGAGCGCCCATGGGATCATTCTGAAGTTAGTCCATAGCTGATTGGCTTCCTTTCCTGATTCCCTCGCTCCCCTTCTTTAGTGAACACTCATCAATAAATCACTTACACAGAAATCTTTATCTCAGGCTCTGCTTTGAAGGACCTTAGGCGACACGTGAAGGTGAGAACTGGCCCATGGAAGGCATGCTATAGGGGTTTGGTATCATCAACAATATTGAAAGTATTGTCTCAGTTTAGCAACCATTTAGTAACTTCACTCCAGACCCAGTCAATATTTCAGCTAATAGCATCGAACATGTAGAAATATTTCCATAATGAACAAATGATCATCAGTTACCTCAATAGGTCCTACTTGAAAGTCAATGAAGATTTGCTGCTCCCTTATTTCTTTCAGTGCTGCCATTGCAATCCGAATATCGTCTAGGTCCTTAATTGGACGATTTAGTTTCTTATTGAATTCTTCAATAAGCATAAAAATGTTTTCCATCTCACTCCGGTATTTTTTGTTACAGTGGCGTCCAATGACAACCATCCAGGCCTTTGTCTCAGCAGTCAGGGCGAACTTCAAGTCAGCTGTAAAAACCCAAATGTCTACAGTTCAGTTTTAAAAACCCGAACCGGTACGAAAAGTCAAAATGTCGCCGTTCTCCAGTAGTAAATACATTACAGCGTATAGCCCTCTAGCCCATAAAAAAAAATTGAACTAGAAAAAAGTCATAATTTTTCCTAGTCATTATATATTCATTCATTTTATAAAGTCTGTTTTTACAACAATTCAATACACATGTCAAAATGCTTTTTCTTTTAAAAGCACGTATCAGGACCCTCTGGGATAATCCTCAAATTTCTGTTATTGTTACTTATTAAATAAAGGGTAAATTCTAATTCAAAACATAATACACATCTTTCTCTGACTTAGCCTTTTTTTTCAAGGTTTAGCAGCAAAGTGTTCAAAATAGTCCAGAATCAATCATTATGCAGAAGGAAATTTTTAAAAAATCTACAAATTGGTCTTAAAGTTTGAGGCCCATAAAGTCAGTCTTTAAGACAGGTGGAACTCTCTGGAATACTAACCTAGGTAAAGGGACAGAACAATGCTGGCTAATTGATATAACTATATGAAAGAAAATGAACCAACCTGTGTACAGAGCAATGGGACCCACACAGATATATTCAGGCTCAGCATTAATTTCCTGCTCTAGGTTTTGGAAATAGAGGATCTGGGACTCAAATTCAGAGAGCAAGGGGCTCTGTGTAATAAATGTCTTAATGGCTTCTTCTTTCCCCTTTTGCCAAATGTGATTGTAGCGTCTGAAGCAATCCATGGATGTAATAACTTCCTGAATGCAAATAACAACAGATTTATGTTAAGAAGGAAGAATCTGGAACGGCACGATGATATAAGTGAATATTTGCCAACTGCTGGTGGTTCCTATGGATTTATTAAAATGCTGAGTGAACTGTGTGATTATCTGGAAATGCCAAAGAACTGAACTGGGACTATATACAACAGTGTGGACAGTGGCCCTGGGCTAGTAACAGTTTCACTGTTATCATCCCTAGCCAAACGGGAGAGGAGCAGTTTCTAGAAACTAGAAGAGAGTCCTTGAAGATGCTGTGGACAGGGCCCTCTAGCTTGGAGCTGGGCCTTAGGTCAAAAACCACAGCTCAAGGTCCCACTACAGGGAGGGTGCCGTGGAAAACATCCTCTGAGGTCGTTCTCCTCTGTCCCCGCTCCCCTCAGATCGCCTCAAAGCTTCTTCATTGACTGAACCCACTGGAAGCCTCAATGGGAATCTACTGACATGTTGCCTAAGGTCAGATAGGTGGAGGGGGTGGAGATTAGATCTTAGGGGCATGAAGGACAAACAGAACATAGCCAAAATCACTCCAATGAGAGACTGCCTGGAATCACATAAAATGTATAAATTCATATAATAAGAATTGACATCTGAACAATACTGCATCTTACCAACCAGGAACACAGTGCAGGTTTCCATAACTTGTCATCTTTTTCAAAAATTTCTTATTAAGTTTTAGGGTAATCTTCATAGAGACCCCAGATACTTATTACACATGTTTCTAGGTATTTTCCAACAATGTTGTCACTGTAAACAAGATCTTTTCCACTATTATTATAACTGGCTATGAATGGCATATACATTTTTAAAAATGTATTTGTAAATGAACAGTCTAGTTTGCTAACCAAGTATGCATGTGTAAAGATGAAATGACTCTCTGGCAATTGGTAAATAGGGGATAGTGTTGATATAATGCAGAGGTCATGTTTTCAAATGCTATTTTTCCCAGCAAAACAAATGCTACTGCTTTGTACTAGCTAAAGCAGCAAGCCACAGAGGAGTACAGCCCTGTGTGCCACGCCCCTCCATCACTTCTTCCTTTTGGACTGATTTTGCTACCATTTGTCTTCAGAATATCTTTGCATACTGTTTTCATTCGTAAGTTAGTGCTTAAAAAGTGTTTTCTCATGGACATAGAGAGCAGAATGACAGATAATAGAGACTCAGAAGAGCCAGATTTCTCATCAGCTTCAGAAGGAAGGGTGATGAGAAATTCACTAATAGATACAATATACATTATTTGGGTGATGGATACCCTAAAATCCCAGACTTGGCCACTATGCAATTTATGCATGTAACACAATTGCACATGTATCCCATAAATGTGTACAAATAAAAACAGATAAATAAATACCAATCAAAGCAGAAAGAACAAGAAAGAAAGAATGAATGAATGCAGAGTTTGGCCTGTTTTTTGTAGAGTTTATCTTTGCTTCTACACTCCACAACCTCAACTGTTCCTTTTCCCACTTCTACCAAGCTTCTTTCATTTTTTATAGTAAAGTTCTGTAATTACTATAGCATTATTAAATGTGTGAATATTTTACTATGATTGTTACTGCTAATATTTTACTATGATTATTACTGTTTTTATTACTACTCTGGTTACAAATTGCATAGATTTTGTGTCTGCCTCAATCTTGTTTTTCTCATAATCCCTATTATTTAATATTAAATATGCAACTTCTCAAAACAGGATGATTTTCAGGAACATGTTTATTGTATTCTATGAAAAAATCATATAATTATCTTTCCATTGATGACTAACTTAACTCTTTTTGGGCCACAATTTCTTTTTCAGATTAGCCTCTTAGATTTACTTGGTAGACAATTGCATCATCTACAAATAAGTAAAATTTTGTCTTTTCTTTTTTATTTAATTTTTTTTGTTGTTGTTTATTTTTGTAGAGACAAGATCTCAGTGTGTCACCCAAGCTGGTCTCAAACTCCCAGCTTCAAGTGATCCTCTCATCTCGGCCTCCTAAAGTGCTGAGATTACAAACATGAGCCACTGCGCCTAGCCAAAAAATTTGTCTCTTTGTTTCTAATTCCTTTGTGAATCAAGTTTTTCCACTGCCTTATAATTTCAGAGTCACATCTGCATGAAAAATAAATTTAACTGATAAAGAATAACAAATGCAATTATTTGAAATAATTGAGCATTACAGGATTCCAAATGGTCTGATTATTTTAAGTAAATTGCACCAATCTGCACCAAACCAAGAAGCAGTTCCACTCCAACTCCCTCAGAGCCTCAGGTTTAATGGATGTTGATGCTTCCCATCCATTAAAATGCAGAAAGCTAAACCTATCACTGCCTGTCCCAAACACAAATGATTCGTTTGCATGAACTGAAGTGTTGACATGCAGACCAAGAATGCATTGCAACAGCATGTAGACATAATCACATATGTATGATGGTTTGAAGAACTAATTACAGATTATTGAAGAGTCCCAGAAACGGGGAGAAGTTCCAGAATCTGGAGCTCTCTCAAAACCCAAGCTTATAATAGTAAGAATATACCCTACCTAAATATGTTGGAGGGTATTCTTTTATATTAAAGTGTTTGTCTTTATTAAATTGGAACTTTTTCACATGGAGGTAACCTAGACCTCGAAAGGAAAATGACCTCAACAGGAAAATCAGACGAACTACACATGTAGAGTTGTTCTGATTATGTAACCAAGGTTATTTTGATTGTTTGGTCCAGTTCAACATTGTTTGTTTGTTTGTTTTGAGATGGAGTCCCACTCTGTCACCCAGGCTAGAGTATAGTGGCACCATCTCAGCTCACTGCAACCTCTGCCTTCTGGGTTCAAGCAATTCTTATGCCTCAGCCTCATGAGTAGCTGGGATTACAGACATCCACCATGAAGACCTGGCTAATTTTTGTGTTTTTAGTAGAGACAGAGTTTTGCCATGTTGGCCAGGCTGGTCTCAAACTCCCGGCCTCAAGTGATCCCCAACCTTGGCCTCTCAAAGTGCTGAGATTGTAGTCATGGGCCACCACACCCAGCCTCAGCTCATCTTTTCAAGCCAGGTTGTGTTATAAGTTGATGACCAACCTATGGGCATGCTAAAGGCAGGTTGGGTTTACATTCTAATCCAATCAGCTATAGCAACAGGAAAGGGACAGGGATCATAGGATTTTCTGTGGTTGAGGCAGAATCATTCAGAAAGGTCTATGGCTGTGAAGGGCTGGCTATATCTAATACTATGACTAAGAGTACATATATTCTCCCAGAAACAACTTGGCTATCCTATAAATCTGGAGTAAGTTCTTCAAGTTGTTATAAATGCCAACCTTTTCTACTATTTTAAGAAAACTAGTATCCGAGCATTTCCTTCATATAATGTAAAAGCAAATGCAATAAAAGTGACACAGAGGCCGGGCGCAGTGGCTCATGCCTGTAATCCCAGTACTTTGGGAGGCCAAGGCAAGCGGATCACCTGAGGTCAGGAGTTAGAGACCAGCTTGACCAACATGGCAAAACCCCGTCTCTACTAAAAATACAAAATTAGCAGAGTGTGGTGGTACATGCCTCTAATCCCAGCTACTCAGGAGGCTGAGGCAGGAGAATCGCTTGAACCTGGGATGTGGAGGTTGCAGTGAGCCAAGACTGTACCATTGCACTCCAGCCTAGGCAACAAGAGTGAAACTTCTTCTCAAAAAAAAGACACAGAGATAAGTATTTTGTTGCCAGCACTGTGTGTTAATTTTAACTATGATTTCTTACTCTTAGATTTTCATAATAGCGGTTGATCATACTAGAGAAACTAGTGGATCTTATTGCTGATTTCGTTTATTTCATTTTCTAGGAATACTGAGACACTTGAAAATATTTCTGAATATTTATTGTTATCATGGAATACTTTGCTTATCATTCAGTATAGAGCCTAATAATCTAAGTACTAGATAAATATTTATTGAGTTATATGAATACTGTCCCTAGGGGAAAATTAAATACAGGACCTTCGATATATTAAGAAAGGAAAAGTAAAAGTGAATAAATGCAAAAGATTGCTAGTTCCCTTGGGAACACATTAAAACTAAACTTAATAATATTTCCTCACATTGTTACAGCAATGGTAGCTTTTCAGAGTGCTTTCAAATGAATGTAACTCATTGTATCAAAACTGAGGAATAGAAAAATGCACTTACTGAACAACAACTATTCCTTACACACTGGGAAACATTACTAACAAGTCAACAAGTCTTACTGGCCATGTGAATTAGAAGAGTTTTTTTTTAAAAAAATAAAAGATGACTTCAGGGTTTTAAATCCTTTTGTCTGTAAAATAGATTTGCGTGAACAAAAAAGGGGAAGTTGAGAGGAGATTATGTTGAAAGAAAAAATCACCTTGAATGTACATTCATTTCCAGTTCAAGTTTATATTGATAGTACTAATATCTTCTTTACCCTCAGTTTCATCTAATTTCTATGTGGCAATATAAATAAATTTTTATCTGGTATTTTATAACATTTGCCTGACTACTCAAATATGAAAAAATGACTACAAACTAATTCTATTTCTTTTTTTTTTTTTTTTTTTTTTTGAGACGGAGTCTTGCTCTGTCACCCAGGCTGGAGTGCAGTGGCCGGATCTCAGCTCACTGCAAGCTCCGCCTCCCGGGTTCACGCCATTCTCCTGCCTCAGCCTCCCAAGTAGCTGGGACCACAGGCGCCCGCCACCTCACCCGGCTAGTTTTTTTTTTTGAATTTTTAGTAGAGACGGGGTTTCACCGTGTTAGCCAGGATGGTCTCGATCTCCTGACCTCGTGATCCGCCCGTCTCGGCCTCCCAAAGTGCTGGGATTACAGGCTTGAGCTACCGTGCCTGGCCAATTCTATTTCAAATATGTTAGTATCATTGGTTCTTCGAAGGTGAATTATAACAACAGTCTGACTTGTAGTTTGGAACATTGTAGATTTTTTTTAAGTTAGATTCATTTGTATTAAAAGAAGATATTAAAGGCATTAAACAAAACACAGCATGAGAGTAGGAATAATTTTCTTTCACCTTGCAATCTAGAATGAAAGATCTTCAGTTAGATAAACATTTGCTGAGCACACACAAGATGCCATTAGCTGCCCCCAGAAAGTACAGTGGGTGAGACCCAGGCTACATACAGAACAACCTTGTGATGATCACCTTCACACAAGTGCAGGTTGCAAAGTAAAAGGTCCGGCTGCCAGACCCTCTTGACATACCTTTTTGGTGGAGTTGATAATTGTGCTAAGCACAGAAACTAATTTTACAATCTCTTTGTTTTCAGAAACATTCTTATAATAGTTCTTGGTTTGCACGGGAATGGGTAAATTTACAGATGCTATCTCCAAGGTATCTAAAAAGAAAAAAAGAAGAGAAAACTTTACACTACTAGCACAAGATGTACTTTTAGAAGATGAGGATATTTCTGTAATAGTAAAGCAAGGACTTCTGAAAATCTTCTCCTTTATAAAAGCAATGAAAATAATGGAAAGAATTGTCAATGTCAACTTTTCAGGACTCTGTAAATTAATCAAAGCTTGCAATAATTCAGAGAGTGTTTATTCAAGAACAATGCCGAATCTTGGTAACAACAGAAAGTTTTGTGGTGTTTTGACTTGCTCTAGTCCCACTGCTGCTCTCTGGCTATAGGGTAGCTGGGTAGCCTTGAGAAACAGCAGCCTTACAACCATTACTGGAGGGGAAAAAAAAGCCCACCAGTAGCCTAGCAGTCCCTGGAAGGGCCAGCCTGGGCTTGGAGCTCCTTAGGGACCTCCATAGAATTCTCACTCTTTGAGCTGTCTGGGAGTTCCCTGGAAAAACCTTGTTCAAATAGTTTATTTTTATTCGACCTGATTCAGAACTCTCTGAGAAAAAAAGTCCTATCCCCAAGGCATTTGTCAAAACACTATCAGCAACAATTGCTTAACTTCACAGCTGCCTGAGGCAATGATATTAGTTGGGGGCAAATAAGAGATTGGCCAAAGAGGTTAAAAATCTGGGGAATGAGAAGAATGAAGTCAGTAACATGGCTGAATAAGAAGGTCCTGGCTCTCCTTCCACCCATGGACACACCCAACACACATCCATTCTCAGATCAGTTCCATCTGAGAGAAAGTCAGAGACCTATGGAGAGACTCCTACTTATGTTATAACCAAAAACACATCCACATCAAATGGGCAGGAAAAGTGGAGACACACTTGGACATGGATCCTGCCCTGGGCACTGAACCAGAGAATTGGGAAAGGAATCTGCAACACACAGCTTCTCTCTGTGGAAATGAGACTTTGGACCTTACATGTATCACCATAACTCTTAAGGTTCCCCATGGCTCTTAATTCACCAGCTCTGAGAGTGGAGTGGATTAGACACACAAGAGTCTCTCTAGACCACAAGAAAAAAGTGAGGGCTTCACAGAGGCATGAAGCACTTACAGAGGCTTCATTCCGTGGAAGTTGTGCAGAAATGGGGCTTTAAAACCATGGGCCCTTGTTTCTCCCTCACATCAAGTGCTCCAACATTTACAGCTTCCACCCAAGGGACTACATTCTAAAACTCCCATCTCTGGGAGCAGATGGGACTGGCATTTGTGTCTCTCTAGACCACAGGAAGAAGCGGCCATTTAATATGAGCACACAAGCACTTCAACAGGCTTTGTCCCCCAGGAACAGTGCAGAGAAGGGGCTTAAAAAACAACAGGTTCCTGCTTCTGTCCAGAAGGGGTTAATGCTAGGCACTGAGTGCCCCAACTTCTGCAGCCACCTCCCAAAGGACTCAATCCTAAACCTCTTAGCTACTTGAAGAAAGGGCATTAGGCATACGTGAATTTCCCTACATCACAAAACCGAAAGGAAGTTTAAATGGACGTGGAAACACTACCAGGTGCTACACCCCCTCAGAACAGTGCAGAAAAGGATCAAGAATGTGCAGCTTCCATTTTCTTTCTGGGAAGGGGCTTCTGGCACACCCCCTAGTGGCTACTTGATGGCCTGGCTTCTAAAAAACCGTACATCAGAGAGCTAATGAGGCAAACAAACAGGACCCCTCCAGCAGGTGGCGCCAGAGCTCAGACTTCATGAGTTTTCCCTCTGGCTCACCTAGTGATAAGCCTAGGCCTAGACATTCTTTCTGGAAGGAGTTACGACATGCACCAAGTGCCATAACTTCTATAGCTCCTACCCAAAGGACTGTCTCTTTAATGATCTAGCTAGCTCTGGGAGTCAGTGGGTCTTTGCACTTTTGAGCAGCCATAGAACATGGAAAACAAAGAGGTGGATGTACAACGAGCCAATTTCCATCACTTATCTCCCCAGAATCAGATGATGCAGCCTGAACATGGTTGCAGGCATTTGCCACAGATCCTCTCTCTGGCTTAATGCAGAGAACTGAAGATAAATGCCTGTGCTCAGCTTCACGATGAAGACAGGAAAAATTGGAGCATGCATTCAACACGCCAACATTTCCAGCTACATCTAGAGAATCTGGCTCCTACCTTACCAATCTTAGGGGTACTGACAGGACATATCATATCCGAACCTCCAGGGTAGGAGGGACAAAAATCAGAGAAAGCAGTCTGTTACTAAGATTAGAGAGGCATCTTGAAATCTCTGGCTAGTCAAAGTAGTGAGATCCTCCCACATGAGGGCAGTCTGACAAGACTGAAAGAGGTAGCTGTCTTTTATAATACACAGAAACCAACACAGAGGGTCAAAGAAAATAAACAAAAACAGGGAAATACAGTTCAAATAAAATAAAAAAATAAATCTCCAGAAACTGTTCTGAGTGAAGTGGACATATGTGATTTATCTGACATGGAATTCAAAATACAGATGCTCCTTGACCTATGATGAGGTTCCATCCCAATAAATCCATCATAAGTCAAAAATGCACTTAATACCCTAGTAAGCCTATTATAAAGTTAAAAAATTGTAAGTCAAACTATTCTAAGTACAGATGCTCCTTGACTTACTATAAAGTTACATCCTGATAACCCCATTAAAGTCAAAAAGAATGTGAAGCCAAACCATTGTAAGTCAGGGACCATCTGTAATATCCATAAAGATCCTTACCAATATCAAGACAGAAATATAAAAACAAACTGAGAACTTCAACAAAGACAGAAAGTAAAAAAAAGCACCAAACAGCAAATATAGAACTGAAGAATGCTATAACTGAACACAAAAATTTAATAGTTTCCACAGAAGACTAGATCAAGCAGAAGGAAAAAAAATCAGTGAATTCAAAGAGAGGTCACTGAAAAATCATCCAATCTGAGGAGCAAAAAATAAAAAGAATGAAGATATCTTAACAGACTTATGGGACACCATCAAGAGGAACAACTTATGAATTATTGGCTTGCCAGAAAGAGAAAAGAAAGAGAGAGCAAACATACTCAGTGAAATAAGGGCAAAAAATTCCAGGCCTGGGGGAGGAAATAGAAAGCCAGCTCCAGGAAGCCCAAAGGACATTAAATAAGATTAATTCAAAAACACTCACACCAAGACACATTATAATGAAATTGTCAATAGCTAAAGATAAAGAAAGAGTTCATGTTGAAAGTAGCAAGGGAAAAGTGTTTCATTGTATGTAAGAGAATATTCATAAGACTACCAGTAGATTTCTTAGCAGAAGCCTTGCAGGTTAGAAGGGAGTGAAGTGATATATTCAAAATACTGAAATAAAATAACTGCTAAGAATACTATATCCAGCAATAATATCTTTCAAAATCAAAGGGATGGTATAAACTTTCTCAGACAAACAAAAGCTGAGAGAGTTTATCACCACAAGACCCACCTCACAGGAAATGCTAAATGGAGATTAAGCTGAAGGAAGAAGGTATTTATTAGTAACATGAAAACATATGAAAATATAATACGCACTGATAAAAGTAAGTATATTGGCAAATCCAAAACACTACAGTACTGTAATGGTGCTGGGTAAATCATTAATATTTCCAGTAAAAAAGTTAAGAGGCAAAACTACTAAAAACAACTAGAGCTACACAAATTTATTAAGGGATACAAATTATAAAAAGATGTAAAGTATGACATCAAAAAACTTAAAATGTATAAGGTGGGGAGTAAAAGTATACAATTTGTATATGCAATCAAAATTAAGTTGTTACCAACTTAAAATAGCCTATAATAAGTATAACAATGTTTCATGTAAGCCTCAGGATAAACACAAAACAAAAGGCTACAACAGATACACAAAAGAAAAAAAAAGATCCAAAATATATCACTATAGAAAGCTATCAAATCGCAAAGGAAAAAAAAAAAAACAAAGGATCTACAAAACAACCAGACAACAATGAACAGAAAGGCAAGAGTAAGTCTGTACCTATCAACAATTACTTTGAATGTAAATATATTAAATATGCCAATCAAAAAGCATAGAGTAGCCAAATGGATTAAAAGACCACAAAAAGACCCAACTATACGCTGCTTACAAGAGACTCATTCCACCTTAAAGTTCACTCATAGATAGAAAGTGAAGGGATGAAAAAATATAGTTCATATAAATGAAAACACAAAATAGACTTCAGATCAAAAAGTATAAAAAGAAACAAAGATCATCATATAATAATAAGGCAATAAATTCTTCAAAATGATATTATAATTGTAAATACATATACACCCAACATTGGAGCATCTAACTATATAAAGCAAATATTAAGAGATCTGAAGAGAGAGACAGACTAGAATACAATAACAGTAGGGGATTTTAATACCCTACTTTCATGATTGAACAGATCATCTAAACAGAAAATCAATAAAGAAATACTAGACTTGAACTACACTTTAGACCAAATATACCTAACAGACAGAATATTCCATCTAACAGAAACAGAAAATACATTCTTCTAGAGTGCATACAGAACACTCTCTATGATGGATCATATGTTAGACCACAAAACGAGTCTTCCTTAACAAACTTAAGATCAAATTATAACAAGTATCTTTTCCAAACCAATCGTATGAAACTAGAAATCAATCAGGAAAAAAATCAAACAGGAAAAATCATGCAAATGTTTTAAATATGTGAAAATAAAACAATATGCTTCTGAAAAAAACTTCTCAAATCAGATCAAGGAAGTAATTAAATGAGAAATTTTTAAACATCCTGAGACAAATGAGAATGGAAACACGACATATCAAAACTTACTGGATTCAGCAAAAGCAGTTCTAAGAGGAAACAGCATAGCAAAATGAACAGCTAAGTCAAAAAAGGAGAGAGATCTCAAATACATAACCTAACATTACAACTCAAAGAACTAGAGAAAGAAGAACAAATAAGCCCAAAGTTAGCAGAAGGGAGGAGATAAAGATAAGAGCATAAACAAATGAAATAGAGACTAGAAAAACAATAGAAAAGATCAATGAAGCGAAAAGTTGTTTTTCTGAAGAGCTACACAAAATTGACAAATCCTTAGCTAGGCTAAGTAAAAAAGAGGACTCAAGTAAATAAAATCACAAATGAAAGGAGATATTACTACTGATAACCCAAAAACACAAATTATCATGAGAATGCTAAGAACAATTTTGTGCCAACCTAGAAGAAATGAATAAATTCCTAGAAACATATAATTAACCTAAAAAGATGGAATCAAGAAGAAACTGAAAATCTGAACAGACCAATAGTAAGAAAAGAGATCAAATCAGTAATTTAAAGTCTACCATCAAAAAAAAGCCTACCACCAGATGGTTGCACAGCTAAACTCTACCAAACATTCAAAGAACTAATACCAATATTTCTCTAGCACTTCAAAAAATTAAAGAGAAGGGAATACTTCCAAACTCATTTTACAAGGCCAGCATTACCCTGATACCAAAGCTAGTCACAGACACTACAATTCTTAAAATCTACAGGCCAATATCACTGGTGGACATAAATGCAAAAATCCTCAACAAAATCCTAGCAAACTATATCCAACAGTACATTTAAAAGATCATTTGTCATGATTAAGTGAAATTTATCCCCTGGATGCAAGATTTGTTCAATATATGCAAATGAATAAATGTGATTCACCATATTAACGGAAGTCAACTAAAAGTATGATATTAAAATACATGGACCTTGATACTTTGTCAACTTCAAATTGGCTCATAGATTAATATTCTGATCTAAAATAAATTGAGAATTACATGGAGGGGTTAAAAAACATTTAAGCTCAATGAATGTTGATTTACAATGCCTCTTTTAAAAGACTAAAAGAACATTTACCTTGAAGTTCATTTTCTCCTATTTCAACATCAGAATCACTGTCTTCATTACTCTGCAAAGCAGCCATTTTTCTTTCTTGTATCTTTTTCTACAAAGTAAAAGGATATTTTTCAGCTCTGTCCCATCTGTGAAAGAATTGGTTTCCATATGAAACCATTTCTGCACCCCACACCCACCTTGGACAGCAGTTCGCTGCTCCACTGTCTGACCCCCTTAGGGACACTGATGATGCACTCCACGGCTTTGTTCAGGGTCTGCTGTACATCTTCCAGGGCAGGGGCCATGACGATGTTGGGAATGGCCAGAGTGACGCTTGCCCGGAAAATGGGCAGACTATTCTGCTTCATGTTAGAGGCACTGTTACTGTCTGAGTTAACCCAAAACAAGGAATAATTCACATTTTTAATTTAAAATAAGATTCGCTTCCTTTGTAACCATAAGAATTAAAACAATACATAATAGGTATAAAATCCAATAAATACTTGTTGAATGAATGAGTCAATTAAAACTCATGGAGGATCTGGTATTGCTCAATATAACAAAGCAGTTCAGGGGAACCCAAGGCATTTTTTGCTGTTTACAGCTTCTTAGAATACTCTCCACAAAGAAACGCACTGTGTGGGATCAGGCTAAATTACAAACGCTTCTCTAAAATATTAAAGATGATTCTTCCAAATAACAGGATGCCAACAAATTAGTTAAATGTAACTAAGTAAGCCAGGAATGAAGAACAAGACTATCGGCATAAGCCAAAGTGAGAACAAATAACCACATTGGAATTTCAGATAAAACATAGATCTTTCCTACCATGGTGTGTAAAATCCACATGTGGAGTAGTTAAAAAAAAAAAGGAAAGGAAATAAAGCACAATTTGCCACTCATATTGAAGGAGCTTTAAAGGTGGAACACAGGTACAGGTATGTAGATATACACATGTACGTATATGTGCCTGGGTATCCTACATAACTTTATGTAGCTGCAAATATCTGTCATACAGAAGCTGATAAATAATTGTGATTGAATACTTAGCCGATCAGCCAACATTTATTAAGTTCTAATAATAACCCTGTGTCAAAGGAAAGAACTATCCTCCATCCTGAATGAAGTAAAACATAATACGCCATGGCACCAAACAAACAAACAAAAATCTTTCAGAGTTTCCACTTTTATTTACCCACTTTTAATTAAAGATGTTTTCCTTCAAATGCCAATACTCAAGATACATAAAAAGATTTTATTATCCTATTATTTGAGTTTTCATTAATTATTATGATTTGTTTTCTTTTTACCATTTTTAACTTAAAATTTAATTTCAGGATGCCTCTAGATTTGACGGATTTTTGTGGCCCACCTGAGAAATACATCACCTATTTCTGAACTGTGCTGAGGAAAAGACGATGCTACTGACAATGAGGAAACCAGCTAGAAAGTACTAAATTAGCATAAAAATAGTAAAATACATAAATATCCTTTGAAGAGTGTGACATTAGTAAGATGTTTCCACTTTGTAAGACTGGCTAACAAACCTAATGATTTAACAATGAAAGAATCTTTTCCATATAACTTCTTTTAAAGTATGTACCTTTTTCTTTCACCAATTAAAATAATTTTATATATTTTCATCTTATTACAAAAAGACTAAACGTACTACCAATTTTCATGTTATTAACAAAAGCTTAAGCAAACTATTTAACCTCCCTGTGCTGTGCTCTAGTTCTCTGATTTAACATGAGAGTAAAGATAGTATCTACTTAATAGAATTGTTGGGATGATCAAGTTCATAATGTTTAAAATTACAAGAAGGCACTAAATAAACGGCGGATATGGCCAGGTGCAGTGAGTCACGCCTGAATCTTTAGGAGGCTGAGGCGGGTAGATTGCCTGAGCTCAGGAGTTCGCAACCAGCCTGGGCAACACAGTGAAACCCCGTCTCTACTAACGTACAAAAAATTAGCCAGCCATGGCAGCTACTCCCAGCTACTTGGGTGGCTAAACCAGAGAATCACTTGAACCCAGGAGGCGAAGGCTGCAGTGAGCCAAGATCGTCCCACTGCACTCCAGCTTGGGAGACAGGGTGAGACTCCGTCCCAAAAATAAAAATAAAAATAAAAAAATAAATGATGGATATTTTTAATTATTTAATTTTAACAGGAACATACGCATGCATAAGTGCGCACACACACACATACCAGCAACTATGCCTGATCATCCACTAAGCAAACCATATGAGATTATTACCCCGGAAGTTAATTGTGTGAGAGGAAAGAATGCGTTTGCGAATGGCCTCTAGTGTATTCCTTGTAACTTTCAGAAGAGCATCCATGTTCTGATGGTTGAAATGAGAGAGCAACTCGCGGGCTTCTTCCCCTAACATCTCAGTTTCTTTCTTTTTCCTCGTCACTGTCGTCAAAAACAGGGCATCGGCTCTGGCATTAATGAATGATGTCAAGGTGTCAAAATTTCCTTCTTCTCTTTTTGCTGTTACAAGATGAAAGAGATAGCGATAAGTTAGACGGATGGATAGACAGACAGACAGACAGATAGATAGAATCATTTGTTGCAACTAAAGCATAAATTACATGCAAGTTTAATATCACTTAAACCTCACACTTCTTAGGAAGTGAGGACATCAAAAAGTAGGAGGAGGAAATCAGGAACCAGATGGATTGATGGAGGCATCTCCTTCTCAGTATGAGAAAACAGCCAACAAGAGAGGCAGGAACTGAAAAAGCTATACTGGCCCCCAAGGGCCTGGGTTCTGGTGCTACTTCCCACCAACAGCCCTAAACCTTTGGGGGGATAATTTCCCTTCTTCATATCTCAGTGCTCTCCTCTGTCCTGCAAAAGGTTTGCTCAGTCTAGATGCTCTCCGAGGGGAATTCCAATCAATAATCCATCCAACTCTATTGATAAGGTAAAATAAAACACCCACCCATACATAAATGCAAAGAAAGCTAACAAGGGCCAATGAAAAGTGCATGTTTGCATAGTTTAACCAAAAGTAGTAAGAATTAACCAGATAGAGTCACTAAAATATGTTCAGGGCCATAATTTCAGATTTATACATATCATTAGAAAATTGAAAGGATGTTTATAGAAGTATGAAATTAATTGCTATGTAGAAAATTCAGTTTTAGTTTTTAGTAAATATCATAGAAAAACAAGACCCTTTCATTACCCCATCTCTTACCTGAATTTTCATTTTTGTAATTAACACTATTTTCATTGGATGTTTTTTCATTTTCTTCTTTAGATAAAACTTCCACATCCAGCAACATATTTACAAGCTCATTGACTGCCTCCTCCACTAATGAGCTTTTAAAATGTAGTATTTGTGCACCATTTACACAAAGATCCTAACCAAAAAAAAAAAAAAAAAAAAGATAGCACAGTGGTATATTGTTTATCTGGCCCTTGAGAGCACAGAATCAGTGGAAGGAATGCTGTGGCTCAGCCTCCAGGTGAGATTTTAGCCCCAGTGATGCCTGGCCACATCCTTCACACTAGCACACGCCAGGCGTCCTGTAAAGGACAGTGTTAAATACAAGGGAACCAAGTGGATCAGTGTAGATGGACCAAAATTACAGGCACTTCTCCATCAGTAGAGAAAATACCTTCAAAAGCCATCAGCAGCCTCTCTTCCCATCACATTTCCTTCATATCACATAAATCGGATCCAGCCACCCTTCTTTCTCTCCTTGTCTTTGCCAACAAACCACAGTCATCCCCTCATTAATTTCAAAGACATTACCCACCCCTCTAACTATATTGTACATTTCTCAATAATGGATTTAATAAATATAAACTAACATGATTTGGGGCATGGTGATCAATTCTGGAGGAGATTAGGTAGACGGATAGTTATAGATGGATGATACAGACAGAATCAGTGATTTACCACCTAGTCGGAAAGTAAGCCCGTGAAACAATAGACTGTCAGTTAGGCACAGTGTCCGGCTCCATTCCAAGTTCCAGCATTATACATCTTTAAACTTATACGGCTTGAAACTAGGATTCAAATCCTTGCTCTGCATGATCCTGAAAATCCTTCTCAGTCTCATGTCCCTCATATGTATAATAGTGATAATAGTAGAACTCACTGTAGTTTTTGCAAGTATTCTATAAAACAAATGCAAGTAAAACACTAAGAGCAGTGCCTGGCATAAAGTAAGCACACAAGAAGTGCTCGTTATTATTATTCGTTGGAAAATCACAAGCATCCACAGGACCTAAACATTCGCAAAGGTTAGTCATCTCATTCTATGTAAGCTAACTCCTCAGTTCTCTGAGAGAACACTAATTTTTTTTAAAGTCTGAATCTTAAGTCCTCTGACTCTACCTTGGAGAGAAACACATATGTGGTCTCCATTCTCAGGGCCAGCTCTCACAGGGAATCCTCAAGTAACTTGCAGCTCTTTCAGCCCTCTCAGTAACACAAACACGTGTTTGAAATCACAAAATTCCTTTGTATTGAGGGTTCTAGAAGATGAGATTGATAACCTCTCAAAGACTAACATAGTTCCAACAACGTTTTTTACATCTCTTAACTCTTTCTCTCTGTGAGAAGGCATAACCATAAAAATGTAAACAGCATAGAAATTAACAAAGCAGAATATAAACACAATGAGGAAAAAGAATAAATAGACTCATTAAAATATCCCCTAGGACAAATAAAGTAGCTGAAAGATGCTGCCTCCACTTATCCTGCTTCATTTCAACAACTAACCTCCATGATGACATCTGAAAGCTGAAACCCACCAAAAAGACCTGTCTTTGAATCCTGAATGGTGTCCTCCTTGAATAATCAGCGTGGAGCTCCACCATTTCCTCATTCCCATGATGCTTCAGCTCTGGCAAACCAGGAACCCACTAGATGCCACGTTTTCTCCAGGTCTCTTCACCCTTACTCCCTGCTTCATGCCCTCTCCTAACATGATTTCACACTTCAACCATTATTGTGCTAATTAATATCCTTTAATCCATCACTCTCTGAACCTTCCACTGCCCCACCCAGGAGAAGCCCAACCCAAATGAACCAGGTGACTTACCCTCTCCACCGGCACGCATAGGTCATGGTGATGCAGATGCTTGGCACTGGGAATTCATGGTCCCCAAACTCAAACTGGCCCCTAATGCTACTCGGGAATCATTCTACATGACTATAGCCACTTCCCTCTACCAAGCTCCGTAACAGCTGTGTCTTCAAATCTCTGTGTCCTCAAATCATTATACCATCCTTCCTTATCACACTCAAAGAATGACCCTGATTTCTACAGCACAAAGCAAATGGAGGTCATGACACAGGGACTCAAACAACTCCCACTGCCCTCATGCAGAAGACAAATCGGCCTCCATCAGGAGCCCCTTTTCCTCTTGTTTCAGTGAATGCAATCATTCTCCTTTTATTCAAGGCTAACTCCACAACCTGAGTTCTGAATCACAGCTTCTCTGGCTTCCTCAGAAACCAAGCCTACCCCTTTCTTCCTCTCTATTGATTTTCCACCTGAGCATATGAACACCCAGTGTACTTCAACTCAACACCTTTCACCAGCTGCAACGTGCTTCCACCTCGGAGCCTTTGCACATGCTGTTCTCTGCCTGCATGTTCTTCCCCTGAAATGTTCCCACGGCTTTGCATTCTCACTCCCTCCCTCCAAATCTAACCACAGAAGCCATCATTGACCATGGACATAAAATCACAACTTTCTGTCAGGTAACTCTTTGTCTCCATCATCTTTGTCATTTTTCTCCATAAGTGAATTATGAAAAATAAACACATTCAAGAGAAATGATTTACTAATACCTATATTGGTAATCAAAAATGCAAATTCAAATTGGGTTCCACAATTTTGCTACTTAAACTAAAAGTAGGAAACTATAATGAAACAGTGTTTGTTGGAAGTGAAACTGGTACTACTGCATTGCTGGTGGCATTGTAAGTTGATAACATCCTTTAGAAAAGCAATTTGGCTACCAATATCAAGAGCCATCCAGTAAGGCCATACTCTCGGACACAATAATTTTATTTTGGAGGAGGGAATAATATTAAAGAAGAAACTACATGATACATGCATATATTCACTGCAGCTCTTCACAAATTAGCAAAACTTTGGAAGCCATCTAAAGGTTCAGCAATAAGAAACTGGTAAGTAAATTACAGTATATCAACACAGTAGAATATTCTGAAGGCACCATTAAAAGGCTGCCTATGAAAGCCACGTAGCAACATGAAGAATATTTTGTGAGAAAATGTTAACTGGGAGAAAAAAGTACTATTCAAAACCTGATATATATGGAGTAGAGCTCACAACTTTATTACAAAGCTTAAAATGCATTAATATTATAATAATGATGGCATAATTGATTAAAATACTAGTTTCTTTCCATTTTTAAAATATTCTAAGGCTTTCTTTTAAATTGAAAACAAGTGTATTTTTATAAAACAATCATCAGAAAAGGGGTAAGAGTAAAACCATGGAGGCAAGTGATTTTTCAGAGGAAGAGATCGTTTCTTAAACGATCCGGGAGAACAAGGGGAGGGTTCGGTGTACCCACAGTTAGTGAATGTGAGGAGGAGGGACTAGAAATTTCTAACATGTAGACAGTAAGTTTTGAGTATAAGATGACTAGTTCGCTGTGCCTAAACTGCTTGTGCACACAATGTAGCTTATGCTGAACACCGGATTCCTTCTGGGAGTCTGGAATTCTGGTCCATGCTAAGCACAGTGTGTGACCAGACCCAGTAAGAACCTTGGGCCGAGTCTCTAATAGGTTTCCTTGGGCAGAAACTTTGCACAGAGGGGACAGTGAGCTCCAGGCAAGCCTCACAGGAGGGAGAAAGCATGAGGAAGCCTGGACTGGGACTCCCCAGACACCACCTGTCTTTGTTCCTTATGATCCAGCTGCGTCTCTTAACTACGTCAGGGCAGTGCAACTACATGCTGAGTTCCGTGAGTCCTCCTAGTGGGGGTGGTCTTGGAGACCCCGACACACCGTATTAGAATCATGATCGAGGAGTCCTTATCCTCAGGATGCCCACTGGGAATATTGTAAATGACACTAACATGACATGCCTGAAGGGGCACTTCGTGGAGCGCTGCTCCCAGGAGCTTGCTCCTGGCACAGGGAAGAAAGTGTCCCATTTGCAAATGTGTTGGAGAAATAATGAGCTACGAAAAGTTAAATGAAGGGCCAGGTGCAATGGCTCACACTTATAATCCCAGCACTTTGGGAAGGCCAGGTGGGCAGGCTGCCTGAGCTCAGGAGTTTGAGACCAGCCTGGGCAATATGGTGAAACCCCATCTCTGCTAAAATACAAAAAATTAGGCAGGTGTGGCAGCATGTGCCTGTAGTCCCAGCTACTCTGGAAGCTGAGGCAGGAGAATTGCTTGAACCCGGGAGTCAGAGGCTGCAGTGAGCTGAGTTCATGTCACTGCACTGCAGCCTGGGCAACAGAACAAGAATCCGTCTCTCAAAAAAAAAGTTAAACGGAGATCTTCTGAGGGCCTTTATCTTAATCTGTTAATGTGTAGTGGATCTGTAAGCACAGCCTTCACCCTAAGCAGTTTGCACTCACTCCCTACCTCTCTCAGGATTCCCAGCAATGGTTCCAGAATTGTGTGCTATAGAACACCAGTTTGGGAAACCCCCCTCACCAAAAATGTTTAAAGAAGAAATTTTGTCTAGAAGCTGTTCAGAACAATTCTTTTGTTAATTAACCCTAGCTGATGAGAAGCACTTCTGCAAGACAGCTCTATCCTTCATTAAAAAATGGAAAAACTAGGCCGGGCGCGGTGGCTCAAGCCTGTAATCCCAGCACTTTGGGAGGCTGAGACGGGCGGATCACGAGGTCAGGAGATCGAGACCATCCTGGCCAACACGGTGAAACCCCCATCTCTACTAAAAATATAAAAAATTAGCCAGGCGTGGTGGCAGCGCCTGTAGTCCCAGCTACTCGGGAGGCTGAGGCAGGAGAATGGCATGAACCCGGGAGGCGGAGCTTGCAGCGAGCTGAGATCCGGCCACTGCACTCCAGCCTGGGCGACAGAGCGAGACTCCGTCTCAAAAAAAAAAAAAAAAAGAAAGGAAAAATTCCAAGTGTGTTCTATGGCAATTTCTTTGCTACTGATCTGAAATTATGTGCTCCTCATAGCTAAGTGACTGTTTACTTACATACATTTCTCTTCATTGGCTAATTATTGTCAGAAGATTTCATGTTTGAACCACATCTATCACAGAGCATTGCAAGTAGAGAAAAAAAATCTAATTTAAACTTCAAAAAAGTGACCTTTATAGGAAAATGAATCACCAAAAAACTTTAAACAAAAAAATCAAGCCTTTAATGACCTTTGTCATTTGGAGAAACTCTTCACAGGTAAGCGGCTCCTCCTGGGGAAGCTGACAAAGAGGCGTGCTGCTCATTTCTTCTAGAATGGCATCAATGCGGAACTCAATCAAATCATTGACCCTGTCAAGCAGCAACTCCAGGTCCTCTTTGGGAAAAAATAAAAGTAAATAAAAGAGATTAAGTAAAGCATTTTTTTTTTTTTAATCAACACTTGATTAAATGACAGTAGTAAAATCAGCTTTAAAGATTCACAGTTACATGTGTCCCCCCGATCCCCACTGTTTCACACTTGGTTGTCGCTAACAAAATATCCAAATTGTTGACTCTCTAATACGAATATTCTGTAGGGAGAATAGAAAGTCTATCTTGGTAGCCCGTTCTAATTTATGATAATTCTTATTATGAAGTTTTAATACATTTTATAAATGCCTCCTTAGGGAATTTTAGCCAATTTTCTTTTGTTTTGTTTCCTGGGGCCATCATTCCTTCTCTGTAACCAGTTTCTCAGCCCCTGCCTGCCTAACTCTCACTCATACTTGAAGATCTGGCTCAAGTGCATTTCCCCGCAGAGGCCCTGGGTGAATCCTTGTGCACTGGAGTGGTCCCTCCTTCTGTAAAACCACGGATGGAACAGCCTTCCATTCTGCAGATTGTCTACCCATGTGTCTTATCTTCTTTGGAATTCATATTTTTTTATCCTTACATCTTCAACATTTAACCCAGTTCCTATTCCACAAGAAGTGTTCAACAAATTTTACTACCGTGAAAGTTCCCTAATTTTTCTTTCACTGTAAATATCATAGGGTACAATTTTTTTAGTTATGCTGAAGTAATATTGAATGCTAAGTTCAATTGATGCAAAGGCCGACTCTGAAGCAAAGTAACAACTGCACATCAAAAGTAGGAAGCATTACTAATGGATATCCATCTAAGGGGAATACATTTTTCAACAGTGCCATGCAGTAAGATTTCTCTTTTTCTAATACTCCTTTCTTCTGGAAAATAAAGTTGACATTGAATACAGGAAAGTCAATGTTACATACCAATGATGTATCAGAGATGTAAACACTTCCTTAAATAAATACCTTTATTTCCTAAAGAATAAAATCCTTAAAGTTTTCTATTGTTTCTAAGCTAATTATTAAAGAGGCTACTCAAGATACCAAATAGTTCTGCCTGGTAAATTGATTCAATACCAAAAGAGAGCCAACACTTTCATTTAAGTATGTGTGAGCAATACAATTCTCTACTCTTTCCAACAGACTGCTTCATCTTTAAGGACATCTGTGTTGAGCTGAAAAAAAAAAAATAGTCCCCAAGGATGTCCACATCCTAATCTCCTATGAATGTTACCTTTTATGGCAAAAGGGATTTTGCAGATGTGCTCAAGTTAAGGATTATGTTATGTGGAGAGTGTCCCAAATTATCTATACTCTCTTAAATGTATGATGCAAATGACAACCTGTAAGTAGGACTGGCTCACCAATCCAATAAAAAATCCAAATGCTCTTGAGATTTTACATAGTTTCCTCTCAAAGAAACTTAATCTTTGTTCTATTTTAGTTCCTTAAATTACAAAAAGAAAAACATAATAGAAAACAAGAACAAGAAGTTTCTCTAGAAACTAACTAGTTAGCTTGTCTCCAGCTAACTTTCTAATAAAACATTCAAATTGTTAATACTCTAATACTAACGTTCTAAAGGAAGGATGTTACTAAATTCTACCTTGGTCACCTGCTCTAATTTGATTATGGTAACTCTCATTATGAAGTTGTTATACATTTCATAAGTTCCTCCTTAGGAAATTTTAGCCAATTTCCTCTTGTTTTATTTCCTGGGGAGAAATATTTATTTTGGAAGAAATATTAATTTAGAACAAGGAAATTGGGTTCTAAACTCATTGTTATTTCTTACACCTCTGTAATATTAAAAGCCATTTAGCATCTCTGGCTTGATATTCATTCATATTCAAAAACTCCATTATCATTTGTTTTTGAGTCCAGCTCCCAATCTATAAAGCACAACAAAGGTGAGGTATGGGATCAACCATAATTTCTCGCTCTACTCCCCTCCAACCCAGTACTTCTCAAATATTCCTAAATATAAAGCACCTGGCTATGTAAATAGCTGGACCTTCTGGAACCTAAGGAAAGTACAGTGAAAACCTCCTGAAAAGACAAGCTCTTGACAATTTAGATTATAAATAGACTAGGTACTTTGTTAACAGCCATAAATACCAGAACAAGAGAGAGACCTGAGGGGCAGAGTGCGGGGAGAGAGAGAAAGATAAAAGGAGGCATCATGACAGCTATCTAAAAGGAAAGCCCAGGAAGAGGTATCCAGAAATAAGGTAATGGGCTTGAGGGGTAGGATTGGGGTTACAATGATAAAAAAATGAAGAGAGACTAACTATATAAAATTATTGCAATTATGAATCTGCAAGTATATGGGTGTCTACTATACACTCAACTGAGAATAACATAAAACAAGTGTGAAAAGGAAACGGCCTGGATTTAATTATTTCACATTGCATTCATAAATCGTAACACCATTTTGTACCCCATCAGTTTTTCCCCACGCAACCCCCTCTTCACAGAATCCACAAATCTATACCATTATAAAGTATCAATTTACAATAAAAAGTTAAAAAATTAAACAGCCTGATGTTCAGGCCCTTTGCAGTCTGTTTAAGGAGAAAGATGAAACTATACTAAACCATTAGAAGACACAACCAAAATATCAAGTCTGTGGTCCCAAATAGGAATCCAACAGAAGGTCACAGAAGGAAGTGGTCACAGGAGGCAGAGTCATCAGAGTAGGCTTCTGGGGGCAAGACTTACTCTTAAGCTATAAGAGCGGGGAGGATTGGGCCATGAAGAGGAGAGGGTGTAAGACACTGGCTAGGAAAGGAGAATAGCAATGTCTAAGTCTTTCTGAGAAAAAAAAAAAAAAACATTACCACGTTCCAAACTGTGCTACACTGCCTGCCACAGAAGATATGTAAGGTGTTAACGTGTCCTCCTAGAAGACAGCCAAGGAATTCTGGGAAATACCACACACAAAAGGCCACTTTTGGAGACCTAATGGACACGGACATGTTAAAGGCTCTGAAAAGCCGTCCAGCAAAGAAACCTGTCCAACTGCTCCTCCTGGATTTCTCAGACATATTTGAGCCCTTCTTTACAACATACCTGTACACATTCCAGAAAATCGCATTTTGTGGAATATACTACCTTACATATATTTTAGACTATTATATCTCTTTTTAATGAAAATTGTGTTATTTTAAATATTTCCCATTTATCCTGTTGTTCAGCACTGTAACCTATCCAAATCTCTACATCTTTCAAATCAAGCTCTCAAAATATACTAACCTATTTATATAAAAAGCTGAATAACTCTAAAGATACTTTAAATCCTAATGTCCAAAAATACAAATAAATGAAAATATGTGGTTAATCTCTGGGGATAAAATTAAATAGTGAATATTTATAGTTTCCAGGAAATTACTGAATTCACATGCTTTGGAACAATTCCTTATGAAACAGCTTAAGAATAACACTCCCCATTTCATTATTTATATCTCCATATTTATAAGAAATTATACAACAGATGTTAGGAACTCAGCCTTTAGAATTCAGAGGTAGTAATTATTCAGGCAGACTTACTGATCTTTGCAAAAGTGTTTTCTAAATATGTCTCAATATTCAGTGATGTCCAGGTCAGTGCAGCCAAGCCGGGTTGGAGAGCTTCATCCACTTTGGCCAAGTGAGGCACAATCAGTTGCTCAATGGCAGAAGGGATTTTTGACTTCACTCTCTGATATTCAGCTAGCATCATCTGCAATGAAGTTGGTGGTAAGCAATCAATGAATATCTCACTTCTAATGTCTGTTAATATCTCATGTTTTATACAAAATGACTACTTTTATTTAGGGTCAAACTGTAGGGCTCTAATAGCCTGGCAAGTAGAGTAGCCAAAACAATACAAAGAAAAGAAGACAAGGACTCTCTCCATAATTACAAATTCCTAACCCAAAAAAATACAACTGAAGATGAACAAGAATTTAAGACTAAGAGTGCCTTACCTCCTACACAGCCTAAAAAGGAAGAACATCTAAGGCCAATAATTTTTCTAAACCATGCAGAGACACGGGAATGGCACCTTCCCCTGCGCATCACCAGGCTTGTTTGTTCCTCTTTGCACACTGGTACGACACGCATGTTGCTCCTCTGGGAACCTCTTGCAGACCACACCCATCACCCAAAACATCTGGGTCACCAGAGGTCTACCTCAGCCCTGTGCTAGGATTATAGGCCAAATCTTGTTGCCAAGACCCAAAGCACACGGGGAACCAGTGTTGATTTCAACTAGTGTCACGGCTTTGAATTTCATCCAGATGCTAGAAACAAACACATTTACATCTCCAGCCCAGATCTCACTCCTGAAAGTCTAGATTCACAAGTGGCAGCAGCCTCCCAAAGTTTCCACATCAATATGTAACAGATATTTCAAACTTAATAAGTCCCAAACTGAAAGTTTGCTCTTTTCCCAAAACCTCTTCCCAGCACATCCTCCAACTCAGCTGATAGTGACTTTATCCTTCCAGTCCACAGGTCAAAAGCCAGAGTCATCCTTGATTCCTCTTTTACTCTCATGCACACAGGTAACCCATTAGGATACCTTGTTTGCTGTCTAAACTGTATCTAGACTTACTGGGAGGGTGAGTGGAAGCAGAGAGACAATGGTAGACCATCCCAATAATTTAGGTAGGAGCCAATGATGGCAGTAACTGCAAATGTGGAAAGCAAGTCAGATTCTGCTTCCACTCACCCTCCCAATAAGTCTAGGTACAGTTTAGCAGCAAAAATGATCCTTTCAAAATGAGAATTCAGATCATGTTACTCCTCTGCTCACACGGTTACACAGCCTCCCATTTAATTCAGAGCCACAAACTTTTAGACAAAGGACTTGGATAGGTGCTTGGTCTAGAAAGATCTACCCAATTTTGTCCCATTACTTCTCTGATCTCATCTCCAAACACTCCTTCCCTCTCTTACCTGCACTTGCCTGACTGTCTTCCTTTCTGATCCTGAGCCTCAGGGCCTTTGCACCTCCTTCAAATAATTACTCAAATTATACTTTCTCAATTATACCCATCCTGACTACCTGTTTAAGATTATAAACCACCACCAAACCCACTCACACATTTTATCCCCCTTTTTTGTCCACAATAACTATCACTTTATTACAACAGACTATATTAATTTGCCTGCTTACAGTGTTCGTTTTCTGTCTTACCCAGTTAGACTATAAGTTCTACAAGGACAAGAATTTTGTCTGCTTTGTCCAGTGAGCCTGAACCAGTGCCCGGCACATAGGAGATAATAAATCAATATCTATCAAACGAATTAGTTGTTATCGGAAGGACTTTTCATCTGAAATGGAGATTCTCATCTTTCAGTGAAATGTATATAATGTCGAACTGTGTCAGTATTATTTATAGAATGTCAAACTGTGTCAATATTTTGTTCATATGTGACCATGTCAATATTAATAATCATTAATTGTAAGAAACTAACTTTAATGTGCCTCATAAATACAGTTGGTATTAAGACCATCTATGTGCATGTTGGTATTACCTTGATAACAGATTCATGTTTTCCAAACTGTTCTGCCTGGAGTACTAGACCAAAGAGATTCTGTAAGAAAAATGGCCCTTTGATAGATAAATTTTTTAAATGCTCCATACAATATCTCCCCTCTTGAGTGATCACAGCTAATATTAATGATTCTTAGAAACCTGCTTAAGGAAGTAAGAAGCCTTGCAAGGCTTTGAAAATTTTGTTAAACTCCGTATTTCCCAAGTGGACCTCATAATCCTTTCCTCATATAATGTTTTTCCACAATTTCTATAAGATTCTTTCAATGTCCATAAAAGCCGCTTTAGAAAAGTCTAAATTTTCTGATTCTATTAGCAGCTACTTACACATTTCCTGAAACTTGTATCCATTGCTTGTCTTTTTTCAATGTCCACCAGTTATTCTATCTGGAAGCAGTTCTCAGAATCTGCTTCTAGCAAGCATTCTACTTCCCACCTTTAATCCCAGAAGGTATTACTCAACTGCTTTGACAAAAGAGAAACCCAGGCTTAGAAGGTGAAGTCATTTACCCAAAGATAATGATTTGAATCCAGACTAAATTGGCTTCAGAACCTATATTTGTAACTATTAGCCTGTACTTGGTCGTTTCTTTCTAGTTAAACTGTCTTCCAAGGAATAGGTGAAGAAACAAATTCTCAGTTACTTTGGCATGTCCACAGAGACCTGAAAGCTCTAGCAAATATTCAGCACGATAACTCTGCAACACTTCAGATGGTCCCCTAAACCTGCCAATAGATCTGCCTGGACCAGCTACACATGTTGAGCAGGAACTTTTAACTCTCAACCTCCAAGATAATAAATGTTAACCAGATGATAATTTACTCCCTTGAATTGTCATTTAAAACATTCTTTGATCCTCTTCCCTTCATGGGGTGGGGACCATATCCCCTTTCTTTGAATCTGGGTAGGTTTACAGTCCAACAGAGTACAACAGAGATGATGCTATGAGACACCTGAGGCTATTATAAAGACCATGTGGCTTCTTTATTGTTCACTGTAGTGCTTGTTCTTGAAACCCTGAGCTGCCATATAAGAAATTCTACTAGCCAGAGGCCTCCATACTAGAAGGCCATGTATAGATGTGCCTGTTCACAGGAAAGAAACAGACACTGGAAGAGCCCTTCTTGGAGCTTAAAGATTGAACATCTGCCAGCTGAATACCAATAAACAACCTTTGTCAACAATACATGGAACAGAAGAATCATCTAGCCAAGCCCCACTCAAGTTGTTTACCCATAAAGTCATGATATGGTTATTGCAAACACTTCAATGTGCTTACAAGTGTTTGTTGCCCAAAACAGACAATCGAAACAACAACTCTGCAAATCAAGTTAAATTATCAGTAATTTCATAATCGTATAATTATGGTTTCTTAGTAAAAATATGATTTTCTTTATGAATATGTAAATTGACTAAGTGAGTTTCCTAATGTGAAACAGTCTAAAAGGATATCTCCCAACATGCTGACTGGTATTTTACGAGTCTACATTTGAGGAACATCTGTCTATTGCCAATACAACTTTTTAATATGACACGAAGTGGTGAGAAGACAGTGCACTACAGGTCTGGGTTCTGGTCTTACTTCTGCCACTTTCTAGCTATCAGACCTTTGCCAAATCTTTTAACTTCTCTCAGCCACAGTTTTTTCATCTATGAAATAAAATAATAGCATTCTGTCCTACTTACCTAACATGGTGGTAGAAAAGATCAAATGAGATAATGAGCACAAAGATGGTTTTAAATGTAAAATACAATGCAAGTGCATGGACTTAGTATTGTCATGTGATGTTAACCACTATGAAATTTTAACAACGGTTTCCATGTTGTCAGATTCCATGGCTGCATCTCTGATCTCACCTTTTTCATCCCCTGGGTAGCAGCATTTGTCACTGGTGACCAGTCCCTCTCTCTGTAGCCTTTTCATACCCTTGGCTTCCTTTGTTTGTTTTTTGTTTGTTTGTTTGTTTTTTGAGAAAGATCTCGCTCTGTCATCCAGGCTGGAGTGCAGTGACGCAATCTCAGCTCACTGCAACCTCCGCCTCCTGATTCAAGAGATTCTCCTGCCTCAGCCTCCCAAGTAGCTGAAATTACAGGCACATGCCACCATGTTTGGCTAATTTTTGTATTTTTAATAGAGACGGAGTTTCATCATGTTGGCCAGGCTGGTCTCGAACATGTGACCTCAGGTGACCTGCCGGTCTCAGCCTTTCAAAATGCTGGGATTACAGGCGTGAGCCACCGCACCCTGCCATCCTTGGTTTCCTTGACACTTGGTTTATTCTCAGCTCAAAGGTCAATCCTCTGTTTTATGTGCACATCTGTCTTCTTCTTTCAGATCTGTTAATATTGGAACAACCCAATGCTTGGTCCAGTGGCCCTCCATTCTTCTCTGTCTGTATTCTCTCCCCTAAGAGATCTCATCCAGGACAATGACACCAAATAAAAATGATATTCTGATAACTCTCAGAAGTATGCCTCCAACTTTGGCTTCTCCACTGAACTCTAGACTTACATATCCAACTGCATGGACAACATTGCCACTTGGCTGTCTAGAAACTATCTTGTACTCAGTTGGGAACTAGTGATTCCCTCCTGCTGCCCCAAATACACTAGTTCTGGTTCTTGCTATCTCCATACATTGAACTTACAGTCAGGGCCCCTGCATGGTATTGTGCAAGTTATAAAGAACACAACCCACACAGCACTCCATGGCACTCCTACTTTAATTCATTGAATTGCTCACACCTAAAGCAGAGGAATTATTCCCAAGTTCTCTCCTAACCCGACTGTTGACATAACTCTAAATTCTCCGAACAACTCTGCTGTCATCCTAGTTCAAGCTCTCATCTTCATCCAGGGCCAGTGCAACACTTCACAAACTGGCTTCCCACTGATACCTTTGTCCCCCTTAACATCCATTTTCCGCCCAGCAGTAAGAATAACTTTTATTATAAAAACAGACTGTGCCTTTTTCAGTGGCTCGAAATCCTCCAATGGTTTCCTGGTACACTCAAAATAAAACCCAAGCTTCTCAACTTGGCCTGCAAGACCTGAAATGGCCTGGCCCCAGTCAACTCTGCAGCCGCACCCCATGGCACTGTCCCCTCAGTCACTCCATTCATCCTGGCCACTTTCTGCTCCTTGAATATGACACATTGCCATATTTTTTTATAATACATTCCAGAGCTAGCCAAGAAAGGGGGAAAAAAATAAACGTAGTATACCTGCATGTTACTGAAGTTCCTTTTGTATCTATCTCGTTTCTGGAAGAGGGAAGCTGCCAATGGAGAGACTTCCAGACCCATCTGGGCCATGCACTCTGTTTCTCTAAATAAGATTAATATCTGAGGGTCAAAGTTTACAAACAATTCCCCTGTGCCTGGGGCCTTCACCAACAATGAAGCCTCAAGACCTACATGAATTTCTTCAATCTGTGGGAAGAAACCAACATCACTACTATTAGAAAGTTCAGTTCATACAGAGTATCTGGCTCAGCCATATCTGGGAATAAGGATCATTAAGTGTTGTTCCATGGATTTGAGTTTCCTAAATTAAGGGCAATAAGATCACTCACTCTTCTCCTAAATCCAGTCTCATAAAATAGCCTTCAAGTTCTTGGTGGTGATGTTGGGCAGTCAATTCAATAAAACCTTTCAATGACTCTCACACTGATAAATAAGTGGACACTGCAACAGTAGCGACATCTCAAAAGCCATTTAGCTACTTGATACCTTCATGCCTACTCTATTATTCTCCCTAATAAAAGTTTCATAAAATCTCCTAAACTCAGTTTTTACTTATCTAGAAAAACAATGAACACAGCTATGGAGCCATCGCATCCTGACAACCTACAAAGAAATACAGGTATTGGTAGGATATGCTATGATTAACCAGTTGTACAACCAAAGAAAATGTAAGACTTTGTTTAACAGATGTACTGGTATTTACTGACACATTTAGGATCTGAATGAATTTTAAAAAGGAAGATATCCTAATAGATTGGGTATAGCAACCAATAGACAAGACCTTCTCACTTTGGAGTTTGTCAGTTAAATTAAAAATGGGGTTCTGTTACCTGGCTTGTGATTTTTTTTCAAACCTAATAATTATTTTTCTTTGTGGACATATTACACTCTGAATGCTTAGATTCTACCCATCTGCCTTACAAAATACCTACAAATCCAGCTTTCTACAGAAACAACACTGTCAAATGCTAGAGGAGGGGCTCCCATGGTTCCAACAATGGGAAGAGTATAAAGTTAGGGACTCACTTGCCGAAGCCACGCCCTGTGGAAGAGGACCTCAAACTCCAGGAGGACCTTGGCCATCCTGTTGTAACTGCGAATTATAGGTTTGGCTTCTGCCGTGCTTAGCACAGTTGGATGCTGCTGGAAAAGCTGCATGGGCTGCTGAATCCTGTGAAAGAGCTGGCGGGCCCACAAAATCTTTCCAGCAATGGGAGGCTGGTTTCGAGCCAGAGGAGGGTCGTATTTCTGCTTTGTATACAGCTTTGAAATCATATCAATGTCAGCCCCATAGTTCTCAAGGATAAGTCGATATTTGTCATCAATACCAAGATTAGGTATATTCAACCTGATTTTTTTTTTTAAAAAGTTAAAAGCTTGAATTAATGGAATAAAATAAGTAAAATATGCAATAAAAATATCTAGTAATCTCATTTATTAATATTTATTTTTTTAAATGCTAATGGAAAAGAATGAGATATGTATGTGGAATATTAAAAGAACAAAAATAAAACTCATCCATAAAATGTTGGCAAAACTACTAACTTGGGAAGACTTTTTTCAAATTATCTATACATTAGGAAATATTCTTATAGGCAGTCATAAGGTACTTCAAAGCTAAGAGTATTCTCTATTTGCAGAAATAAAATAAATCCTGAATCCTTAAAAGGATTAATCCTCTGAAAAACTTAAAAACTATGACCTTGTAACCCAAATTGCCAAGAGAGTTTTTCCTTTCCATCAGAATATGAAATAATAATAGGAATAACAACAATGAAAGCTAAACTATCCCAATTTTAGAAAATAGACAATTTCTTGAAACTTTTACCTTTCAAATTTCTTCAACATTCTTAGAGCTTGATTTGTGTTTTGAATCTTCTCAAATGTAACATCCATGAACTTCTGCAACTCGTTCTAAAATAGAATTAAATCTGGTGATGAACAATAGAATTGGGAATTTACTGTTTAGCCACAAGATAAAAGAGCTTTCCATTTTCTGCAAATGCATATAATATGAAACAAAATGTAACCAAAAAATTGAATGAGCTTAAAAGAAAAATAAATGCCCAGAAGCCAGAAACAAAGAGACTTGAAAGCCAGGGCAGCCATGGGAGTTGGCACCACATCAGGTTCCATGGGTATTGGGCCAGACACAGAGCCTGGGGAGTGGCACTGGGGCCTTATCAGAATATGGGGAGAAGGGCTATGGGGTCCTAACACTCTCAACAGATCCTGCAGAAAGCCGGGATCCTTGAAGTGCTGCCCAGTACATGCAAAGGGAATTGATTCATAAGTTGGGAAAGCTGCAAAGAGGCTTGACATCTGCCCAAACCCTTGGATAGTTGGGGAAAAAATCACCCTACAATAGGGTTCCCATACTTTCTCATCACAACCACTCACTTCTACCACTGGAATGCCAAAGCACCCATAGACAGTGCACAAACAAATGGGCAGGGCACTGTTTGGCTCTTGGACATAGTTTGCTGACCCCTGCCCTAGAGGAACTGAAATCCCACATGTGTGCCACACCTAGATAAGGGGTCCAGGTTTAAACTACACATGAAATGAAAGGGATATAACCCAAGACATTAACATAAAGGCTAGTCTGGGAAGGTAAAACCACTAGGACCACAGCAGAATTCAGGAAAAGTCACTCTGCAGAAACACTTTCAAAGCCCAGGGCCAAAAGATTCCTATAGGGAGAAATAAATAAATACATAACTTCTAAAGAAGCTCACAAAGTTTCTGAAAACCCCATAAGAAAATGATCTTTGAGAGAAAAGGAGCAGAATGCACAAACAGAATTAGTAACCAAGAACTAGAAATGACAGAGCAGTCTAAAGGAGACTATGAAATAAGTATATTTAAAGTGATTGAAGAGTAAAGAAGAAACAGAAACCATAAAAAGAACAGAACAGAATAAAATAAGAGCACTCAGATTTTTAAAAACAAAATTTAGACATATAAAGGGGAACATAATTACAATTCAAAATACAATAGATGCAAATTGTAAACACCTGAAAAGAAAACTGATGAACTACAAGACTGTTTTCAAATAAAATCACCCAATGTATAACCGAGAAATAAAGAAATGGAAAAATACAAAAAAAGACGTTAACAAACATGGAAGTTAGAAAAAGAAGGTGTAACATATGTCTATTGGAAATCTTGGAAGACGAACCTAAAGTATTTAAAAAGATAAAGGCTGAGTATCTTCCACAATTAAAAAAAGACTTAGAGGCCAGGCACGGTGGCTCACGCCTGTAATCCCAGCACTTTGGGAGGCCGAGACGGGTGGATCACGAGGTCAGGAGATCGAGACCATCCTGGTCTACATGGTGAAACCCCGTCTCTACTAAAAATACAAAAAACTAGCCGGGCGAGGTGGCGGGTGCCTGTAGTCCCAGCTACCCGGGAGGCTGAGGCAGGAGAATGGTGGGAACCCGGGAGGCGGAGCTTGTAGTGAGCTGAGATCGCGCCACTGCCCTCCAGCCTGGGCGACAGAGCGAGACTCCGTCTCAAAAAAAAAAAAAAAAAGACTTAGTTCTCAAATGGAGGAAGCACATCAAATTCTGAACAAGAGAAATATGTTTTAATCACACCTAAAACTCACATAAAGATGCCAAAGGTAAAGAGAAAAACAATATTAAAAGAAAATAATATTAATATTAAAAGAGAAAAATATTAAAATCACAAAAGGGAGAAATCAAATTATCTATAAAGCAATAACTATTTGACAACAAATACCTTGTTGAGAACAATAGCTGACAAAAATCAATGAAAAAAGATCTTCTACGGGCTGAAAGAAAATAACACCCAAACTAAAATCACATATAAGACGAGAATAAAGTTCAAGATTGAGGGAAACTTTATAGGCATTTGGGTGTAAAGACTGGAAGAGTTTACCACGAACAGACTCTTGTTAAAACTAAAGGATATATTTAAGAACAATAATGAACTCAAAAAGAGGGAGAGATACAATTAGATTACTAATGAAATGTAAGAATAAGCAAAGCAATCTGTAAATGTGTTGCTAAATTTAATTAGCTATTAGTAACAACAAGTTTGAAAAGTTGAGCAGCAATGGTAAAACTAAAATTCAAGACAACCATAGCATGATTGAGAGGTAGGCTGATAAAACAATTAAACTTTTTAAAGTCAGGTATATATGCTAAAACCACTAAAAATATAAATACAACATTAAAAATATAAATAGAAGGGGAATAAAGAGAATAACAAAATGTAATCAACAAAATATAAAAAGAAAGAAGTCAAAGAAAAACAGCTCACCTCATTGAAAATTCAAAATAGATTGTAGAAGTAATTCTAACTATACTAGAAACAACAGTCAATGTAAATGGCTTAAACTTGCAATTAAAGGAAAGGGTCTCAGCTATTTTTTATACATACATATATAAATTATATAGAGAGATATGGATTATATATGGGTATGATATATAAAAATTATAGATATATGTATTATAGATACATGGATTTTATATATATGGGGATTATATATGTGCATGTGTTGAATTATATATAAGGATACTATATATAAATTATAGATATATGGATTTTATATATATATGGATTCTATGTATGTGGATTGCATGTGTGTATGTGTGTGTATTATATGTATATAATCCAACCATTGCTCTTTTAAAGAGACATGTTTAAAATATAATAATTCAGAAATAGTAGGCCAGGTACAGTGGCTCATGCCTTTAATCCCAGAACATTGGGAGGCCAAGGTGGTCAGATCCTTTGACCCCAGAAGTTTGAAACCAGCCTGGACAACATGGCAAAACCCTGACTCTACAAAAAATACAAAAACTAGCTGGGCATGGTGGCATGCACCTGTAGTCTCAACTACTCAGGAGGCTAAGGTGGGATGATCATTTGAGCCCAGCAGATCGGGGCTGCTGTGAGCCAAGATCACACCACTGTGCTCCAGCCTGGGTGACAGAGCAAGACCCTGTTTCAAAAAAAAACAGAAAATGAAAGAAAGAAAGAAAGAAATAGTAGGAAGTAAAAAAGCAGAAAAAATGTTTATTTCAGGTAAATAATAACCAAAAAAAAGTTGAAGTAGCCATATAAATAATTCACAAAATTGATTGTAAGACAAAGAGCCTCACTGAAGATAAATATGGTCATAATTTAGTGTCAATGGGAACAATTTCTGTGGCAGATATGCCAATTTCGAGTCAGTGTTTAACCAACTGAATCAAAATATATGCACAGATTCTTAGAAACCCATGGATCAAGCATGCTATGGTTTGAATGTCCTCTCCAAAACTCCTGCTGAAATTTAATTGCCATCATGATGATATTAACAGGTGGCACTGCTAAGAGGTTATTAGGCCCTGAGGGCTCTGCTCCCATTGGTGGATTAATGTTATCGCAGGAGTGGGTTGTTATAAAAACGAGCTCAACCCTCTCTTGCTTTCTCAGGCTCTCTTGCTCTTCACCCTTCTGCCATGCAGCAAGAAGGCCCTCACCAGATGCAGCCTCCTCAACTTTGGACTTCTCAGTCTCCCGAACTGTAAGAAATAAATTTCTTTTCTTTATAAATCATCCAGTCTGCAGTTCTGTTATAGCAACACAAAAAGAACTCAGACAAAGAAGATCAAAAGATATGCAGTATACATGGCCGGGCGCGGTGGCTCAAGCCTGTAATCCCAGCACTTTGGGAGGCCGAGACGGGCGGATCACGAGGTCAGGAGATCGAGACCATCCTGGCTAACACAGTGAAACCCCGTCTCTACTAAAAAAAAATACAAAAAAACTAGCCGGGCGAGGTGGCGGGCGCCTGTAGTCCCAGCTACTGGGAGGCTGAGGCAGGAGAATGGCGTTAACCCGGGAGGCGGAGCTTGCAGTGAGCTGAGATCCGGCCACTGCACTCCAGCCTGGGCCACAGAGCGAGACTCTGTCTCAAAAAAAAAAAAAAAAAAAAAGATAGTAGTTGCTGGGAGAGGGAAGGATGAATAGGTGGAGCACAGGGGACTTTTCGGGTAGGAAAACACTTTGCATGATATTATCACGGTGGATGCACATCCTTATATATTTGTCCAGACCCATAGAATGTATAACACCAAGAGTGAGCCCTAATGTAAACTGTGGACTTTAGATGATAATGATGTGTCAATTTAGGTTCATCCGTTGTAACAAATGAACCACACTATTGGGGGATGTTCATAATGGGGGAGTCTATGCATTTTGGGGAGGGTAGGGGGAATATGGGAAATCTCTGTACTTCCTCTCAATTTTGCTGTGAATCTAAAACTTCTCTTTAAAAAGTCACTTTTAAAAAATATTTAATGAGGACCTAAAATATATGAACAACCCAATTAAAAGTGTGATATAGTGACATCGGAAGACCCCAAATCCTGACAGAAAACACTACTCTTTTCAAGTACACATGGAACATCTGCAAATCTTAACTACGAACTAGGCCACGGAGGACATCTCAGTAAATACCAAAATACTGACATAAAGTATTCCATGTTCTCCCATCAAAATATAATAATCTAAGTCAAAATAAAATAAGAGCCAATAGAGTACAATACAAAGCTAAAAATGCTTTTAAATAATCCATGAGCAAAATAACAAATCATGATGAAAATGATGTGATACTTTAAACTCAATAACAACATATGTACTACATATTAAAATTTTTAAGACACAGCAATAGTGACATTTTGTGGAAAAGATATAGACTTTCATGCACCTATTTTAAAGAGAAAAAGAAAAGACATTGAAATTAATGAGCTATGCTGTCAGTTGAAGAAAGGTAAAAATAATAAATCCAAAGAAAGAAGAAAAAAATGTTTTAAAGCAAAATGTAACAAAATTAAAAACAAAGAAACCAGAGACAAGATTAACATCTCCAAAGCTGCTCTTTGGGAAAAATAATAATACAGACTAACCTTTGGCAAAATTAAGCAAGAGCAGTGGGGTGAATGCAATTTCACACCGAAAGCATCTGTCAAATCAGAATCTAGCAGAACGAGGCCAGGCATGGCGGCTCACGACAGTAATCCCAGCACTTTGGGAGGTCAAGGCAGGTGGACCACTTGAGGTCAGGAGTTTGAGACCTGCCTGGCCAACATGGTGAAACCCCATCTCTACCAAAAATACAAAAATTAGCCGGGTGTGGTGGAGCATGCCTGTATGGGTGGTATTTAGGGATTCTTCTGAGAATGTCACACATCTTACACTATTATGTAACTGTGACCCTCCCTCCAAAAAAATTGCACCAAAAAACTAAGCACAATTTATTCTTTGTGTATCCTAAGCTTTAGTGCAGAGCTATAATTAAAATCTAAATTTAGTTAAATAAAACATAGAAAAATTATTTCCTTATTTTATATTTCATGCTTCAAGACAAAGTGAACAACTTTTTTTCAACTTACCAGTCAGAAGTTTTAAGCCCTTGCAAACTTGAAGAGACATTAATTGATGTAGTATTAAAATGAGGAGACTAGTTTGATATGCAGTAAGAGTTAGTATCTAAAGGGGTTTGATTTCAGTAATGTTAGGTCAGAAGTAATACAGTAAGACAACCAGTTGGCAGTATCCAGACCACCGCAGGAGACACTACCTGTGGAGGAGACGGAGCTATTGGGGGGGTGGGGAATGGGTAAGTTGCAAACCTCCTGCCTGATACAGCAAAGCTCCAAAACGGAAAGATGTGGAAGCCTATTACAATACTTCCTTGCCCTCAATAGTTTCAGCTACTTCTACTGGAAGTATACGTATTTCTTAAGTGACATTATTTCTTCTGCTAAGTCCACATCCTAGGATGAGAAAATGTTCTTGCATTAAAAAACAGCACAGTTAGCCGACCTAAATAAACATCTACATGTTTTCACTACATAAAAAAAATCTCTATTTATACATTATGAAAACTAGAGCATTTATAACCCTTCCACTGCCTCCCTCTCCTTCAGAAAACAGCAAATCTCTACTGAGCCCTAACAGTTTTTCCTGGTTTTCCTTGCCTTTCTACCCTATGGCTTCGCAAAGGCCTGGGCTGAACTCTCTGTCAACATGGAAGACCTAGACTTAATTTTCTTGTTCTGAGCCTTGGTCCATCCTTACAGTTTGTGGGATCTGGGTTGTGTAATCTTCATATTCATCTTCCCATTAGTTTTTGGGTCTCAGCTCCTACTCAGTTTTCTTTCAACTCAGCTTGCCACCTCAACACCCATCCTTTACTGAGTAGTGCCTTCTCCATCTGCTGGGATCAGCATGCTTCTAGACTACCAACAGCCCACTTGGTTCCGACACGCTGCCCTCTTTGACCTGCTAGTACCAGCACGAACCCTAAACCTGGAGAGGATTCCAGGCTGTGATCCCTTTGACAGGGGAGCCCTGGACACCACCCTGATCCAAATCACTCATGAAGTCTTACACTTGAGATGCTACTGTTGCTGAGTCTCTCCAAGACTCCAGGATGCATCATCACCTTTACTCCATCCAGAGTCGTGGGAAGGTATTTTTGCCCCAGTTTTTATAAAGATGAGGGCTGAATTCATGAATGGGTGAGTATTTAAAGGAGAGATTGAAAAACAATTAGTTAAGAGAAAGAGAACGCACAAAGGAATAAAGAAGTATAAGTCAAAGAAAACTCATTGGCAAACCAAAGACAGAAGTGAACAATTTCTGAGGTGGAAGACACGACGGATAATAGTGTTGAATTTCTTTTAAGAAGGCTGAGTAGAATGGGAACTAATACAGTAGTCCCCTCTTATCTTCAGGAATATGTTCCAAAACGCCCGGTGGGTGACTGAAACCAAACCCTATATATACTATGTTTCTGCCTGTACATACATACAAACATAATAATGTTTAATTTACAAAATAGGCAGAGTAAGAGATAAGCAACAATAACTAATAATAAAATAGCACAATTTTTAACAATATACTATAATAAAAATTACGTGAATGTGGCCTCTCTCTCTCAAAATATCTTATTGTGCTATACTCACCTATTTTCGACCCTGGGTAGTTGAAACCATGGAAAATATAACCACAAAAACATCTTTCTAGCATCAACCACAGCCTCCTCCTCTCTGAAGGTTTTCCTAACCCCAGCCAAGCAGAAGTATCAGATTATCTTTTCCTAGTTTCACATTATCAAATCCCATGTAATGTTTTGCAGGCCTGATCTCCCAATACATTTTGTAGGCCTTGAGTTATGTCTCTTTATTTTTGAATCCTCACTTTTTCACATAGTATCAGAGTAGTATTCTTTCATAACTAGCCATTTTAGCCCCATTTGCCCTTTTTTAGATGCTAAATTCATTACTCTGTTCTTATGTATGTGCTTACATTTTAATCATTTCACCATCTGCCTCCTTTCTGACTATGAGCTGCGAAGGCATATCTACTTGATTTATTTCTATATTCATAACCTACAGCATAGAAGTGTAATACATAATTGCTGTATAGCAAATGCTTGTTTCATTGCAATAAATCTACATCTTCTTATTTACATATGGGAATAAAACATGATCCCTGCATTTGAGGTGCTCACCATCTATGTTCACATATAAGCTACAGAAGTACCACGTGGTCAGACACTGCTGGGGAAACAGAGGTGAACATCAGAATCTGCCATTATTCATCCATTTCCATCAAAAAGAGACCAAGAGCCACTATCCTTATGTCTGAACCTGCCCCCAAAAGAATTCATTGCTTAAATTATTATAGGCACTCTTCCTTCCCATCAAATGAAGACTGCTGTATGCCACAATGGTTAAAAAAGTTGAATTCTAAAGCCAGATTGCCTGGGTTTCACCCCAACTCCACCCCTTGTTATGCCTGTGTTGGGCAAACCACTTCACCTCACAGGAGAGTTTCCCAGTTTCCCCCTCTGCAAAATGAGAGTAACAAGAGCACCCACTTGATCACATTGTTATGATTATTATATGAATTAGCACATACAAAGTGCTTAGAACAGTACCTGGCACATAGAATCGGCTAGCTTTGTTACGACTCATTCTAACACTGAACTCACTCCTCCCAAGGTGTCTCCTTTTACTTTGAAGTGCACACATTTAATGCAAATCAGAAACCCTGGGAAAGAAGAAATAGAGTGGCTCTTTTCCTCTTATGATCAGAAAGATAGACATTTGTACCTCACTGGGATGAGAAAATGTCCGCATATTCATTATGGTAGATACCTGTTGTGTGTCTTCCCATCTTACCCTCCCTGACTCCCCTTCCCTGATAATAAACATTCCCAATGACCCAGCGGATCCCATCCTGCCTGTGTCCACCACAGGATCTCACAATTGAGAGGCCCAGTACTAGGCACCTCACCAGAACTGGCTAGCCCAACCCCTTCTTCGGGAATCTGGAGCTGGCCTGGTCCTGTGAAACAGCCTCAGAAGCTGCTGATGCCATAAACTGCTCATGTGAGCTGCAAGGCAAGATGGCTGGTCTGCAGTGAGCAGTGAAAGAAGGAAGAGAGAAAGGGGTTGCAAGATCAAGCAGGGTCCAGATGCTGAGGTGGTCCTGGCGCCACCGTTTCTAAGGCCAGTGGCAACCAGGCCTTGGAATCTGCCAGACATTGCTGACCATTTGCCTGAGCTACCTCTGGTCATAATCGTTGCTACACAGGGACAAATGGAAATAAGCATCTATATTCTAATCATGCCGCAATGTTCAACAGAAGATGAAAGTTAACTTTCTAAGAACTTCAGTGGAAGACATGGAGAAGTCTCATACACATCATTAGCCAAAGCTATATTTATGACCCTTTAATCCATGAAAAACAGCCTTCAATTATTAATGTGAAATCATGAAACACAGGCTGAGGTTGCTGTCGGTCACCTCCATGAGGAAGACACTCTGCCTTCTGAATGGGTAATGATTCACAGCATTATACAGAAAGGAAAAAATAAACACACGACTGTCAACAGGAATTTTATTACACAACTTACATGAAGGTCATTAGTCTGCTTGCAAAACTCTTCATAATCTTGGTCAAAATCCATTTTCCGCTGGTCTAAGAAATTGTATTCCTTTTTCTTTATGGTTGCCACAATGCCCTGAAATATTATGAGATAAATTAGATAGTATTTCAATATTCTTAAATTACCTAACTAAATATGACCCTTAAATGTAGAGCCTATACAATAATTGCCAAAAAAAAATAAGTTTAAAGGAAGCCTCATTTTTTTACTCACATTGTTTCATGCTTATTATTTTACAGGCAGTATAAGGTTGCCATACTGCATTCAAAGAAATCACTTGGACAGCATTTTCATGAAGTTTTATGTATTTTTGAAAATATAAAATAAAAGTCACATCTGAAAATTGGGAAAGGTTTTTTTCACTAAAATTTTATTGTTAATCATATCTGAAATAAATTTTTAAAGCCCAGAGTAGAATTTACCAAAATATTTTGTGTTGAATAGTTTAAATCTTCTCAGAAAATAAATAAGGCTTTCACAGAACACAAACAATATAGGAAGAAAATAAATTATGTTATATCTACAGACGAGTTACTATCTTCCAAGCCCCAAACGTCTTAAAAATATCAAACCGGAATCCACCACTTAAAACCTCTCTAAAATTAATTGCTGCCTACTGCCCTGCAAAGCTGCAGCCTGTGACTAGGAAAGTACAAACTAGGAAGTTCATCTCCTTGAAAATACTATTATCAGAAGCTTTGTTTGCTTTGAATAATGCGCTATAATGCTCTGTGATTCTTCTTAACCAGGTACTAAGCCATTCTCAAACTCAGGTGCCCACATTGTTGACAGAAGCATATAATTTTTATGAAGAATATCGGGCCTCCTTCTTCTACAATCTCCTCTTCAAAGTCACTTCCATTTAAACATCAAATCTCTCAATAGACAAGTGTATAAACAGCATAACTTCTTGAATCAAGTTTACTAGATAAAACAACCTACTCTTTCATGCTGCATAACTACAAAATTAGTTCTATTTAGAAATTGTGTGTGTGTGTGTGTCTATATACATATATTTTTTTATATAACATGTATATGCATGGAATGTTATATAAAAAATACATACACACAATATATATATGCATGGAATGATACAATGTCTAGGATTTACAGTGCTGGTATTCCTTAATATCAAACGAATCAAAAAGTATGTGTGTATGTATGCATATATACACATATATACATCCACATGTAGCTTTCTAAAAGAAGTATGAAAAACCTACTACATTTTGATGTAGTAATTTTAAAGATTTGGGGACTTGAGAAAATCCTGCTCTCTGATGGGATTTAATGGTCACTTAAGATTATTAAGTTAAATAAGGAAATTATTAATCGTGACCTTTACACCAATTACTCAAACTCGATCTACTTAATTATTATCTTGACAGATATTTATTGCACATCTACTATGTGTCAGTAAACTTAAAACATTTCCTGCTATATAAAAATCTTTTCTTTTTCTCTCCCAAAACTTGGTATACACAGGAAATGAAAAAGATTCCTTATATTGGCCTAAACTGTTAGAGTACAAAAATTAGTGTGTAGTGGTTAATTATATGATCCTTTTCAAATTCAAGTACCAAAAAAATTTAAGATTTAGTGTCAGTGTCCCTAAAAAAAGAAAAAAATTGACTATGTCCATATTAAGAATTTAAAGCAAATTGTTTGTAAATTGCTTTTCTAACATCTTCAAAATGTTATTAGGTCACTATGCCCACTTTCAAAACTAAAATTAGTCACACAGATGCCATGAAAAGATAAAGCAGTTAAAAATCAAAATAATTAGGGAAGTCAGATCTAGAATAAAATCAGGTCCTTTATATTTTTTAATATGGGTCCAAATAAAATGCTTACATGCAGCGATAACTCAGTGCCACACAGTACCTGGTGTCAACTAGTGCCTGACACAGTATAGTCTTCATTAAATATTTCTTGCATGAATAAATAAAATAATAAGTTACATTTAAACATTTTTCTTATGCTACTAATGAAAATGCTTTTTTAATGGTGATTAATTTTAGACTATTGGAAAGTCATTCTTATAACCACACACCTGAAAAGAACATATTAGCACCATTACACAATTCTCAAATAAATCTAATTTCTTTATGGTTAAAAGGCCATGAGATTATTTATATTTTACATTACAGATGGATGATTTGAATCATTCTAAACACTGTTATTTGCATAAAATATTGAAGTTTAGTTGTGGATTATGGTAGAAAATATAGCTTGAAAGTACAATACCTGGTATTTAGTGACCATGTCTTCCAGCCCCTCGATTGTGGAATCTTGCAGGACTGAATATGTCTTGATGGTTGTAAAGATGTCTATTATCTTGCCAAGGCGTCGGTGAAAAGTTTCAAATTTTCCAAAAATATACATCTCACTAAAATCAAATTGTTTTGCATTTGGATTTTGTTTAAGCTTTTGTTTTGTCTTGTAAAAGCAGTGCTGGTATTCCTTAAAATCAAAAGAAAAATATACAAAAAAATACAACAAAGGGAACAAGAAATTTTATTTTCTTAAGTGAAGGCGACAGCAAAATTAGGATGAAATTGTAAGCCTTTTCATAGTTTCATGCCTTTGCATGTACTCACTCATCAGCCGGAAAAATCATCTTTTCACCTCCTCTAATCTAGCAATTCCAGATTCTAATTGGGTTACTCATGATGCAGCTCAAAGGCGTGGCCTTCCCATCTTGGTCCCACGGTTTTGGTAATAGCAATCTTCTATGACTCTCTCTCCATTCATCTTTAAGATGCTTAAGGAAAACTACCTCATATGAGTTGTTTTTGTATCTCTAGTATTTACTGTGGTATCAGGACACAGTAGGCTCCCAAGAAGGGTAAAAAAAAGTGAATAAATTTCCTGGGAAGGTATATTAACATTCCATTTTCTTAATAGTTAAGAATCACTGTTCTTTTTAGCAACCAATGATATAATAATTACAAAATGATCTAAGATGGTCTCAGCAAAAATAAGACAAAAATAATAGAACATCTAAATACTAAACTAACCATTACCTGTTTCAGTTTAATCGCAGATAGTATTTTTTCTACAACAACATCCTGTGGCTGGTTCCAGATGGAAGCGGTTCCATTATTGGTAATATAGGCTTTACATGCAGATATTATCTGATTTGTCACCTGGGATTTTCCAATAAAATGATGTTAAGCACATAAAACAGCCATGGCTTGTAAACTGAACTAGAAGGTCCTTAACTCTTCTGCTTCTCAGAGTTCACAATCTTCTAACTTGAGCTTGGGTTTATTTCTTTTTCCATCACAGATGTAATCAACCAATAACCCTTTGATATTGTCAAAATCATTTGTGAAATCACAGAGTTGGAAGCACTACGGAAAATCAACAATTTGGGCCACCTTGTTTATGCAGGATGAATGTCTTAATCAACCACGGAATGATTCATTTCCTTCCCTAGAAACTGATGAGTTTCCACAAATCTCCTTAGGTAGCCTGCTCTAATATCTAACTCACAGTTTACTAGCACCATGTAAAGTACTGCCAATCCTGATCTTTTCATGTGACCAAGATCAGCAATGGAAATGTCAAAAGGAGAAGACCACAGAGAGAAGGAAAGCTAATGTACAAAACCACTAACATTTTATTCATCTCTCCAAACTTTAAAAAATCCTCAGAAATATATTAATTTTTTGCATAAAGCACAAGGGAAATTAAAATGACTATGCTGTATCCATGGAATGATATGATGCCCAGGATTTACAGTGCAAGGGGTGGGGGTATAGGTGAAACAAGATCAGCCATGCGTGGATATCTGCTGAATCTAGGTGACATGTACATGGCATTATAGTCTACAATTCTCTCTCCTTTTGTACCTAATTCAACATTTCCATAATGAAAGGTTTTCTATAATTAGATAAATGGTGGTTTCATTATTTTATGCTAAATCATGTTTTGCAAATAATTGCATAAAATCTAAATTAATAACACAAATTTACTTTTGGGTATCATTTACCCAGGGAATACTCCCACAACCCTAACATATAATTTTAAAGTATAAGGAAGTTGGGAGGGAATCTTGCAGTCATTCCTCCTGTCTACCTGAGCTACCTATATGAGAGAAGGAAAAAGTTTCCCATTGAGCTCTTAAGGCTGGATGTCTTTATTCCCAGGAAGAACTGTGCTTCCTACTGTGTTAGTATTCAGAACACAAATCTTGATGAGTCAAAAACTCTTCTATTTTAATACACCATTTAAGATTTTTGCTTTGATAATGAAAAAGTCATTTACTTCTTAGAGACTATTCAAAATGAGAATAGCAACAGTGCTTACCATAAACACTTACGAGTTAGGACATAAGGTTTAAGCATCGTTATGTTTTTTGGCAGAATCATTATAATTGCTTTATAGATTCCTAGAACATTGCAAGTGGCTTTTATTACCATGATTATTGTTCTAATAACACCAAGTAAACAACTGTGGCATCAAATAAATTTGGAACAGTGGCATATGAAATATGAAACAGGAGATAGTTAAATATAGCTTTTCTTAATTAAAATTTACCCAGTAGGAATACATGATGTGCTAAACCACATAGGGAAAGAAATTCTAAGAGTAATCTTTTTTCATTTGTATTATATAAATAATAAAATATTTAACATAATGATTACTTTGGGAAATAATGCTTTACGATTTGCTAGAATCAACCTCTGACATAAATTTAATTCTATCTCTATTGATAGCCTAAGCCTTTTTAAACTTTTAAGATACATACATATTGAACTGAGCCAATACGGTAATTTTTAATTATCAAAAAATTTATCATTGGCAAAGAAATATAAATGAACATGAACTCTACATCATGCACTTACCTTTACAAACAGAGATGTGATCTTCTCAGAGGTGTTATAGTAATGAGAGATACTATAGATCATTTTAATCGCATTTATAAGTGTAGGAATTGCATCCATCATGGATAGCTGAAAGATACCATCAAAGTTTTCAGAAAAAAATCATCAAATTCAGCAAAATTCTAATAGACTAACCATTCCATCTGCATTAAAATAAAGTTTAAGAGATTTCTATTAAAGATTTAAAAATACTATCTAATGCTTTACATGAAAATAATATATTTAATATGAATTTTATTATATTAGTCATATATGGTTAATCAAATTTTATTTCAATGGAAGAAACATTGACCTGCTGTTAATGACAAGCAACAGCAAGTTATCTGTTAACTATTATTAAGGATGAACTGTTAATAACAGTTAATGTTGTAATAAGTAAAAGCAGGCACTTCCTAAAGCTAAAAGATTAAAAGCAAAATCGCCAGCTAATGACTTTTCCTACAGTTCTTTGAGATATATTGTTCAGAATGCCCTTTGCAATATTTAATGGAAAATGTAACATGCAATAAATGTTTTAAAATATAACATCTCATATACATCTTCAATAGATAGAAGATAGACTGTTTAGAGAAATAGATACAGAAATATAGGTATCTGTGTGTATGTGTATATACATATATATATATATAATTTTATTGAAAATAAAGTTTCTAAGAACTTTCCAATGAACTGTAATATCGATGAACCAAAATTCAATATTCAGTTCAGCTAGTGCAAAAAGAGTTATCTATAGACTGAAAGAGTAGAAATCCTTAACTCACCAGATCACTGCTGTACAAAGGGTCACAACATTTTTCAAGTGTGTACAAGTATTTCACATTGTCCTTCGCTTCATTAGTTGCATCAGTGATTCGAATATCCATCTCCCGCCAAGTCTAAGCACAATACGAAAAACCAATTTTAATGCAATTATTCATAGAGGAACTTCCAACATAACCGCTGCTAACAGTCACCACAAGTCCATTAGGCCAGACTTTCTGTGCATCTCACATAAAACTGAATCCAGAGAGGTGAGAGATATTGCTATGCTGGAAAGCAATTTTAAATTTCTGACTAAATTTTTTAAAGCATATCTTTCAGGGCTTCTCATATAAAATCTGTGCCGTGACTATCCCAGAGCACCAAGAGGACAGCACCTCCCTTTAAACTCACACCTTTTCCCCTGCACCAGACCCATTTGATACCTCGCTACCATATTTTCTATCTTTCCTCTATTCTAACCTGAACTCCCTTCCTATATCCCTATACATTTATCCATTAATGTAGTAATTGTTTATTATCTGCCAACCATATGCCAGTACTGTGCTATGAGCTAGGAACTTAGAAATGGAAAGATAATCTAAAAGTGAGAGAAGTAAAAGGAAATTATTTAGCACATCAATACATTCCATGGACTTCATGGAAGTGCGACTGATAGTATTTCTGAACTGTATTGCAAGGCTCACCTCTGCTATTTCATTGAGGAATAAAATAAAGTAAATCTATAGCATGTTTATTGTAACAAATAATTATTGATTAGATTATTTGCATGTATCAAAACATGCAAATAGCTAATAACACCCATGCAAGTAGTTAACAAATAGTCTTTCCAGCACCAATGCCAGGTGAGTTAGGCAGCCTCTATGATGGTCCCCAATGACCACAAACTCCCTGTATTCAAGCTCTTGTATTCGTCCCTTCTCCTGGATCATGGACTGAATCTAGTGACTTGCTTCTAATAAGGAGAATATGGCTAAAGTGATGGGATGTCACTTTTAGAATTAATTCACATAAAGATTGTGGTTTCTAGGTTGGGTGCTCTCTTGCCCTCCCTCACTTGCTCCCTTTAAGGGAAGCCAGCTGCTATGTTCTAAGCTGTTCTACAGAGAGGCCCATGTGGGAAGGAACTGAAGGAAGCCTCTAGCCAACAGCCAGCAAGACACTGAATGCAGCAACAACCAGATGAGTGAACCCGGAAGCAGATCTTCTCCGAGTTGAGCCCTAAGATGAACCCACATCACAGCTGCAGCCTCATGAGATACCCAGAGTCAGAGGCACCCAGCTAAGCTGCACCCAGATTCCTGGCCCATAGACTCCGAGATTAAAATATTGGCTGGTTTTTTTTTGTTGTTGTTGTTTGTTCTTTTGAGACAGAGTCTCACTCTGTCACCCAGGCTGGAGTGCAGTGGCACGACCTCGGCTCACTGCAAACTTCCACCTCCCGGATTGAAGCGATTCTTCTGCCTCAGCCTCCCAAGTAGCTGGGACTACAGGCACACGCCACGGTGCCCAGATAATTTTTGTACTTTAAGTAGAGATGGGGCTTCACCATATTGGCCAGGCTGGTCTCAAACTCCTGACCTTGTGAAATGCCTGCCTCAGCCTCCCAAAGTGCTGGGATTACAGGTGTGAGGCACCGCGCCTGGACTATTGGCTGTTTTAAGCTGCTAAGTTTGGGGGTTGTTTGTTTTCCAATATAAAACTAATATACAAGGACTAAAAAATAAATATGGATTGGGTGAGTTTTCATTATTTTTATTTCTAGCTTGTCTGAAATCATAATATATAGATATATGTATATAAACATGCTATCATGTTCTGTCTTAATTACATGCAATGCCCTCTAATAACATATATACATATGTGTACACCAGCTAACAAAGGTCTTTAATTCAAAGACTATTGCCACAGCCTCCAAAGTTATATGAGGGAAATATTATGTAATTTTAAATGTTTTTCCTCAAGGTATAATAACATTCTTTGCTCCTAATCCTCTATAACTTGAAAATATGCATAGAGAACTCTTATTCCCTTTTCACAAGGCAAAATGAAATGGCTGACGACCTTCAGCAGTTTCGACTTGGCCGCCGCAAGCACTGCCAGCACAGCCTTCACATCTGGGCTTTTCAGTTGTTCCAAAAGGTAGTTAAACTTGGAGAGTCTTTTTTTCCAGTGCTCCAGCTCCGCTCGTGGCCCGACGTCATCCGCTTCCCTCCGCAGCTGATTGTTTTCAGCAAGAACCTGCAAATGCGCAGGGAAAACATGGGCCATTGCATGGGGCGGGAGATACTAAATTTATACGCAAGCAAAAAAAATAAGGAAATCAATTATCCTATCTGGATCATGATGTATGTGTATTCCATGCTTCCAATAACAATCTTTTACTAACTTAGCATGTATCCATTTTTAAAATTTCAGCAAAAATTTCTTTGACCTGTTTCAACTGAAAACCACTTACGCTTTCCTCATATGAAAATAGCTTATATTTTGGGGGGTTTTTTAAGATTTTTGATTCATACTTTTTTCTTTTATTAATGCTTATTTTACATATTTATGGGGTACATGTGAGTATTTGTTATATGTGTACAATGTGTCATGATCAGGTCAGAGTATATTTGGGATATCATCACCTTGCGTACTTAACATCTCTATGTGTGGGTAACATTTCAAGTCCTCTCTTCTAGGTATTAGATTGGTACAAAAGTAATTAGCCATTGAAAGTAGTGGCAAAAACCACAGTTACTTTTGCACCAACCTAACACTTTGAAATATACAGTATACTGTTGGTAACTACAGTCACCCAATCTGCAATGGAAAACTACCTATTTAATGAGCTGTAATGAGCTTCTAAGGCCTTGACCTCAGGAATTTTTCTTGTCTATTCATTTACTCTATAACCTTGGAGGAACATGGTCTTGTTAAACTGCACGGTTCAGGCTAGTGGATTTTAATTGTGCTTACTTTTCAATGTAATGTCCACCTTCATTCCTTCATTGAGAACTTTTTTGAATTTTTTTTTTATCATTAAGTCTCAAGCTCCCTTTTGGAGGACATACTAAATTAGAAAACTCCTCATGCTTCTACAGGGGTTCTCTCCAAAGTAAATCAGACCTTGAGAAAAGAAAGTGGCAAAGTGCAGCCTTTGAGTGGTGTAAGTACGTACAGCCATTTTCTTTCATTTCTTAGAATTCTTACTACCTCTTCTTAATTCATGATAGTAAATGAAAACCACATTGGACCTCTCACCTCCTCAAGGATTTACAGTAAAACTCTTAACAAATGGAATGTCGTATGTGAATACACCTTCTTCCATTGTCTAGTGAAGTAACGTGGCACCTGAAATTGATGTTTGGTTTCTCAAAATTACCTGTTCTGTCTGTTTGATCCATACTTTCATACAATCCTCTATTTTTCCCAAGGTCTCAGGGTTATTTGCTAGAGTCAAGTAGTCCGTAGGCTCCTTTAGGTTTTTCAGTTCAAGTATGTCACACTTTTGAAGATTCACCTAATTAGAATGAAAATTAAATAGTAAGATGATGCTTCTGTAAAATACACAGACCACGGGCCCTGTGTTTTCCACTTTGCTGCACTCTGACAGCACTCTGGAAAGCCCATCGGGTAGCACATACCTCCTCTCCACTCCCACGTGCCTTTGTCCACGCTGCCGCGAGACTGACGGAACCTTCCAACACTTCCCTGTGATCCTACACACCCTCACAATTCAACCCAAAGCCCGCTGCCCTCTCCCACCCAGAAAGAATGCCTCCTCCCACCTGGGGACCCATCCTATTTTGTTAATACTTTTATTGCAGTATGAAGTGGACCCATATGAGAAAAAACACTGCTTGTTTCCACAGAATGTCAACAATTTTATTTGGTCCAACCTGCATTTTGGTCTGCCCTCCATCACAGTTAATCACAAATATAATTCGGGTGTTAGCTGGAGTCATCCTGTGTCTGTCTGGATAACATTTGCTTACCTCCCCCATTCCACATCCTTTGGAAAGCATAATACCCCTTCCCCAATCCCAGCAGGATCAGCATTCCCGGGAAAGGAGGGCAGAGTGTCACACTGTCACCATGACCATAGGATCCATTTCCCTACCTGCGCCTACGTGCCTGATCTGGGCTCTGTCGTCTCTCTTATTCCCTTATCTTCTCTCTCTCTCTCTTTCTCTCTCTCTCTCAATCTCTCAGGCTCTTGCTCTATCTTTATCTCTCTCTCACTCACACACACACACACACACACACACACACACACACACACACACACGCATGCATCCATCAACCTCTGCCCCAAGTAATCACAAACACAGACTTATTTTAAACAGTACAAATCATACAGAAGCTAAATCTCACATTTGCCAAAATTATTCTTAAAGGCCCTTTTGATCATTGACTGAACCACAGGATCCAACTTGCTCTCTCCAAACATATCAGTTCCTCTTTCCTTCTTCTGCTTCTTCAGGATCTCTTTCCACCTCCATCTGCTGCCCACCACACACACAGACACTTCGGTTCCAAATTCCTTTCATTCTAGGATGCACAGCAATGCCACAAGCATTTCTGACTCTTGCCTTTGGAGACACTCATCTGACTGACAGGGTAAAGCCCTACATCACCGCCAACGTTTTTATGGAACCCCTGAATGTGCTGATCATTACAAACTGTAGAAATTTAAATCTAATCACCATCACGTCTTGAAGGAGCAATAAAATTGCCTACCAAAATTTTTGAAGAACTGCAACATAGAGGAATTAAGACCATCCAAGAGAAGCATTACACACTTATGTACTGTGCTTGTTGACCACCTGATCATTTTTAAAGGAACAGCTTATTCGTCCTCACCTTCTCCTTCAAACTCTCCTGTGCACCCGACAGGACATTCACAAAGCCTTCCAGGGAGCTCAAGAACTCCTGCCGAATGTTAGCTGCATCCTGAAGGCCCTCGAGCTCGCCCCAGCCATGGCTCGTGGCTCTGAGAGCAGGAATGAAGATGTCGGACAGCAAACGTCTCACGCTGTTGAGCAGGCCTCCATCTGCCGCATCTAACATGTTAAAACTCACCTCCTGGAAAACAAGCAGGAGATCTTCTATTGTAAAAATGATCCTCAAATGCAACACAGCTACTAAATCATTTCTTAAATGTTGTCACTTTACCAAATACCCAGTAAATTATTAGTTTGTGCCAGGTGTGGTGGCTCACACCTGTAATCCCAGCACTTTAGGAGGCTGAGACGGGGGGATCACTTGAGGTCAGGCATTCGAGACCAGCCTGGGCAACATAGTGAAACCTCATCTCTATTAAAAATACAAAAATTAGCCAGCCTTGGTGGCATGCACCTGTAATCCCAGCTACTCAGGAGGCTGAGGCAGGAGAATCGCTTGAACCCAGGAGGCGGAGGCTGCAGTGAGCCGAGATGGTGCCACTGCACTCCAACCCGGGTGACAGAGCAAGACCCTGTCTCAGGAAAAAAAAAAAAAAAAAAAATTAGTTTGACAACCTTGTTAAGAAATCTGCTTTACACTATTCTAAATTGTAATCATCAAAATAAAAGCATCAAATAAATAGAATACCAGATGTTTATCAGTTTATTTGCTCCAAGAAGATAGTACACCCGTCAGAGGGAAGGGGAAAACTTGTACAGATGCACTTTACTTTGCACAAAAAAATAAAGTTATATATCCACTTTCAGAAATCTTAAATGTATAAAATTTGCCATTAAGTAAATTATGCATGGGAAATTCTTTAGAAAAAGAAAGCCCTCACTGTTATACTCACACCCAGAAGGTTATATCAACTTGTGTTAATAAATTGAATATTAAGTCCTCTTACTCAAAAGATTTAAAGGGAATGTCCTCTTAATTTCTTGCTTTAAAATTTTAAAAAATACTTCTCTGAAGGTAGTTTTAGATACTGTAGTGAATACAATGATTATCTCCACCGGAGGAATATTTGTGTGCAAGTTGTGTGTTTTTTGGTAATTCAGAGTAAACAACGGCTCTTGCCCCTTACCTGGTGGATGTTGTCAAGGGTGATGGCTTTGGAAGGGTCAGTCCTGATGAAGAACACACATACCCCAGTAAGAGCCACATCTTTTCCCTCGGTCACGAACACCTTAGGTTTTTTAATCTTTCCAGAAACAAGATTTACCCCTCCTAGAGAGTCAAGTTGTCCTACAAAAGCAAAATAATTTTAGTTTCACAAATGCTTTTTACAGTCCATATGGTTGCCTTTGGAATGAACTTTCTTTTTAAAATATTGCCACTGTTGACTTGTCCATGTGCCTTAGGTGGCTCCACCTTTTGAACAATCTCTAGCATGAGCCCTACAGGGATCTAAAAAAGTCTGTTTGATTCCAGATCATAGGTTCACTTCAAAATTGTTGTTTCGGGGGCAGTGAAAAGAGGGAAGGAGGATAAAGTACCTACTGGCATGTACTGTGTTCCAGACCCTCTGCTAAATACCCTGTGTACATTATTAAAACTCACAACCCAGCTGGGTACGGTGGCTCATGCCTATAATCCCAGCACTTTGGGAGGCTGAGGCAGGATCGCCTGAGGTCAGGAGTTCAAGACCAGCCTGTCCAATGTGATGAAACCCTGTCTCTACTAAAAATACAAAAATTAGCTGGGTGTGGTCATGGGCACCAGTAATCCCAGCTTCGTGGAAGGCTGAGGCAAGAGAATCACTTGAACCCAGGAGGCGGAGGTTGCAGTGGGCAGAGATCACGCCACTGCACTTCAGCCTGGACAACAGAGTGAAACTCAGTCTCAAAAACAAAAACAGAAATAGCTCTGAGGCAGCTGTGACATGTTCCAAGTCAAGCAGCCAATAGGTGGCAGAGCCAAGGTCAAAAACCTGCTCTGACTACAAAACTCGGGACCCCACTTCCCCATGCTGTCCCTACTCTGTCATAGTCAGCATACTTGGTTATCTTTCAAATACTGCTGGAGTCAGGGTCTTGTAGAGGTAGGATTAACAGTGTGGGCTCTAGAGTCAGACCCTCAGAACTTCAATCTCAGGCTGCGCTCCCAGCCATGCGACCTTGGCAAGTTACTTTATCTTTCTGTGCCTCCGTTTTCTCATCTTCTCATCTTAAAAATGAGAACAATATGGCCAGGCGTGGTGGCTTATGCTTGTAATCCCAGCACTTTGGGAGGCCGAGGCGGGCGAATCACCTAAGGTCGGGAGTTCGAGACCAGCCTGATCAACATGGAGAAACCCCGTCTCTACTAAAAATACAAAATTAGCCAGTGTGGTGGTGCATGTCTGTAACCCCAGCTACTCGGGAGACTGAGGCAGAAGAATCACTTGAACCCGGGAGCTGGAGGTTATGGTGAGCCAAGATCGTGCCATTGCACTCCAGCCTGAGCAACAAGAGTGAAACTCCATCTCAAAAAAAAAAAAAAAAGAATGATACTAGAACTTCTAGAACTTAGCATCTGAAATTGTTGTGAAAATCAACACACTATATAAAGCCCTTAGAAAAGTATATAAGAATATTAGCCTCTGTAAGCCTTATTATTATCAGTACTTGAACAGTCATATTTGATTATCCAAGCATGTGGCTCATTGAGTAGATAATTTAAGTACATAGAATATACTCTGAGCTATTCCTTTGTGTTCTTACCTGTCTAAGAAGTGTTTAGCTCTCCAAATGGACTGGTAGTTCAATCAGGATCACTGGGGTGGGAGGATGGTGCTAATGGTGGACTTTGGGATGGGGAGTGGACCAGAAGTTGAATCCTAAAATCCTGGGATTGGAAACTCTTGGAGTAATCCTCCCTCAGGGATCATCCTCCCATGGTGCTAGGCTAGAGACCTTGACAGGGGCTCGGACAGTGAACCCTTATTAAAGGTAACTAATAGATCAATCTCCCCCTCATTCAAAATTGCATCCCACTCCTGGCTAATACCACCTGGGTCTCATGAGTAATAAGATGTTAGGCAACAAGTTTCAACCAAGGCACCAAGGCATGATAGACATCAGAAAACAGAGTTTCAAAGGAAAAAAAAAATCTGCAGAAATTTCAAAGTGGTTGTCCTAGAACTGATTAGACATCGTCTCCCTGGCCCCCATCGGAATGCAAAAGGGTCAAGAGCGTGTAGACTAAGGAAGGATTTTGTGAGGACAGTTATGCTAAGTATTAGTCCGTCTTCATGCTCCTGATGGAGACATACCTGAGACTGGACAATTTACAAAAGAAAGAGGTTTAATAGGACTCACAGTTCCATGTGGCTGGGGAAGCCTCACAATCATAGTGGAAGGCAAGGAGGAGTAAGTCACATCTTACATGAATGGCAGCAGGCAAATAGAGGATAAGACCCAAGCGAAATGGGTTTCCCCTTATCAAACTATCAGATCTCGTGAGACTTATTCACTATCACCAGAACAGCACAGGAAAGATCTGTCCCCATATTTCAATCACCTCCCACAAAGTTCCTACTATGACACATGGGAACTGTGGAAGTTACAATTCAAGATGATTATCTGGGTGGGTACACAGAGCCAAACCATATCATGCTATGCAAAGGGTGAGGTTATAAAGTGTTCCTACTTTTACCTCAGCTCAAGAATGAGACTGCAACTGTCCCAGCTTGCCCAGGACAGGGGGGTTTCCTGGGATGCAGGACTTTCAGTGCTACAATTAGAACAGTCAGTCACTCCAGTCAAGAAACAAGGTCTTCAACCCAACCACCTAAAGACCTTGATTTATGTCTCCTGGAGTTTAGGAACAAAGTGACTGTGATATGACACCTGACCAAGAAATCTAAGCACAGTGCTCAATAAGGCATATAGAGAGAAACTGGACTGTACTGGGAGCTAACAGCACGACCATGGAGGGCAGGGACCTAGGAACCCAGGTGGAGGCCCTGCTGAAAAGATCCAGACTGAAACTACCTTAAATCCTACTCAAAAGGAGCACCTGGGGGAGGATGGGACAGAGTGAGCGAGACTTAACACTACCAAATTTCAGAGGCTATCATCATCAGGACAGCCTGTCACCTCAGGAGAACCCACCACTGTGCCCACAAGAGCAAGGTAAGAGTGTAAGGTCAGCAGCTCACGACAGCACCAGTCCAGTAAAAACTTTCCTGACCCCCTTCCCTCTTACCTCTGCCCTGCCTCTGGCCTCACACAGTCAGGCCCTTTAGTTAAGCTGATGTGGACAAGGGGTGGAAGACGAAGGTATGGAGAAGAGCACATAGTCCTCCCTCTTCTCCTACTGAGAACTTCAACCTTCAGAGAAATGAGGGACTCAAGAATGAGGAGGGAAGAATATTTCACTTTCCATCAACTGGACAGTTTTTGAGTTGACATTGTGTTTGTAATTTGAAATGACTATAGACATTTTTGTAATCTAAGAATGTCCAGGAAAGTCATAAGATTGCCTGCATTCTAATCCAAGTTCAGAAGAACTATCACCAGTGAGAAGATTTAAAGGTTAACTTGCTTTTATGTTTACATCCTATGAACACTTCTTGGTCCAAGCAAAATTTACACAGAAGGTCAGTTTCATCCAGTGCTCCGTTCATGGATAAACTTGATCTTTCATTTGAGGTTATGTTTTGCAATCTGGTGTAGAAACCAAAACTTCTATCTCTTGATTTTTCATTCAAAATGTAACAAGTTTTCTAAGCTTTCTAAAATATCAAACTGACAGCTTTGAGAAAATGCCAGTTTGAATTTGCATGCATAATTTATTCACTTTTTAAACAAAGAAGTATAGTCTTACTATATGCCAAGAGCAATAACTATTTTCCCTTTTATCAAATGGGTCATAAAAAGTATGTACATTACAGTTTAATATATCAAACAATACATTTAATCAGATATTGACTTATGTTCCTAGGTAGGCCTTTAAAATTACATTAATCCACTTAAAAATAGAATAGACTATGCCAGTTGAATCCATAGAAAGATTTGCAAATCTGGGCCAGGCACGGTGGCTTGCACCTATGATCCCAGCACTTTGGGAGGCCGAAGAGGGCAGATCACGAGGTCAAGAGATTGAGACCATCCTAGCCAACATGCTGAAACTCCATCTCTCCTGAAAATACAAAAATTAGGTGGGCGTGGTGGTGCACACCTGTAGTCCCAGCTGCAGGCTGGGACTGTACTTTAGGAGGCTGAGGCAGGAGAACTGCTTGAACCCCGGGAGGTGGAGGTTGCAGGGAGCCAAGATTGCACCACTGCACTCCAGCCTGGTGACAGAGTGAGACTCTGTCTCAAAACAAACAAACAAACAACAAAATAACAACAACAAAGAAAAAAAGATTTGCAAATTTTTCATAAATGAGAACAATAAAACCTGTCATCCAATATTACTTATTTAAAGTAGTCAGTAGAAAATAAACAAAATGTGATATCTAACTAAAAAGGGGTGTTACACATACTGGCAACAATTCCTATGCTAAAAAGAAATAATGCCTATAATCCCAGCACTTTGGGAGACCAAGGCAGGTGGATCACGAGGTCATGAGATCGAGACCATCCTGGCTAACACGGTGAAACTCCATCTCTACTAAAAAATACAAAACATCCCGAGTAGCCTGTAGTCCCAGCTACTTGGGAGGTTGAGGCAGGAGAATTGGGTGAACCTGATAGGTGGAGTTTTTAGTGAGCTGAGATCACGCCACTGCACTCCAGCCTAGGCAACAGATCAAGACTCCGTCTTAAAAAAAAGAAGAAAAAAAGAAATAATGCCCATATACCTGCAAAACCGGTGCTCATTATAATTTCTAGACCATAAAACACAGAATGAACTAGAATATAAGAAAAGGAAGTCAAACGTAATCTACCTTATTAACTTTATTGCAAGCACAGCCTGAGAAGGAAAACAAAACATCTCCAATAAAGTTAGAACAACCAGGCTAAATACCAACTGTAATCTGTCCTCCATCCTTGAGGTGAAACAGAACTTTTTCCACAGGGCCACACCCAACACACTAATGGTTTCCCACATGGACCCACACACACCCCTCCCTCACGCCCACAAGGTGAAACAGGTCCATTCTCACAGTGGCTTTCTTCTTCAAGCTACTCTCAGACAAATCTAATGACACATTTCTGGGTCATGTCACACCAAATTCAGATACCTGTTTCTGCTTCCTCCACATCTTGATAGTAAAACATGAGGTGTCGGAGACCTCCAACAGCAAAAAGTTGATCAATTCTTTCAATCTGGGAAAAAGAAAAAGGCAAGATAATGACTTTCAATCCAAATTAGAAACTGCACTTAAATCAGAATTAATAACATAAAAAAGGAAAATGTACTGTTATCTTTCATATTCAAACAGGACAGCATCTAATATATCCTGGAAAAAAGGGAGCATTTATGTTAAAAGAATAAATGTCTCACCATAGTAAAGACTCTGTTCAAAAAAGTAATTTCATGAATCTTAGAACTATTTGCTACTTATGCACATTTGAAAAGCATTGTCCATCCATATTTGCAAATTTCCTAAAGTGTGGAGCTGTGGAAGGGAGGTTTAAATAGAGAAGAGTGCTTCAATCAACTGCAGATAAGCAAGAACAAATCTTTCCAAACTTAGTCTAACGCCCTAGAGATAATGAATATTAAATTGCAATAATCACCAAAACTGCCATGAGAACATATCTGACTATGAACACACCTTCCAGTAGCAACCTGGCACTAAACTGGGACTAACAGTCCCATCCCTGAGGCTCACTTAAGTCTACAAGCCTAACAAAGGGTCTGCTACCAATAGAAACACTTCTTTTAAATAGTCAGTAGCACAGTTTGGAACTCATATGAAAATAAAAAGATAAAATCTACACACCCATTAGGCATTAGGATTGCTACCACCAAAAAACAGAAAATAGCAAGTGCTGGTGAGGACATGGAGAAACTGGAATGCTTGAGCACTACTGGTAGGAATGAAAACGGTGCAGCCATTGTGGAAAACAGTATGAAGGCACCTTAGAAAAACTAAAAATAGAATTGCCACATGACCAGGAACTCCACTTCTGGGTATATATCCCAAAGAATTGAAAGCGGGGGTCTCAAAGAGATATTCGTATACCCATGTTCATAGTAGCATTATTCACAATAGCTTCCACAAAAGGTGAAAGTGACAGATAAAGGGATAAACAAAACGTGGTATACATATACAAGGGAATATCATCCAGCCTTAACAAGGAGGGAAATCCTGGCACACATTGCAACATGGATGAACCTTGCAAATCTTACACTAAGTGAAATAAGATAATCACAAAAAGACCAATACTGCATGCCTTCACTTGCATGAGGTATCTATGGAATAGTCCAATTCCTAGAGACAAAAAGTAGAATGAGGGGATTGCCAGGGGCTGGAGAGAAGGAGGAATGTGGAGTGGTAGTTTAATGGGTACAGAGTTTGTTTTTGTGATAAAAGCATTCTGAAGATCTGTTGCACAGTAATGGCATGTACTTAACACTAATGAACTGTACACTTAAAATGGTTAAGATGGTGAATTTTATGTTATGTGTATGTACTACATCTTAAAATAATGTTTTCTAAAGGATAAAATCTAGCCTGAACAATTAAGTGTGAAAAATAAGTCCCCTTCAATTTCCACCATGATTGAAGATGCCACAGGGAAGAGGAGGAAGGACTCCCCAAGATTCAGTTCCAGGCCAAGAATGTGGTGAAGGGCATGCTTCCATCACGGCCAGTATTGAAGCTCCTATCCCTCTTGTCTGTGCTTGAGAGCCTGAGCCAGATGCTTTCTTTAAACCTCCAGGTTCTGAGATTCCTGGGTTGTGAGCTTGACATAGCAGTTTATCCTGGGATCCTTACAGAGCTGAACTTTTGCCTGCTTCTTCCCCTTGCATATTCCCAAATCCAGATGTCTGAATTGGGAAGCAGGGTGGAGTTAAGCATTTCACCTCTGGAACAATCTCCCCAAGTGGCCCTCTCTGCTTTTATGCCTCCATATTCTGGGAATAATATTATCTACCTTCTGGTATTATGAAGATGGAAATGAAGTCATAGATGAAAGGGATTGAGAACAGGGACCGACACATGGTAAACATTCAGTAAGTGTCAGCTATGAGGAGAAAGAGGAGAAGCACATTTCCTCAGCTCCTGCTTGATCCATCCTGTAGTTTACCCATTTTCGTGTTATCCATTCTTTTTTTTTTTTTAAGACGGAGTCTCGCTCTGTCGCCCAGGCTGGAGTGCAGTGGCCGGATCTCAGCTCACTGCAAGCTCCGCCTCCCGGGTTTGCACCATTCTCCTGCCTCAGCCTCCCGAGTAGCTGGGACTACAGGCGCCCGCCACGTCGCCCGGCTAGTTTTTTGTATTTTTTTTAGCAGAGACGGGGTTTCACCGTGTTAGCCATTACAGCGTGTTATCCATTCTTAATTGTTCCCCAACTCCTGCTAACCCCACCAGAGCAGCCCAGCAGGAAGGAATGAAGCCAGTGGTGTCCCACAGATGGCTCGTACTGGCCCAGGATATCCCATGGATCACAACTCTTTCCACCTCAGCATTTCATAACATGATGATAGTAGTTTGGAACTAGCCATTGTGGGAGTATTTACACCACAGAAATTAGCAGATGCTCAAACCAGTACCTCCCTGCCTACTTCCTCCATCCTTGCCCAAAGCCATTTGTTAACATTTACAAGCCTACCACTGAAAAGAATTCCCAACAGTGTGGCACCCTGTCAACAAAAAGGGCTTGCCTTATTTCTTTTTTTTTTCTAATGTCTAATTAGTTTCTTTAAAAAATCTTCAGGAATCATCATACAGCTGTTTATATGCTTTTCTCACTGCCCAGGAAATTATATCTTCCCATATTTTGGCCTTCCCCAACCAAGGTCAAACACAAAGCAAATCATACGCCCGGTTTTAAAGAAAAATTGTAGCAGAAGATGGGAACCAAGGATAGGAACAAAAGAAAGCAGGTTCAGCTGCCAAACCAAAGTAAAAGCCAGAAAATCATGGCACAAATCCAGTGCCTAGAACAGAAGAAATGCACAAAAGATAAATTGGCAACTTGAGAGGAGATTCTGTTCCCTGACTTTAGCTTCCAAAATGGCACGAGAGCTCAGCTTCACTGGACGTAGAGAGATGGAGACAATGCTGTCAGAATCACGGAACTCAAGTGACAATTATAAGTGCCCCTATTCAACATGGAGAGCTGGAGAGCCTTAAGCTCATTCTGCAAGCACCAGTACAGAGTCAGAATGGAGCCCTGTCCACGTTAAGACAGGCACCTCCCTCTGGGCACAGCATGGGATCCTGCCACAGGACCACGTCAACAGACCATCTGTGCCCTCTATAATCAAGTCAGTGAGAAGTCAAATGCATCCCACCTGATCCCCTTCAAGAACGGCATCCTCCACTTCGGTTTTGTTCAGGTCCAAACAGGAAGCCACAATTGCAAATAAGTAATTATGCCTCCCATCCAAAAGAGCCCGCTTGGCTTCCTTCTCTTCCTTCAGTCTTTGCTAAAAGAAAAGAATAAAAATGTTACATGGAAACTGCTGTTCTCAAGTGGATTCATTTTGTAATAATTTTATACAATTGTTGTTTTTCAAGTCTTAGGTATCCAGATAACAGACAGCTTAATGGTACCAATTTTTATGTACTATCTTCTATTTTTAGAAATAATTTATTTCTCTTATGAAAATAAAGCATGCCCATTGTTTTGAAATTGCATAATACAGAGAAGCCAAAAGAGAGAAAAATCACCTGCCATCCAGAAATTATTACTGTTAAGATTTTGTTCTAAATCTTTACACACTTATTTCTATGCATATATAAGCATTCAACAGAATATCAAAAAAAAGAGATCTCCATTTTTAGAAACATTTTCCTAAGCCATTAAAGTAATATTTTTCTACAGTATCTCCTATCTTTATTATTTACCTACAGCTATATATTTGGTCTTCAGATTAACTTCTGAATGCCATTGCTTGCTCTTTAACTATTAATTGTTAATTATGAGAATAAGGCATGCTTAATGTAACTGATGTTGGCAGTTTGAAGGATGTCTTTCCTTATGCTCTATGCTCATACAGTCATATTCAAACATATGCCCACATCTATATTTACATCATACTATAAAATGTTTTCATGCATTTCTCCCTTAACAATACATCACCGACTTCTTTCTAGTTTAATACAGACTATTCCATCCTCTGTAACAGCTGCAAAAATATTCAGTATGAATGTACCATAATTTATTCAATTATTTTGACAATGGTAGACACTCGGCTTCCAATTCCTTCTCGGAATAACACATTACCTTTAATGCCAACCAGTAGCTTCCACTGAGAAGAGGAAAAGTGGCCCCTCTGGATCCCTTCTTTTAATCAACAAACATTTGTTAAACCCCTAATATGTGCCAGCACTGAAGAGGCCAACACTACCTGGTAACTTCAAAAAAGCTCATGGCCTGGCTGGCAGTATGTGAGCTGAAAATTCAAATATGACAGATGGCATGGCGGTTGCCATAGGGGCATCAGATTTATGGGTCTCCAAATGCAGGGGCATTTATGGGTCTTCAGAGAAGGAGCAAAAAGAAGGATCTCCCACTCTAGCCTGGAGTTGATAAGGGGTGGGGGTGGGGATGACAGGAAAGCTTTCAGGAGGAGGTGGCTCAAGCCCAGCATTGAAGGAGGGTTGGTCATACTTCTAGGACAGTTGCCTTTCTGCATACACAAAGGCCAAGAGGCACACGAAAGCACATTCTGAAAACCACAAGGCAGCCAGGATGGGTGAACTAAAAAGGACTAGGAAAACATAACAGGAAATGAAAAAAAGTCAGATCACAAATATTTTCTGAACCACATTACAAAGTTTAACTGTTATGTGAAATCCATGGAGAATCACTGATGATTTTCAAATCAGAAGAGACAGGTGTTTAGCTGCCAGTGCAGCACTGAAAAATCCATCATTCTAACAGTAGTGTGGAAAGTGGGCTGATGCAATGCATGCCTGGAGGCAGTCAGGTGGGTAATGGTGGCAGTCAAGAGAATGGTGGCATTCTGATGAACACTGGGTTCATCAAGAGGAACAGGTTGAAGCAACATAATCATAAGTTCAGCTTTTGGATGTGTAAGATTTTGAGGTGAGTCAATACACAGGTGGACGAGGCAGACAGGCCACTGGAAATGTTCAAGGGGAAATGGCATTGCAGATACAGATAACATGCAGGTTCTCAATTCAGCACAATGACTTTATGAGATAGACCATTGTTGTTGTGAGGGGGCAGTCCTGTGCGATATGAGGTTTTAGCAGTGCCTTTGGTCTCCAACTTCTAGGTGCCAGTAGCCCCCACCACCGACTCGTGAGAATAAAAAATGTCTCCAGACATTGCCAAATGGCGCCTGTGGGACAAAATAACCTCCCCTGTTGAGAACCACTGATATGATACAGACATATATATAGATACAGACACAGGCACATATAGACATAGACATAGAGAAGACGGTCAATATAAAAGCTACAATGTCCATCAGTGTGAGAACAATGTGGTACCTGTTGCAGTTGTGCAGTACAGAACCTGCAAAAGTACATCAACAGCTCTTTCAACCAACAGATGGTATGTGCATTCAATAAATATTTGTCAAATGAATGAATAAATCAAAGTTTAAACCATGAGTGCAGACATGATTTTCTAACAAACGTATGGAAATGAAAACACAAAAAAGTGAAGAAAATTGGGGACCACCAGTATCCCAGGAGCAAGGAGAAAAAGAAGTGCAAATCAAGAAAGCTAAGGATGAGGCCGGGGGCAGTGGCTCATGCCTATAATCCCAGCACTTTGGGAGGCCAAGGTGGGTGGATCACCTGAGCTCAGGAGTTCAAGACCAGCCTGGCCAACATGGCGAAACCCTGTCTCTATTAAAATACAAAAATTAGCCAGGCAAGGTGGCACATGCCTGTAATCCCAGCTCCTCTGGAAGATAAGGGAGGAGAATCGCTTGAACCCAGGAAGCAGAGGCTGCAGTGAGCCAAAATCGTGCCATTGCACCCCAGCCTGGGTGACAGAGCAAGACTCTGCCTCAAAAAAACAAACAAAAAATAAAATAAAATAAAATAAGGATGAATGTGCAAAGAGATAGGAAGGAAATCAAGAAACCGTAGCATCAATAAATCATGGAGAGTGACCAATAGCAACAATGCTATACAGGATTGGTTGGGTTAATTAGGATATCTTTAGGCACTGTATTTACAGGATGGTTGAGGCTTCTTATAGCTCTTTTGCAGTGTGACTGTGCCACTAATCTGTCAAGAAATAGATGTATTCCCCCTCCCCTTGAATTTGGCTAGCCCTCTGGCCAGTTTTCACCAAAAAAATCTGAGGGTAAATGAGATGGGATTTCCTAGGCTAGTTCTTAAGAGATCTTCATCTTCTGCCTTTGCACTTAGAATGTTGCCTCAGAACTCAGTCACACAGGGAAACCACACAGAGGAGAACAAAACGTTCTGGTCAATGGCACCTTCTGACCTTCTAGCTGACTCCAGCACCAACTTTCAGCCATCTAAGTATGTCTTGGATGTTCCAACCTAAGTTTCCCCTACAGATGACAGCAAGCCAGCCAATGGCACTTGCAGAAGAACCACCCAGCAGAGCCCAGTCACTCACAGAATTAAGAGAGATAACAGATGATTGTTTCTGCTTTAGGCCCTTAAATTTTGGTATGGTTTGTAATGCAAAAATAAATAACAGAGTAATTTTGTTAGAATAATTTCATTGGTTGGATGGAAATAAATATAGACTTGAGAAAAGCATGATTGGAAAAAGAGAAATATTAAAATGCTGAATATAAACTACTCTTCCCAGAAACTTGACTATAAAGGAACAGGGTGTGGTAGTAATAGAGAGGAAAATTTAGAGTCAAGGAAGAATTTTTTAAGGTACAAAAGAATTATGGAAAAGCAAAGATGAAAAAGTTGGAGATTTCAGAGCCACTGAAAGGTTATTGCTAGACCTATAAAATTGACATACATTTCTCGGAACTTGAAGGACTACCTATCTGAGAGACAACTTTGCCGGGGAGGTGGCAAGAGGAGGCAAGATTCAGGTTTAAAAAACAGATAATCTACCTGTTTTCTCACCATTTTTTTAAAAAGGAACTAACATAGGTCCTGACATACAATATAAACATCAAATAAAAGTAAATTTAAAACTTTTTTCAAACGTCACTAAAGCCAGGAAGATGTCCTGTTGTTTTGAACTGTTTTCTACCTTCCTGGCAGGGAGAAATAAAAGACTTTTCTCTAAGTGATCGCTCTAAGTTTGTGCTAAATATCTTTAGCAGCTTGAGAACTCAGAGGTCAACTGGGGAGCCAGGAATTCAGCAACAACACAAAGAGGTGGTAAATGCTTGGTAGCCAAAAATAAAAATAAAAGAAGTAGAGAGCCAGAAGATTCAAGATGTAAAGGAACAGAGGGCTTCCAAAGAGCACAGAGATTTTAAAAAGATTCTTCCATGGCAAGGAACTGAGGGCTTCCAAAGAACACAAGAGATTTAAATAAGATTCTCCCATGGCAACACATTACTCCATAATCCAATTGTTTCCAATTCCAGAGGAAAAAATATTCTAATGGAAAAAAAGAGAAATCACTCCCTAAAAGAGAACACTAATTATTCTATTTTGTTTAAATATCACAGGAGAAAGAAACTTCCAAAGCAGCTTTATTTATACAAAGCTAATTATTGACATATTTTTAAGTAAATGTTTTCGGAAGCTATTTAATATATTTAAAAGCATGTTAAGACTTGAATACATGTTCTTATTTAAACTGATTGTTCTCTTGCCTAAAGACAAGTAATATGAAGTCAATCCTAATGTCATATAGATGAAAGGCCACAATGTTTATCAATCTCAACTTTCATTGCATCACACTAAGGTATCCTGATAATACTGAGATTGTTTTTTAACTGCCATAAAAAAGTCAATAATGTCAAACAAATATTTAGTAATTAGAATAGTGCACTGTCAATCCACAAACCTAACAGCTTTCTGGCTGCTAGGGAACCGCAGCAACAAGCAGTCAGGTGACTAGTTCTCCAGGGGTTGGCTTGTCCTGCTGGCCTTTGAAACACCTAGGACACTTGGAAAGTGAAGGCAGAGAGGGATTAAGAAGGCAGGAGGTAAACTATGTCAAGACTTTTCTGGAGTCCTATTAAAATTTTTGTGCATTGCATGAACAAGCACCAATGGATAGGGGTTGGGAGCATGGCCAGAAACCTATTCAATATCCAAGGAAATCTAGAGCAGTATTAAAACATTGCGGCAATTTGTGATGAGCTGTTACTACTGCCTTGAAATGGGAGAGTGGCTCATGTACTATCTCACAAGAAAGGAGCCCTGCTTCCCAGGTGGCCAATCCCCCACAGATGAAGGCGCACTGCTGTCAGAATGAGGTGCTAGGTTCTAGTCCCAGCTCTGACACTAACTGCAAGACCTCACATCTTTCATTTAATCTCTCCAGGCCACAACTTCCTCAACTACAAAATGAAAGTGTTGGACTAGGTGACAGCCAAGGTTCGTTCCTCCTCCAATACGTGGGCTACTTCTCATGACTTCAAACGTTTATACAATCTACAGACTCAACATTTTAAAATACAAATCGTAACAAATACTCCAAAAACCTCTATGACGGTCTCAAAACTAATCCATCCATCCGATGTTTAAAATATACTAACCTTTGCCTTTAACTCTGTAGAACCAAAGCCCAAGTCTGCATGTTTATATACGCAAGCTGTGTATAAACTACATACATCATCAGTCTTTCATTTTGTCTCCAGGCTTATAATCCTCAGCTATCCTCATTTATAGAAATGAAGATAAAAGTAAAAGGAGATAAAAGTCCCAACTTGAAAGATGTTTGTGAGGGTTAAATTGCAAGCAGCTTGGTGATCACACTAAATCAAACAGCACTTGAATTAAAATGGCATGACCAAGGATTTCACCCTGGACATGAAAATTTAAGTGAAACAAAACATTTTCATAATGATTGCTTTTAAGTGTACAAATGTTTAAGCTTCCCCCACCCTTATGAAGCTCTGACTTGTTGGCAGGTTTGTTCCTGACACAGATCTACTCCACTGACCCCACTGGCAGCCAGCAGAAGTGGATGGAGGATGGGGCTATTGGGTCTGAAAGTTCCCTTGTCCCTAAGCAAGGAGATCTTTTCCCAGACCCTCCTGAAGTGTACATTTTGCACTGTTTGCCCTGGTTGCATTGCCAGCTTGGTTCTGTTAGTCATCATTTGCTCACTATGTTTTGGTTTAATTGTCACAAAATCCCTATGAAGCAGACATTATTATCTCCACACCAGGAAATCAAGACTGTGGACCATTAACCGCTTTCCGAAAAGCACACAACTAAGAAAGTGGCAGGGCTGGAAATCAAGCCCTTGCTGTCTACAGGACCAGACCAAGACATAGGGTGCTCAAGGGCAACTAAAAATTTTGCATAACTTCAAACTGATATTCCAAAAGCACTTTTTAAAAAATATGCACTTAACAGTTATCTAGTATGCTCTAGCAGGAGACCCCATACAAGGGTTATAAGAGGAGCTGTGGATGGAGACCAGTTAACTACACCCATTTCCTGAGTTATATCAGTGATATTTTGGTGCCAGTGTGGACTGGTACCTAGGTACTTCCAGCTGGGATGCATGTATTCAGTTCTCACTGCGCTTCTGTGTCTCTCTGAAAATAACACCCTCACCCCATCTTCTACTCCTGAAAGTGCCTCGGAGGTTAGCTCCTCACTTGGGTGGTCAGTAGGTGAGGCTCCAGATTCTCCCTACTCACTGCTGCTTCCATCTGACAGCATCCCTGTTATCTACATCATACTGTATATACCAGGTCCTCATACAATACCTTTGCACGGAGAAGTGGGTAGGGAAAGGAATGGGTCCTGCAGTCAAAGAATATTTTGTCATTAAAAGAAAAAAGTTTTTCCAGGTGACATGATTAGCTTTGTTGCACGTCTGAATCTGAGAAAGAGAAAGAGATCTGACTTAAGGAAGTCCAGTTGCACACACTGAAATGAATATATTTCTATTTGTTTGATTTAAATATAATACAGTATCATATTGGTTAAAATCCCCTTCTGAGATAATTGTAAATAATGTACTCTATGAATTATAGCCGTTCTCCAATCCCCATCCAAGGTTTCCCTTTCTATGGTTTCCATTACCTGTGGTAACCTTGTTCCAAAAATATTAAATGGATAATTTCAGAAATAAACAATTCATAAGTTTTAAATTGTGTGCCCTTTGGAGTAACGTGGTAAAATCTCATGTCGTCCAAATCCATACCACCTGGGATATGAATCATCCCTTCATTCAGCATCTCCACGCTGTAGACATTACCTAACCATTAATCATCATCATCATCTTCTCCCGGCATCCAATCATTGACATCATCACAGCTCAATGATCCAGGATCACCCAAAGCACATGGCCCTCCTGCTATACCATCAGATGGTCAGTAGCAGCCAAACACTGTCTCACAATGCCTACAGCATTCACCTCACTTCATCTCATTATGCAGGCTTCATATCACCTCGCATCAACCCACAAAGGGTAGATACAGTACAAGAAGATATATTGAGAGAGAAAGACCACATTCACACAATTTTTACTATAGTATATAGTTATAATTCTTCTATTTTATTATTGTTGTTGTTAATCTTTTACTGTGTCTAATTTATAAGTTAAAGTTTGTCATAGGTGTATATATGTACGTATGTATATATTTAAAAATTTACATATATAAATGCACATATATACACACATACATATGAAAAAAACATAGTATATATAGGGTTCAGTCCTACCGATGGTTTCTGGCATTCACTGAAGGTTTTGGAATATATTCCCCGTGGATAAGACAGAACCACTATATCGTTAAAGTTCCTTATCTTAAATAACTAAAGGAAATACATCCGTGACTGGTTTCCCTTTGGCTGTCAATGCCAATCTCAAGTCCACAGATAATTGATCACTTGATGAGAACACAGTGCTAACGAAACCAAGGACAGGAATTTGATCATCTTAGGCCAGTTAACTTCACTTTATTTCACCTTCCCCAACTGTGGATGAATCAGGACAAATTCATGAGCAGAAAAAGAAAATTATTCAAAGTGCATGCATGGCTGAAATACCTGGTTATTGGTAAAATATGTATTTCTTTTCTTTTTTAAAAGACACCCAAATGGTTTACTTCTCCTATCTGCCACATACATAACCTGATCCTTCTTATCTCCTGAGCAGTAAAACAAAGTAAATAACAAGAGAATCTCATCATTCCTACAAGAGCACCGGCTTTACAGGGAAGGGATGCTTTCCATTTTGATTTTTTCGATAGCAGCAGTGTCAACAACAGGCCTTGGCACACTGAAGATCCTCAATTAATATCTCTAAATAATTTTAAAATTATTTTACAAATCACTCTCAAGTAATTAAGGGCTGGAGCAAATTATTCTAGACCAATGTAAGTCCACGATTGCAGAATCAAAATTAAGCCAATAGGATCCATGCTGTTGTGCCTGGAACGTAAATGACCACACAGAATTCTACCCTGGGTAGGATAGTAGCTACCCCTCAATTTAACAGCAAATACAGCTGACCTTGCTTTACCTGCCTCCCATTTTATTTTGTTGAATTAGAGAAACTGAGGGAAGCAGTTCTGTAACTCATTTACCCTTAGAGCCCTCTACAATCAACCCTATTTCCCTGTCTTCCCACAGAAGAGTAGCCTCCCTCTTTGTCTTCCAGCTTTTCTGTTTCAACCCACAGGACCCTGTCTCCTTTCCCAGCCTCTCTGAGAGAGAAGAGCCTGCTCTGTGATGCTTCCCAGCCCAGCCTAACCTGCTCTTTAATTGGCTGGGAGAACCACAATTTAGAGACTCTCTACTCCTAGCTGTACTTTTCAAGTCTCACGTTTTCTGACTCCCCTTTCATTTCATTTTTCCCGGTGAAGCGCCACAGCCGCAGAAGCACGGCACCTCCTGCCCGAATTAACAGCACTTCAGTAAAGTGGTTTCAGCAAAGGAAAGAGACGGCACACTGGCTAATCCCACTCACAGCAGGTGCTTTAGTGAAGCCCTCCTTTATTTAACAAGAGCCACACTCTCCCTCTATTGCTAAGAGATAGCACTTAAGCGTGTGGTACCATCCATTTTCTTCTGTTCAGGGATAAACTTTGGCACCCTGTCTATTTTTGCTGGAGTTTCCAAGGCCCCTAACTCTCCCCATTTACTCACTCCCTTACCTATCACTCCTTCCAGGCAAATAAAGAACTCTCTCTTCAGCATTTATGATGTGTGAATTTTTCACCCAGACCAACCCCAAATCTGCTGTAGGCATATCCCGGTCTGCACAGCCTCACCTCTCCCTGACATTCCATCACCCAAATTCTAACTTAGAGTCTGTTTTCTGCGCACCAAATTTCTGGACCTGAAGTGAGATTTGGTGGACCTTCACATGGCCATGTATCCTCTTTCCCTAACCCCACAGTGATTTCACTCCAAAATCAGAAATGCCTCACATGTAGAATTTCAAGAGGTCCCTCTGGCAGCAGGGACCATATAACTCAAATGGCCCTCACCCATATGGTAAAAACATATATATAATATGTCACCATTCCCATTATATATGGCACAGGGGTGGCATTCCCAAACTTCCCTTATTCATACAACAAACCACTGTGCTTAAAGCTGGCCACTCATTTGAATCACTGGAGCGTGGTAAAATACTGATGCCTGGGCCTCCCACCCCTGAGAAATTCTGACTTATCTGGTCAGGTGCAGGGCCCAGGCACTGGTATTTCTCAAAAGCTCCCCTGGTGATTCTAATGTACAGCCCAGCCTGACATCACCGTTCTCAAGGAAGTCATTTTATAAATTGATCATGATGGATTAGTATGACCAAGTTCTCACTTAAGGTAGAAACTTAATAGAGAAAGTCCAAGGACATAAATTTTGGGATTTTTCTTCTTTTCTCCTTACTAGACTTGGGCAAACATTGAATGACAGAAAGAACAAGTTCAGCTCTAAATGCCATGGGGTCTAGCTGGGTTTTTCCCTGCCACATCACAGAGCACAGCACTTAGTACAGAGCAGGCATTCAAGAGATATTCGTGGAATGGATAGGTTTTGCCATACAGTTACATTCCCCCAGGGTCTAGCTATGGCACGATAATGATGGGGCATCTTTGGGCCTTAACTAGTTCAGGGTAGAGAGTGCTCACTGGGCCTTAACAAGCAGCACCAGGACTGGCACAATGGCTCACATCTGTTATCCCAGCACTTTGGGAGGCTGAGACGGGAGGATAGATTGAGGCCAGGAGTTTGAGACCAGTCTGCACAGCATAGCGAGACTCTATCTCTACAAAAATTACAATTAAAAAAATGAGCCAGATGTGGCGATGCATGCCTATAGTCCTAGCTTCTGAGGAGGCTGAGGTGGAAGGATTGGTTGAGCCCAAGGGTTCTAGGCTGCAGTGACCTATGATGCCACCACTGCAGTCCAGCCAGGGTGACAGAGTGAGACTCTGTCTCCAAAAATGAAAAAAAAAAATTTAAAAACAGACAGTACCTCTCTCTTCCCAGCTAAACCCTAGATCCATTCACCTGTCAGTGCTCTAAGGAAATGGTTTTGATCTGCTCTATGTGAAATCTGTTGACTTGGCCAAACAGCCCTGGGCCTGATTAACAGGATGCTGAAAACGGTTTGGTTAATTTGCCAGAGAATGAGAAAAAGATAATCTGAGAGCAAAGGTTCTTTCTGTCTTGGCTTCTACAAAGCACCCCACTGGAAACAGTGGCTGCCCTCCTGCAGAGCTTCTCAGCAGGGGAGGGAGGTGTGCTCTCTTCCCCCACAGCTTCTACCCACAAGAGAGTCACTGTTTAGAGAAAACTTGCAGCAATCTGAAAGTTCATGAGCAACAGCATTCCCTAACACAAATACATACGGCACAAAACAGGAACAATACACATTCCACTGCAGTGGGGAGAAGACTTTTCTCCATTTTGAAACCAGCTTTGCAATTAGGTAAATGTAACAGTCTAGAGGACTATCATCTATCTTTCAAGTTATTCTTTTTTCTGGAAGTCAACAAAGTCAACCAACAAAATTACAGACTTCAGTTTCATTTTAGGGAAGTAAGGAAAAACAGAATTCACATGTCTGGCATTCCTGTCCGTCGTACACCTCTAACTTGGTATTAAGCATTCTTTATCTCTGAGAAAAGCAGAAAAAAGACAGACATCAGATCTGGACCATAATTTTGGCAAATGAGTGAATGAATATATACAGAAGAATTTCAAGTTTTTTAATTTAAAATAATGTGTGTTTATTAAACAAGAGAAAAGATACATGGCTTGATTTTGTTTATGGTACATTTGGTTGTTATTGGCATGATATTTATGGATAAAGTCAATTATTACATTACAGTAACCTAATTATAACATAGCGTGATTGCAATAATAGTTCCAGACCTTAGTCTGGAACTTAGTAGTTAAGTACATACATACTTATAGTTAGGTAGCTCTGGAATGTTTCCCATTGGTCATTTTAGATCATGAAGTTATAATATAATAAGTTATCTTATCAGTTGACAAAGTTTCTTTGCTTGGCCAAACTTTAGTCAGGTTTCCGATTCTTCTCCTAGGCTCATCTGTACACCTCCTTGTAAAATCTAGTTTTAGCAAAGAACTCTGCTAAGTCAGTTAACAAGAATCCCCGGTAGAGGGTACTCAATATCTGATCACCTTCGATAGCTGGTTGGGTTCCTCATCCTCCACCATCCCCCACGTGCTGTCTCATCCCCCTGGCCTTTCTTCAGCAAGAATCCTGGCAGGTCTTCAGTTTCGCCAGAATCCCCCTCCCCTTCTAACCACTGACCCCTGCCCTACTTCTTGGCTACAAATTCTCACTTGGCCATGCCATATTCACAGGGGAGCCCAATCTCTCCCCTCACTCCCCATATAGGTCCTTATACCCGACTCGATGGTCCTGAATAAAGTCTTACTTATTATGCTTTAACAAGTGTCATCGAATAATTTTTTTCTTTAACACAGCGCACTAAGTAGAAACTGTGTAATTATTTACATAATATACTGCAATACTATTAAGATAATTCTGTTAATATCAGACTTCAGTGGAGTGAACCAAACCAGCATGCTAAATATATGATTGAAACCTCCAAAATACTTGACTTACTCTCAAAGCATAGTTCATGTCAAGGAAGAATCTAATTCATCAATTATGCCTGAGATTTTATCATCAATTGTGGTGTTTCAGACTTGGTACTGAAGTACAGGAAAAATGTTCAGACATGTGAAATGTTTAATTCATTCAACTTATTCCACAGGCATCTATTAAGGACCAAGCATATACTATGGACCAAGCTCTATATTAAAGGAAGATTATTTTAAAATGAAGAGAACTCACAATCCAGCAAGAGAAAGAGACATGTGGGCAAATGTCATTTCACTACAGAGATGTAACAGGACTCCATAAGACATCGGAGGAAAGTGCTGACAGGGTATAGGAAGGAAATTCTCGCCTCCTCCTCAAAGTGTCAGGGGAGGCTTCTCAGAGGAGGCAACACTAGCACTTGGTCTTAAAGAATAAGCAGCACATGGACTGGCTGGAGTCAGCTCTTCCAGAATGGTCTTCTAACTCCAGCAAGCAAGTTCAGGGGCTTGGCTGGAAGACGTTCACCTTGGGAAGGATGCCTCAGAATCTTGGGGCTTGGGCAAGTGAGGGGTGGCAGGTGGTGGCGTACTTAGAAAATTCAGAGGTAGCATGCCTGCTCTTTTGTGGTAAAAACAACAGGCTAGGGGGCATCGTGTGAGCTTCTGGGGATACACAAAAAGATACAGTGATCAAGCCCAGTAGGAAGCATAGGTTAATGGTTGAAAACTGAGTCCTAGAGAAACCTCCATTTTCTTCTGACATTAATCGGCAGTGGAAGAGGTTTCCAAATCCCTCTCTATGCATTTGCATAATAAAAAGCTGCTGAGCTGAGCCCTATGCTAGGGAAGCTCATTCTTCAATGTGACTTCCAAAGGCACAGCCTTGCATCTCACCGTCTGTGTCCTCATTTGCAGGCATATAGAACAGGGGAGTGATTTCAAAGCCTAAACCTTGTGGCCTAGAATCTGTCTTAACTAAAATGTACCGGTTTGAAAGAATACAAGTGCCCAAACCACCATGAATGTTTTTTACCCCAGGAAAGCATCTTCCCAAAGGATGCAGCATGAATTTCTATGTGCATAGTTTAAGTAGCAATATGCAGAAAAGCCTACGAATGCAAATCTTTTTTTTTTTATTTAAAAAATCAACATGTAGCCTAGGCGTCATGTGAACATTAGTTAAAAAACGTGTTTCTCACAAATTCATCAGTGTATTTTTAAGTTGTTTTTTTTTTTTTTCCACCCAGGTGTGACAGATGATAATCCAAAACACACGTGCAAAGGTACAGACAAAAGCACCTTACCGTTAAAACTCGGGTGACACTCTGCTTCCACAGCTGTCTCCTGCCAATCCTAAACATTGTAGCAGTGCAGGGACAGGCTGGAGTCAGTTGTTGTGGAATGGTCTTCTAACTCCTGGGAGACCTGCTCAACACCCAACAGGCTTCCAAATGGAAAGTCTTCTGGAGGACCAGCATTTTACTTGCACGTTTCTAATTTGCATGTATTATTCACTACATTCACAGAATAAAAATTAAAACTCCACTTATACCACTCAAGTTTTTCTCCCAGAGTCTCTGCCCTGGGGCCTCTCCTCTCTCTCGAAGCCTGGTGTTGTTAGGGTAATACTGTATGCACTACACAGTTGAACCGTGCCTCTTAATCATGTTTATCAACCAACCAAAGCATTTTAACAGCTCGGTAGCAACACCATTCCTTCTGTTGTTCAATTAATTCTGTACACTGGCCAACAATAAGCATTGAGTCAACAGAGATATCTAAATAGTTTCTTTGAACAATGAGAAACTTTAAACCACATCAAATTAGAAATCCGAGAAGCCACAGCTCTGAATATACTGTCCACCTCGACAAACTCAGTCTTACTTTGTCTAAACAACTTTGCAAGCACGATGCACTGCCAGCATTGTGACTCATCGTGACTAATTGCCAGATAGGCTAATTGTGACCCAAAGGAGCCATTTTCTCCCCCATGAAGAACAAGAAGTCTATTTCATATGCAAATAGCAAACCATGTCCATAAATTACTTGTGCTCACACAGTTGCACATACACTTCAGCCAAGATAATTTATCCTATGTGGCTCAACATCTTGATCATCCTAACTATGAAGATGTAATGGGAAAACACTGCCAAACGCTTTGAGAGGTCTCTCATGTATGGTTTCTCCCGTCGAGATGAATAAAAGGCAGAACATTTAAGGTTGGTCTGGCTGAATCTAGAATTTAGTCCTTGGAATTCACGGTCCAGCAACTCAGATCCTAAAAGGTCATCCAAGGATAATCAGGAAATTGGGAACTCATCCTGGTGACATCCTGCTAGTCAACCTCTGTGGAGCCTGACTTAGAAGCCACGGTGCTGACATGGTATCAGAACATGGAGATTCGCCTGGTCGATATCCAAGGCTAGGGCGCGGCCTCCATATGTCAGGTTAATAGACAACATTTAGACCTCAATATTATTTGGTAAGTAAATAACTAGAGCACAGGAAGTTCAAGTATGTTTGCAGGATTTTTTTTTTTTTTTTTTTTTTTTTTTTTTTAGACCTGCAGGTCTCACTCTGTCACACAGGCTGGAGTGCAGTGGCATGACCACCGCTCACCACAGCCTCAACCTCCCAGGCCCAGGTGATCTTCCTACCTCAGCCTTCCTAGTAAGTGGGACTACAGGCAAGTGTCACAACACCTGGCTAATTTTTGTATTTTTTGTAGAGACAGGTTTAGCCATGTTGCCCAGGCTGGTCTCAAACTCCTGGCCTCAAGCAATTGCCCACCTCAGCCTCCCAAAGTGCTGGGATTATAGGCATGAGCCACCAGGCCAGGCCCTGCAGGATATTTCTTGAAGTCAATCTCTGGTTGTTGGTAAGTGGCTGTTGTCCGTTTCTAATAAAGAGCATTGAAGATGGTATCTAGACTCTGAGTCCCTCCTCTGTGTGGCACGGAAGACAGCAGAAAATAGCAGTAGGATCGGATCCTCCTCACATGGCATCTCCTATCCATCCCAAGAATCCTCTGTCAACACATGACCTCAGGACAAACGTGTTACAAGTCATTACATCACTGATTATCTTTCATTAGTTACATTTAAATTGGTGCTTTCCTAACGGTATTTCAGGCACCATCCTCATTGCAGCAGCAGCCCATTTACAACGCATCACTTGGGGAGAGTTACTTCCTGGGAAGATTTCCACAAAAGGCTGATGGCATGCATTTTGTGTTTGGCAGGCATAACCATGACTCTCTTGAGGCTTCACAGCAAACTGCGAAGCCTTCCAGTCTGCGTGGCTGAATTTCAACCCCTCGGGCAAGGTAGATGGCATGTTAAGGGATCTTCTTGAGAGTCTCAGGCTCACTGGAAGTTGTTGAACAACACAAAGCAAAGCCAAGGCTGAATTTACAACAGGCCACCTACCTCCCCAGTCCCTGGCAGAACGAAAGTCAATTTCTGGTATCTGGAGGGAAATGATCAAACATTGTTCAGCAGGAAAGTCAGGAAGGTTTGCCTGCAAATAGTTCCCACCAAGCAACAGCTTCAGCTGGCAGGGCTCACGCGAGGGAGGTCTGCAGCCCCGTCTGTGTGGGTAGTGCATCCTTCCAGGCTGAAAATATTAGTCATACACAAATCCTGTCAGACACAACGGGAAAACAAGAGTAGACAATGGACCTCATATGGGCAGAAGGCTTCATCCAGAATTCCAAGTACCTGCGGGCAAAGTTTGAAGTTCCACTTTCATTCATTGAACAAAAGCTTGTGAGTGCCTTTTATGGAGCCAGACACTGTGCTATACACCATGAACAGAACAGCTAATAAAAACAGACGTTTACTCAGACATTTAAAAATATTAATTGTAGAATGCACAATTATCCTATGCAACACTCAGAATGAAAAAATAACGCTGCCTATTAAACGTATCCATTTTAAGGTTCATTCTGATTTCACAGATGTTAAAGTACATCTTTAAGTACTTTATGAATGTATACCTCATAATCAATAAAAAATGGTCATTCTTGCCTTTACTGGGGGCAGATATTAAGCAAATATATAAATAAATGTATAATTACAAGTTAAATGTTACACATTTTGATAAGTGTCATTTTAAAGGAAAATAAGGCGTAAGTTTTATTTGGACATATGTTCTGAATTGTTACCTTTATGCTTACATTCCAAAGTGTAAAATTTTCTAAACTCATCTCTAAATTAAGGAGTCTTCTACTCTGCATCTTGAAGCCTCGTATGTACATCCTGTGCCATATGGCTTAATAGAAAAGTGCAACTCTAGGGTCAGACAGACCGAACTTAAATCCCAGGTATGTGACACCAGAGATTGTGTCTCCTAAATTGGACATTAGAAATAAAACCACTTACCTAACAGACTGGTAATGATTTAAATATATTTAAAACTCCTAGATTCTCATATGCACCTAATAAATGAAATATATAACCACATTTTTCATCTGCAGAAGAGTTATGACTACGAGTAATGGAATATCAATGGAAAGGACAAATTCCTAAATCTTAACCTAACCCACACATTTCAGTCGAGAGCTGGTTGAAAATTTTGCTCTCAATTTCTGAGTATGTCCCACAAAAGAATAGATCCAAGTTTTATCCGTTACTAGCTACATGTTTTTCATGGATTTCCATCTCTAAGAATGTCTTACTGAGGCCCAACAGGATCAAACACATTCATCAGTTTAATAGCCTTGTAAACAATGATACAAACTACAGCATATAAAAACGGGAAATGAGTTCAGTGGGATGAGAGAGCACCATATTTCACCCATTAGGCATTGCACATTTGTCTTCGTGCTTTACCATATTGAAATGTGGTCATTCCAAACGCAACATGATATTGCATCTTATATTCAACGTCCTCTTATAACTGCTGTTGGCCAGACAAAAATCATGACATGAGTGTCCTTACCAGAGCTTGTGCACATCCAGCTGTCACCCAAGTGGTGCCACAAGGTCACAACAATACCAGGAAGTTACAGCCAACAAACCACGGAAAGCCCATGTGAGGAAGAAATGTGTGTCTGGTTGTTTTCTAAAAATCTTCACTGACACCTTCTGGGAAGATCAAGAAAACACCAGCACTGCAACTTGCAGGAAGGATGTTAGTAGATTGGAAGAAAATCCCAGAAGAGTCAGACCCTACATGTGAAAAAGTTTTAGAAGTTTCTTAACTAATTCATTGCACTTATCTTTGTATGGATGCACTGTGGGTGATATGTGATTTTTTTAATATCTATGTTTAAAAGAGCTTCTTCAATTAAAATAAAATTGAAATTCTAAGAAAGCAATGAATCTTAGGTTAATGGACAGGTGTTTTTCCTTCTTGGTGGTAAATGACATAGTAATGTGTTTCATCTGATGATGGATTAGGTCAGATGAATACAGTTTTGTGAGTTCTTTTTTTTTTATTTTTATTTATTTATTTATTTATTTTTGAGATGGAGTCACCCAGGTTGGAGTGCAGACGGGTTTTCACCATGTTGGCCAAGCTGGTCTTGAACTCCTGACCTCAGGTGATCCACCTGCCTTGGCCTTCCAAAGTGCTGGGATTACAGGTGTAAGTCACTGCACCCGGCCCAGTTTTGCGAGTTCTAATAATCAAAGGAAATTTTTTGGAGAAGGGAGAATTTAAAGCAAGCCCTAAGGAAGAGTAAGATTCAAATTAGTAGACAGAAAAACTAGAGTGTAACATATGTGAAAAATTATCTTGGAGACTGGAATTCAACACAGCCTGTATTGTGCTGCAATTTTAAGTAAAAATGATTGATTAATCTCTGAAAGGTATGTTGAGGCTGAACGGTGGGTGTCAATCTAATGTAGTAGCCCTTGCAGGCAATTAAGGAGTCACTGAATTAATGAAAGTCTTGTTCAGGAAGGTTATGCTGGTATTATAGCTGCATGCAGGTAGGACTGAAGTGGAGAGAGACTGAAGGCAGTCTCCCAGGCATGAAGAAACAAAGAATTCAATAAAGGGAGGTGGAAACAGTGGTCACCCAAACCACCTAAAAATGAATAAACTCGCATATTGGGGAAAAACCCCACCCCCGATATTTATTGTGGGTCCTTTTTTATTTCCTAGGTGTCTTGGCTGGTTTGAGAAATAAAGGGAAAGAGCACAAGAGAGAGAAATTTAAAGCTGGATGTCCAGGGGAGACATCACACGTCGGCAGATTCCACAATGCTCCCCGAGCCGTAAAACCAGCAAGTTTTTATTAGCAATTTTCAAAAGGGGAGGGAGTGCACAAACAGGGTGTGGGACACAGAGATCACATACTTCACAAGGTAATAAAATATCACAAAGCAAGTGGAGGCAGGTGAGATCGCAGGACCACAGGATGGGGCGAAATTAAAATTGCTAATGAAGTTTTGGGCACACAGTATCATTGATAACATCTTATCAGCAGACAGGGTTTGAGAGCAGACAACCTGTCTGACCACAATTTATTAGGCGTGAATGTCCTCGTCCTAATAAGCCTGGGAGCGCTACAGGAGACCGGGGCTTATTTCATCCCTTTGGCTTCCGTCATAAAAGACGGAGGCATCCAAGGGGGCCGTTCACAGACCCACCTGCAGGGCGCATTCTCTTTCTCAGGGTTGTTCCTTGCTGAGAAAAAGAATTCAGCAATATTTCTCCTATTTGCTTTTGAAAGAAGAGAAATATGGCTCTGTTCCATCCGGTTCACCTGCGACCAGTTCACGGTTACCTACGTTGTTCCCTGAACATCGTTGTTATCCTGTTCCTTTTTCAAGATGCCCAGATTTCATGTTGTTCAAACACACATGCTCTACAAACAATTTGTGCAGTTAACGCAATCATCACAGGGTCCTGAGGTGACATTCATCCTCCTCAGCTTACAAAGGAGACGACGGGATTAAGAGATTAAAGACAGGCATAGGAAATCACCAGGGGTGATTGGGGAAGTGATAAGTGTCTGTGAAATCTTCACAATTTATGTTCAGAGATTGTAGTAAAGATAGGCATAAGAAATTATAAAAGTATTAATTTGGGGAACTAATAAATGTCCATGAAATCTTCACAATTTATGTTCTTCTGCCACGGCTTCAGCCAGTCCCTCCGTTTGGGGTCCCTGACTTCCCGCAATACTCACAAGCTAAATAAAAGGGACAAGTCTCCTTGTCCCTGTCCAATATTTTGCTGTCCCTAAGCTACTCCTCTAGAGAAATCCTGGTTGAAGAAGGAATGAGAAAGAACAGGTAGAACAAACCAGAAAGAAAAAAAAAACACACACACACAAACAATGATGGAACTTGAGAACCGGTAACAGAGAAAAGGACACCGTTGTCAGAGAGGATTCCATGTTTCCCAGCTTGGGTAAAGAATCATCATAACTTAAGCAGAAGTAGAGCAATCTAGAAATAGTACATTTTGGAGACTAGATGACTAAGGAAATGTAAATAAAGTTCTAATTCTTTACTTTTCCTTTTGGTCTTTCCATCTTAAAAACAAGACGGCCAGTATGATTATATGCCAGACCAAAAACATCCAGTATCTTTCTCCTTATACTATCATAATTTAAAAACTCACAATAAAAAGAAAAAACTCTTAATAAAAAGGAAATAAGGGAACCAATAATAGAATATTAATGCCATAATCATTTGAGCTGTACTCACAAAAGAAGATAGTGATTCTAAGAGCTTTGAATGGAGTGATATGGTTTGTTGATTTTGCCACCATTTTTATGGATTGAAATGACACAGGATAATCTTTAAAAGATGTGCAAGTTTCCTGGGAGTCTCATCTGTCAAAATTCAAAAGACAGGATGGGCAAGAGAGAAGAAACTCCAGAGGTGGACACAGAAAGCTGATGCATTTAGAGTAAACACTAAGAGCATCTGCCGTTTGGAGGAAGACAGAGGTTTGGCGCTAAACGCATTTCTCATATGTTATTTTGCAAAGTGCCTTTCATGTAGAAAGTGTAAGAATTGGGAATGTTTGGCACTAACGGAGGGATACATTAAAGGAAACACTATCTCAGGAGCATCTCTGTCTTCCCTGGTAACACTTCCACATACCTGTAGAAATAATGTTGTCCTGGCTTCAGGACGTTCCGCTTCTGATCCTGAATCCTGCACATACTGGTTGGTTGTGTGGCCTCTGATTAACAACCAGCCAGCCACCCTGGCCCCATTTTCCCCTAAATGATATGAGACAGGTGGCCCCGTGATCTTGCAGATACCTCCTGGCTTCAAGAAAAATGCATAGCCTAAGTGAAGGATCTCAGATCCCAAGTATACTGCATGCTGAAAGTAACTGCAATGTTATCTTAATATGACTTCTACATGTACTGTCTTATAACATGGTATACAAAACATTAGAAAACTTATGAGACCACTTGCTCATCTGAGATGAGGCCTATCACTTAAACACTGCAGTACTGTTATGCCTCTGATAATAGTGTTTTCTCCATAAGAGTTTTTTTCCTTCCCAGATGCCCATATTTTGAGCAAATTATGCTCCCCAAACCATGATACTTTTTTTGTTTTGTTTTTTTTTTGAGACGGAGTTTGCTCTTGTTGGCTGGAGTGCAATGGTGTGATCTTGGCTCACTGCAACCTCCGCCTCCTGGGTTTAAGCAATTCTCCTGCCTCAGCCTCCCAAGTAGCTGGGATTACAGGGAGTGCCACCACACCAGGCTAATTTGGTATTTTCAGTAGAGATGGGGTTCTCCATGTTGGTCAGGCTGGTCTCGAACTCCTGACCTCAGGTGATCCACTCACCTCAGCCTCCCAAAGTGCTGGGATTATAGGCATGAGCCACCACGCCCAGCCATATTCTTTGTATATAAAGCTGTAGTGCTTTCTGAAACTTTTCTCCCAAGCCTAGACACATAAAGCTCATGGGTTGTGAATGAAGACATACAAATTCAATTTTAGGTGCAAATCACCAAGATTATTATAGTAAGTCTTTCTGGCATCCTGCTTTTGGTTCTGCTGCATAGCACAGTTATGTTTCATGTTGAGTCTCTTCAGATAGTACCGCCTAGCTTGGTGACTGCAGTTGTTATTTGTTTAGAACCAAAATTTCAGCATTATAGCATACAGAACCAAGAAAAAAAAAAAAAAAAAAAAAAAGAAAAACTTCTTTATTAGAAGCTTGCTTGTAGTTATCATCTAAAGGACAATCAACAGCTTGGGAATAACCGCATGCCTTAATTACTTGTACTTTCAGAAATTCAAAGTCCAAACAAATATACAACCACAATTAATCAGAGAGATAGGAAGAGAACCCTTATTAATACGATACTTCTTGCTTTATGAAAGCATTAGGAGCTGATGGTCTTTACCTTTTTGCTACCTTTTAATTGATATTGTTCCACTTCACACACACGGCACCAAAGCATGATTATTTTCCTGAATATAAAGTAACAATATTCATATACTCTTTTTTTTGTTTTTTTGAAGCAGGGTCTTGCTCTGTCACCCAGGCTGAAGTGCAGTGATGCAATCATAGCTCACTGCAGCCTCAACCTCTGGGGCTCCAGGAATCCTCCTATCTCAGTTCCCCAAATAGCTGGAACCACAGGCATGTACCACCATACTCAGCTAATTTCTTACTTATTTTTTGTAGAGATGGGGTCTCCCTGTGTTGCCCAGGATGGTCCCAAACTCCTGGGCTCGAGCAATCCTCCCGCCTCGGCCTCCCAAGGTGCTGCAATTACAGGCGTGAGCCACCATGCCTGGCCCATAGTCTCTCTTTTTTTATTGTGATTGAGTTTATAAGGTATTTATTTAAAAGGAAAATATATTTTATTTCACAAGTCATTACTCATGCCAAAGATCTGGTCCCTGGTTTTGAAGACATCAAGGAGTCATTAATAATGGAGAGAAATTCCCCAGCCTGCATCCTCCTGCACTTGCTCTGTCCCATCCACAGACACACACCACCCTGCAGAAACCTGACACTGTGGAAAGGAAAGGCCAGGGCTCCAGTTTCCCTCAGGGATCATTTTGGGAGCTATCTTTGCTGTTATCACAGCTGTGTTAGTTTTCATTAAAAAGAGGAAGTAAAAAGTAGAGTTAGGTTTACCAGCAAACATAAAAATTCTCCTTTAACCCTGCATGTAGGTCCTCTTTGCTTTTCTCTTGTGCTAAGATATCATGGAAATGGTAACCTCAAAATCATGTTATCTTCCTATAGAAAACTTTAATGAGAAAAGTGAATCAAATGATTTAATATAAAATAAAATCCTGATAACAGGAATTGTTAGTTGACTCAAGACACATCTTCTAAAAGCAAGGAAGAATCACTCCAGCCCAGGGCCTCTAACATCGCCCCGTCAGAAGCACATTAATTAAACACCATCATAGAGAGATTTCCCAACTTGGGATAGCTTGACTTTTATCACAAATAAAAATCCATGAAAATAAGCAAGACATATGCATAAACACTGATGGTTAGCACTCACACCCACACTAAGGAGTTTGGAACTAAAATGAGATGCATTGATTTGAAAGGCAGAAAACTCCTGATTACAAGAATGTGATCAGAGAGAGCAAATCCACTTTTCTAAAGCACGCAGCAATTTCTGCAAAGGAAGTTTTGTCTCTGAAAAGCTTAAGAATAGGCTCAGGGAGACATCAAAAGATGTTTCTAGCCAGAGAAAGAATGATTTGATCACCCCAGAAATAGAGCACTTGGTGGCAGATCAGAGTTCAAGGGGAAGCTCAGGGGCTGTGCTTTTGATGACTACCAACCTCCACCAATATCACCACAAATTCAGAGGGCAGGGATCGATATGTCTTACTCATGAGTGTATTTCTGGGTCTTCCAACTGCTCATTAAATGAAGACCAGCCCATTGATAACCTCATCCAGGACCTAATTATGGCTTTAAATGTCAAACTACCTACAATTACAAATTGCATTAGTTACTCCACTACCAAGAAAACAAAATCTATATTGCAAAGGAAGACAAAAATAACCCATTTATTTACCCATTGGTGTTTTCTTCAGGTTTTTTTTAAGAGACAGGGCCTCACTCTGTTGCCCAGGTTGGAGTGCAGTGGTGCGATCATAGCTCACTGCAGCCTGGAATTCCTGGGATCAAGCGATCCTCCCACTCCAGTCTCCCAAATAGCTGGGACTATCTGTGTCTTCAGTATTTGACCTTTCTTAAACACTGTAACATAACTTGTGATAAACGTCACTACTAGTTAACGTGTTATCACAAGACAAATCTCTGACACCGCTGTTACCTCCAAGAGCAAAATGGCTATTAATAAAATATTATTTTAGAGACCAAACATAAACTTCATTTTTCATACACATAAAGAATAAGTTCATCGTATTGCTAACAAGACTAAATTATAGAAACTCTGTACAAATCAAATGTCCCTTCAGAGTTTTTTTAAGGATGGATTTCAACACTTCTTACTAAAACCAACATCACAACTTCTTGAGAGAGCAGAGGTGAAATGACACCCAATTAAAGTGGATGTATATATACATTTCTGTCATGAATACATATGGCAATAGCTTTAGAATGTAACACCTTGATCCTGCTTCTAAAAGAATTGTCAACTTCCTGATTTTCCATCTATCATTAACTCCTCTACTGGAAACAGTTAGCGTTGGACCTTATATTCAAATGTAGCCCCTGGGTAGGTTCAAACATTCAAATGAAATGGCACGATTAACTGCATAAATCAACTGTCATTGATTGAAGTAAATTCCAAGTTGGGGACGTAAATGGACCTTGATATGAAAACATAAAGAACAAGATAAGGCAAGAATTTTGAAAATATAGCCCTTACTTGGTGATTCAATATTTGCAATGGAATTAATCTGAACAATTACTTTCTTTGGATTGTTTTAACTTTCAAATATTATATCATTTAAAATGTTGGATGGTTTCTGTTCTGTTTTATTTTTGGTTTTGTTTTGAGATGGAGTCTCGCTCTGTCACCCAGGCTAGAATGCGATGGCACGATCTCGGCTTGATGCAACTTCTGCCTCCCAGGTTCAAGTGATGCTGCTGCCTCAGCCTCCCAAGCAGCTAGGATTACAGGCACCTGCCACCACGACCGGCTAATTTTTGTATTTTTGGTAAAGACAAGGTTTTGCCACATTGGTCATGCTGGTCTTGAACTCCTGACTTCATGTGATCCACCTGCCTCGGTCTCCCAAGGTGCTGGGATTACAGGTATGAGCCACCACGCCCCGCCGGTTTCTGTTTTAATAGGAACCAAAGACAGTAAAGAAAGACCCTAAAGGTCAAACCTGGTGGTAAAATTTCTTTTCTACATAGTAAGAAAATTAAGTCCATATTTTAGGTGTGATTTAACAGGAAACGTTACATATTTTAAGAAAATACTTTAGTGTACTCATTCATCTCACCAAAGGCAATCAAAACATACTTGTTAAGCTTCCCTGATATACCCTGCACAATGTTATTCAAGTATAAAACACTTCCTTCCCAGAAAGAGCTTACAATCCATTAAAGGAGATAACACTAACTAAGTGAAATAATAAAGTACTAAATTATAAGACCTTATCAAGGTTGCAGGAATCCAGGCTGCTATATCAAGCTCATGAGTCAACACATGTAAAATATACCCCTTTATATGCAATAAGGTTTACGAGACAAGGAAAGAACTTTTCATAAAACTCAGTTTTGAAGTTGGTCTAAATCACTTTAGTGAAGGAGGAGCGATTGCATGCCTAAAAATTAGAAGGAAAAATTTTAAAGCTTAAATAAAGTCTGCATGATTTTCCTTTTGTAATAGAAGAAAATAAAGAAAAATATGTTTCTAAGAGAGGTGTTCCAAAAGTGAGCAGGCACAGGCCAGGTAAAGTCGTTTCTCTCTGCTTCTCCACTTTCTTCCTCCCCCTTTCCCAAAATAGAGGGTTAACATTTGAATCTGTTCCAACAGAAAATTCCAGAAGGAAGGCACTGTTTCCTTGTTGCCCATAAAACTGCCCCAGCATTGATCTCACTGCTATTTTTTGAGTGAAGCCGGTTCCGCCTTCCATATTGGGACATCTCTGCCTCTTTCTCTGTTAACCTCCCCGGCTGCTTTCTATCTCCCTTCTTTCTGACCCTGAAGCCTAAAGGAAAATCATCTCAGCCAAGTCTCACACGTTCTCTCTTACTCAACACCAATTTTCTCGCCATTCTGTGCTTCATTTTGAAACAACTTAGTACCACACAATCCATACGAAGTCAAAGGCAGACTGATATGGTTTGGCTCTGTGTCCCCACCCAAATCTCATGTGGAAGTGTAATCCCCACGTGTTGAAGGTGGGGCTGGGTGGGAGGTGACTGGATCACGGGATGGTTTCTAATGGTTTAGCACCGTCCCCCAAGTGCTGTCTCATGATCGAGTTCTCACAAGAGCTGGTTGTCTAAAAGTGTGTGGCACTTCCCCCCTCACTTTCTGTCTCTCTCCTGCCACCATGGTGAGCTGTGCTTGCTTCCTCTTCGCCTTCCGCCATGATGTAAGTTTCCTGAGGCCTCCCCAGCCACGCTTCCTATTAAGCCTGTGGAAACATGAATCAATTAAACCTCTTTTCTTCATGAATTACCCAGTCTCAGGTATGTCTTTACAGCAGTGTGAAAACAGACTAATACACCGACCAAGAGAATTCAGCATCCTGAGTGGGTTTCACTGCCAAACAAAGAATGGAAGAAAACAGGATGTGCCCAGCTCATTACATAATAATAACAAACATAAACAGAAATTGGAGGGGTTAATTCACTGAGTGAAGTAGAGCAATAAGAGAAAATCTATTGCTTTTTTAATCCAGGAAATACACAAAGTTGAAAACAGCAGGCCGGGCGCGGTGGCTCAAGCCTGTAATCCCAGCACTTTGGGAGGCCGAGATGGGCGGATCACGAGGTCAGGAGATCGAGACCATCCTGGCTAACACGGTGAAACCCCGTCTCTACTAAAAAGTGCAAAAAACTAGCCGGGCGAGGTGGCGGGCGCCTGTAGTCCCAGCTACTGGGGAGGCTGAGGCAGGAGAATGGCGTAAACCCGGGAGGCGGAGCTTGCAGTGAGCTGAGATCCGGCCACTGCACTCCAGCCTGGGTGACAGAGTGAGACTCCATCTCAAAAAAAAAAAAAGAAAAAAAGAAAAAAGAAAACAGCAGTCTCTTAGGAGAAAATGTGAGGCGAATACGACTAAAAGAACTAAGGCTGAAGGCAATTTTTCTCCAAACTGTTATCCTCATTTGGGAATTACTTTTTTCTCTTTAAGAAAAAAAATAAAATTAACAAAATGGAAAACATTTTAAATCACAAAAGTTTGTCTTACGGAAGGTTTTCAAAATAGTAAACAATGTATGTAGAGTTTATATTTCCCTAATTAGTTCTATTTAACTCTGGTAGAGATTAAACCTTTTTAAAATCAATTCAAAACTCTTCTTTCAATATTAAATTTTACCCTAATACACAGGGAAAAGCAAGATGTGAGGGGAGGGAAGGTCCTTGCCAAGAGTGTACAACAATGAAGGAAAAAAGAACTTCAAGAATCTCCTATCCTTCCCTGCAAACCACCACCGCCGTCCACGCTCACCAGTGGAGTGGTACATGCTCTTCCCTAAACGCACTTTCAGAGGGTCTGACACACACTTCTTTCCATCTGTGCTGGTCACTGTCCCATTCACGTATCAAGAATCTGTTCCCAGAATAGAGGAATCTGTTCCCTTCCTCTATAGCATTCTTCCTGAATCTCATGGCTCCCTTCTCTGGAATTCTACAGTTCATTCCTTGAATCTAATCATTTTCATACTAAACAATAATTACATTTTAGAAATATACTTTATGCTGGGATATTTTTTAAAACAAAGACTATGAATACTGTGACTAGCACAGTATCTGCCATACAGCAGGTGCTCATTAAATATATGTTGAATGGTAATTTTTAGACATCACCTATCCTGTGTATAGTCATGAACCAAAACTATTTTCTCTCATGTCCTTTTTCATGCCATTATTGTTCTCATTTTTGTTATTGTCTTTTATCTTTGTTAACTTGTTGCTATAGTGAGTTTTGAGGATATGCCGTAAAAGAACTCATTAGTGAGTGTAAAAGGCAAATCCCAGCCCCTTCTTTGAGTGTCACTCTGACCATGTGTGCCCCTAGTTAGACAGAGGAGAGAAACTGCTTCTCCTGCACTTCTACGTTCCTCCGTTAGCAGAGACCAAAGCTTGAGGTTTACAGCATGATTCAACTCCTACAGTTTTTCCTGTATAGTAGATGCTCTTTTATTATTATCATTTTATAAAGTGATTATCAAATGGGATAGAATTGCATACTGAAATTGCATATACTGAATTATTCATGAGAGTGAATTTCAGTATACTGAGCATCAACTTACCATGGCTCAGCTAAGATTCACAAATATTTTCCTTACAAGGAATTGTTGTTGCAATTTTATTTGTAGTGCAGGGATGTCAAATTGGCAAAGTTCTAGTATTAGTAAAGGATCTACAGACTGTGAAAACAACACTGTACCTGCAATCAAGAGACAGGTTTATCTAGCTTTTTTCTTTTTAAGAGGAAATCCTCAGATTCCAGTTACAAGATTCACAGCATTTCAATCTCATGCCCTATAAAATCTTATGTTCGGAGGTTAATAAAATGAGATCAATCCAGAGATGCTGCATGTTGAATTCTTTTCTCCCTCCAAGCGCAATACACTAACGAAGCACAGTCTATACTACAGAGAGACTCTGGAAACAGCTGACAACTAGTGGAGGTTAGCTGCCATCCAGTGGCTGAAAGTATAACTCACCCATTAACCATTGCTTGAAGAGCTAAGGAAATACAAAACGGACCTCTGTCTCATGAGCACATCAAAGGTTATCAATTATTTACACTTACTGTCTCATATTTACAAAGAAGACAGAATGGTGGGAAAGCTACTGAATGCTTTAATGAAAGAGAAGCCAGTCTTCTCTTTTCCAATTCTAACCCATAAGAAACTTGTCTTTCTGTTCCAACGATCTCCCTTTCAAAAATTTCCAATTTAGACATTTTCTCTATCTACATCATATGACCCAAGTTAAATAATACAATAATTATAAATAATAAAATATAACTTACTGTGTGGAAGATGGTACACTGAAGAGGCAAAAACTTTTATCTCAATCTTTAAAGAGGAAAATATGTAAATATATCCATGTAGTAATCCCAATATTGATAGTTACATAGCGAATTCTTTGAGTTGATTTTGATCATTTTCTCTTATTTAAAATGTAACAGCATCTTTTCTTTAAGATCATTAACCGCTTTTAAGTAATTCCAATACCTGTATTTTTAAATATACTTTATTTTTTATTATGAAAATAATAAAAATTGATTGGAAAACAGAAAAAAAAACCACCATAATATGAACACTGTTAACATATATTCTTCTACTCTATGAGAAATAAATATTCTAGCTCCCATTTTCTTAAAAATAAAATACACACATGCATATGTATATATACCTTTTAGTTTAAAATGTATCATGTACGCACTCTCATATTGAATATTCTTCAAAATATGATCTCATGATTGCATATCATATTGATTACACGGTCCTTGATTAATTTAGCCAATTTTTTTTTTACTTTTAGATTGGTTCCAATTTTTCACTATTATAAATTACAGTATAATGGATATCCCTGCATACAAATCCTTGGTATAAATCTCTTATTAATTTCAATAAATTATTATAAAATTCATCTCTCCAAAATTATACTCTTTGGTTTCCATGAGAAATTTAATGTAATTTTGTTCATCTTTACATATATGATAGACAAGAAATAGTAAGTTGCTGTTATCTTCTTGCAAGCTTAATTTGCAAGTCTTTGACAAGTGAAGCTGAACATGTTAAAAATATTTACTGGGTATTTGTGTTGTGTTTTGTTTTGTTTTTATTTTTGTAAATTGCCTGTTCATGTCCCTTCCTATTTTTCTTCTGATAATTTTCTTTCCATTGATTTTATTTTTGAGACTGGATAAAGATACAGCACACATCCAGAAAAAGGAATAGGTGCTTCAATATTACTCTCATATGGAGTAGAATTAAAGACAAAGGCATTAAAGATTTGGACCAAGACAGCCATTTTATTTTTGTAAAAAGTATAATTTACTATGAATATATAGTAGCTATGTGCCAAAAACCAGTACTAAAATAAAACAAGCAAAATCTCTTAGAATTACAGGTAACATTAACAGAAAAACTATAGTTAAAGGATGTTCTAATAGAATGTTTTAATAGGAATATATTAAACCTTATAATCTCCCCCAAATGATTATCTTACAGTGCCATAGTTAACAAAATTAATCATTTATCAGAACACACAAAACCTTAATGCATTTTAAAGAGAAGTCACACAAGTCACAAGCTCCTACAATGTTATGTCAGAAATTAATCATGAAGGAAGTTTATGTTTCTCAACAGCTTTTTTTTTTTTTTTTTTTTTTTTGAGATGAAGTCTCGCTCTGTCACCCAGGCTGGAGTGCAGTGATACGATCTCAGCTCACTGCAACCTCCGCCTCTCAGGTTCAAGCAATTCTCCTGCCTCAGCCTCCCGCATAGATGGAATTACAGGCATGTGCCACCACGCCCAGCTAACGTTTGTATCTTTAGTAGACACAGGGTTTCACCACGTTGGCCAGGCCAGTCTCAAACTCCTGACCTCCAGTGGTTGGCCCGCCTTGACCTCCCAAAGTGCTGGGATTACAGGTATGAGCCTCTGTGCCTGGCTCTCAATGGCTTTTAAATTTAGAAAGAGTTCTTCTTTGAGTCTTTGCAGAACTCCAAACTGCAAACACAGGCCATTTTGAATATAATGAATCGCAATGAAGACTCCAGAAGACTGATAGAGAGGGAAGAGGCAGACAAGTGTGGATTCTCTCTCAGTCTTGGAGAATGCTAGATGTTGAAGGTCGGGAGAGATGCCCCTCATCAGACCAAGTTAGCCAAACCAGCCCCAAGTCAGAATCAGGCTTCACATCTTCATGTCATGAGTGCCAGTCCCTTTTCAGACCAGCCCAGCGCCCAGGACAGTGGGATCCTTGAGAAAAGGGGTGGGGCCACCAAGGCAGAGAAAAGGTGGGACCTGGAGGTGGTTTTACCCCCATGGGTCTCCCTCTTCATTCTTTACCCCAAGTCCTCTCCCTGGAATTCTGTGTGAGTTCTATCAAGATTCCTCGGCTGGGCATGGTGGCTCACACCTGTAATCCCAGCACTTTGGGAGGGTGAGGCAGGTGGATCACCTGAGGTCAGGAATTTGAGACCAGCCTGACCAACATGGAGAAACCCCATTTCTATTAAAAATACAAAATTAGCCAGGCTTGGTGGCACATGCCTGTAATCCCAGCTACTCGGGAGGCTGAGGCAGGAGATTCGCTTGAACCAGGGAGGTGGAGTTGCAGTGAGCTGAGACTGCGACATTGCACTTCCAGCCTGGGCAACAAGAGTGAAACTCCATCTCAAAAAAAAAAGATTCCTCATGACTGAGTCCAGGAAAAACACCCCCAGAACTGGACTCACTCCCAGCTACAGTCAAAATGCAAAGACAAGAATAGAAAAGGAGTGTTCTGCTTCCCTACAGGGTGAGGGGAGCACTTTTTTCCTAAAAAAAAAAAAAAAAAAAAAAAAATCCAAATCTTTAGAGATGAGGTGGACCCTGCTGTGTTTCAGCGAATGTGAGAAGGTGCACGGATGAGTGAACCCCAACACTAGAGGGTGAACACTAGGCACTGATGGGCTCACATCGTCTTGCTGGGGTATGATTGAAATAGGCATCCCGTTTTCAGAATTCCTACTCTCCGGGTTGGCAAACTATGGCTCATGTGCAAAATCTGGTCCATTGTCTATTTTTGTAAGCAAAATGTGATTGGAACGCAGCCGTATTTATTCATTTCTGTATTGCCCATGGCTGCCTTCATGCTACAATGGCAGACTTGAGCAGTTACAACTGAGAGCTGCAAAGTCTGTCATACTTATTTATCTGGTTTGTACAGAAAAATTCGCTGGCCTCTGGTCTAAACCAACATCACACACAACTTGGCTGTGCCTCTCTTCTTACATCAGCATAGGGGAACCCCTGGCCGAGGCACAGCCCGGCTCTGTGCTCACCTCCCTGGGAGTCCCTCAGTATCCCCCCTCCCACACCCACCCCCTCCCCGTGGCTACTCCACACGCACCACGCCTCACTTACTCATCCACAACCGGCCTCACGCTCAGCACATAGGTGACCACGTGTGCCCACCTCCATGGGGTCATCTTTTTGATATAGAGTACTGTGAGATGGGATTGGGCTTAGTTCCACAAGAAGGGAGAAGAACTGGAAGTAGGCTGCAATAGCTTCCTATCATTTTCCCTACCTTCTTTGGTATCCTGAAAGCCTCTGAAATCTCCACTCATTCCCCAACCTCCAAGGAAAGAAAGAAATTGGAATGAGTTTCCCCAGGCCCAGTTCTGCTGTGGGCAGATTTCTTTGAGTCAGGAAAGGCAGGTGAGGAAGAAGCTTCTTTGCTGAATAAGTTTTTCTGTACCTCCCTCCCTCAACCACTTTCCAGTTCTTTTTTGTATACATTTAATAATATAAAAATCATCTTTTTAAAATAAGAGAGCATTATTATACCCATTTTCCAGATGAGGAAACTGAGAGTGAGAAAGGCAAAGTACGTTTCCAGTATGTGTAATTCTTAACAAAAGTGAGTGTTCCTACTCCCATCATCCAAATGAGGAAACTCAGAGATAAAAAGGTAAAGCGAGCCAGGCACAGTGGCTCATGCCTGTAATCCCAGCACTTTGGGAGGCTGAGGTGGGCAGATCGCCTGAGGTCAGGAGTTCAAGACCAGCCTGGCCAACATGGTGAAACCCCATCTCTACTAAAAATACAAAAATTAGCCAGGTGTGGTGGCGGGCACCTGTAGTCCCAGCTACTCAGGAGGCTGAGGCAGGAGAATGGCTTGAACCCTGGAGGCAGAGGTTGCAGTAAGCTGAGATCGCATCACTGCACTCCAGTCTGGGTGACAGAGCGAGACACCTGAAAAAAAAAAAAAGGTAAGGTAACGTGACTCGTTCAAAGCCCACGGGCAAAATGATCCCATCTTCACTACACAGCATTATGAGCCTCTGGGGGAGATGCGTCCCTCATTCCTCCTACTAATCCTTGATGCTCAACTCCCTCCCAACCTGACCCAAAGCTTCCTCCTTCGAGAAGGCTGCCTTGAGTACCCAGGCTACTCTCTCCTGACCTGGGTACTCCTCTACATAGAACTCAATCACTGGAATTTTTATTATTTGTTTATATCATTTTAATTGTGTCTGTTTGTGCTTTGCTTTCAGTGCAAAGCAGGTGCCAGTGCATATATATATTTTTGAGGTTTTCTCTATTATTAATAGCTTTACTGAAGTATGCTTGATATATCAAAAAACTGTACATATTTAACATATACAATTTCATGAGTTTGGATATATGCATATACTCATGAAACCACCACCACAGTGAAGGTAATAAATATATCCATCACCTTCAAAAGTTTCCTCATGCTTCTTTGTGGCTTTTGGTTTTGTTCTTATGTTTTTTGTGTGTGGTAACAACCCTGAACATGATTGATAAGCACCTGAATTATTGTATGTAAATTGAATTTTTTAATCAAATAATATTTTTATTTATATGACATAATGCAAGTTTTTCGCAGGAAACCAATGTGACTCTAAGAAATGATGAAAATCATATTTTGATACCTTAGAAAACAGTAAGTTTCTCAAAAAAAACATTCAATGTGCTGCAATTTTAGCATTATAGGACACATCTGTGTTTTCTAAAGATTCTTTTTGGATTGCCAGGAACCAAAAAACAACACGCTCATAAAACCCAGATGTTACAGAGAAACTGAAACAGACACTTGTTAAAAATTTTAAGACATTTTTTTCAAGCTACTGCAGTAGAGAAGACAGACCTCAGTACTGAGCTTAAGTCCAAATACAGCAAAAGCAGATTGAGATTTTTAGCCAGCGGGCAGGCATCAGTAGATGGAAAATTACTAAGAAGAATTTGATGAGATATCAAGCGTGGTGGGAAAGAAGAACTTGATTAGATATAAAGGAGATGGAAGGGATTCTCCCTAAACTGGCTTAGCAAGATTCCTGCTAAAACTGGGCTTGGCAGGCCAAGGACAGGGCCAAGAACCCAGCTAGTCAAAAAGAGGGGCCTGACAAATTTTGGTCAGGGAAAGAGTCCTTGTCACAAGTAATGGGAATTTAAGACACACAAGTAAAGACAAACTGTCCTGGCAGCTGTTCGGCCAGCCTCACAGATAAGTGCCACATCCATCACACCCGACAGCGGCAGTGCACCCACCACAGTGGCCTCGCTCCAAGAGCAGGCAGCATCTCCTTGCCCAAGTGCTCCACCATTTTGAGGACCAGCCACCTCCTCCCTCTCCCTGTGTTTATACTGCTCCTATCACTGCTTGGTTCAGCCAGAGCTCCTGCTTGGTGTGAGACAAAGTAACAATCATAAAAAGCCATATTTGCTCATTTCTTCTTGCCAGAATACTTTCACAAAGCCCCTGACTCTGAGATGACATACAACTCTAAAAACAAAAAGACAAACAAAGCAGAGCATATGGCCCCCCATGCCTCTTGCCTAAATCATTACGTTCCTTAAAAAGTAATGACCTGGTCAGGCATGGTGGCTCACGCCTGTAATCCCAGCACTTTGGGAGGCCGAGGCAGGCGGACCACCTGAAGTCAGGAGTTCAAGACTAGCCTGGTCAACATGGCAACACCCTGCCTCTACTAAAAATACAAAAATTAGCTGGGCGTGGTGGTGTGCACCTGTAATCCCAGCTACTCGGGAGCTGAGGCAGGAAGAATCACTTGAACCCAGGAGGCGGAGCTTGCAATGAGCCAAGATCACACCATTGCACCCCAGCCTGGGCAACAGAGCGAGACTCTGTCTCTAAATAAATAAATAAATAAATAAATAAATAAATAAATAACCTAGTCTTGTTTTTTCCTACACGTCAGATAATGTCTGACAGGATTAGTAATTATACTTCCATAATCTATAACTAGATATACTCTTATACCCAAACATTAGTAAAATTGCCCCCCCATCCCTCTCCCCCACAGTGGCACTATCATAGCTCACTACATCTTGGAACTCCTGGGTTCAAACGATCCTCCTGCCTCAGCCTCCTGAGTAGACGGGACGACAGGCATGTGCCACCATGCCCAGCTAATTTTTATGTTTTTTGTAGAGATGTGATCTCTATCCCCTTATCCTCAAGTAATCCTGCCACCTCAGCCTCCCAAAGTGCTGGGATTACAGACATGCACCCCTGCACCCAACCGTAAACTTTAATTCTGCTTCAGTATAACTTCTAAACAAGTTTATTATAATATGTACCGATCCCTGGCCTACTACATAAGCAGTAGGCTAAAACACTGTCCCCAGTAGTCTGATAGGACTGTTCCTCAGCTATAGGCCTTGGCCTACAGTCCTCAGTAAAACCTTTTTAAATAAAACTAACCTTAATTCTTTAAAACCTTGATTTTTTTTTTCTTTAGCTGACAATCACGGCACCCCAGATAGGACTCAGGGCAGACAGCCCAGGGTCACCTAGAACACTGCAAGGACTGAGCACCTTAGTACCAAAACGGGCCATTTGAGCCCCTCTGGCACCTCCATGGCTGCAAGTGACTGGGTGAGTCTCTCCTGAGTCTCACACCTCCCGCTTGGTTGATGGTCCTGGAATCAACTCCCAGTGACTGCGCAAATGGCAGGAAAGGAGGTTATTGGAATGATACTGAAAAGGTACACAGGACAGACAGGAGGATCAGGCTCAGAAACTAGATGGGAACCAAGAGGGGCTAGAGGCAGAGAGGTCGCCCAAGGTCACACAGGAGGACATGGACTCCAGCTGTGCTTGACTCGCAGCCCTGCCTCAGTGGTCACCAAAATTGGGCTGTAAGTAGCCTCGACCTTAGATCAATCCCTCCTGATTCCAAGTCCCAGATGAGAGGACCCAAGCGAAGTCCCTGAAACATGGCAGTGGCCGTAGGATTGGAGATGAGACAGAACTGACAGAACCTGGTGGCTGAGCAGAAGGTGGGGATACAAAGATCTGAGAGCAATGCCAAGGTGTGTTCAAAGACATATACAGTATCTGAAGTAGGATCAGGAATGAGAAGAGAAAATAGTGAAAATATTGTGAATTAAGCAAATAAATGCCTTTGGGCCCCAGGACCCTTTCTCATTTCTCACCCCAAATCTCCTCTCTGTTGTCCCCTTTGTACCAGATAGTAATACCTTCAATATCCAAAACATACCATGTGGCTCCCAATACTGCGTTCCATGAAAAATCCCTCCACCTCGTCCACTGGGGAAGCTCCTGTTCTTTGTTTCCAACTTGGTTAGTACTTAACTCCTTCACGGTGCTTTCCCTAATGCCAGTCCCTCCCCTCCATTATCATAGCCTTCCATTCTTACACACAGCACCCAAGAAGGTCAACATGTGTTTCTATAACTCTCTCCCATTCTACCAGAATGAGCCCCTCCGGTGTTTATTATTGAGAGGGCATTAATAATATTTTAAAACCTATATGTTAATAAAAATTGGTATGTAAGTCAACAGACAAATCCTTTTTTAATGTCTTCCCTTTTCTTCTCTAGATAAACTGGACATGACTGACAAGCACCTGAATTATTGTATGTAAACTGAGTTCTTTGAAATAAAATAATATTTTTATTTACATGTCATAATGCAAGTTTTTCACAGGAAACCAATGTGACTCTAAGGAATAATGAAAAATCATGTTCTCATACCTTAGAAAACAATACATTTCTCATAAAACATTCAAACGATATATAGAACAACTAACAAAGTCTTATGTTTCACATATCATCCCAAAAGACACGCTTTGTTTAAGGCATTATTTGGCATAGAGAACTGCATCAGTTTCTTCCATCCAATCTCCTCCATTAATTTGACAGTCATCCAGTGGCAAAAATCCTGGAGAATTTCTCTTTAGTATCAGTTATATTATTCACGGGGCTGGATGTTCACCCAGTTCCTCCTGAATTAACAGCAAACATATTCAAAAAGGTCCTAGCCCTCCTAATACTGATATTTTTATATATTCTATATATATTTTATATATTTTATATAATCAAAAAGGTGGTGAGCTGAATATTATTATTTTATTTTCATTTTTTATTTCAATAGGTATTTGGAGAACAGGTAGTTCCATGGATATCAAGGATACCAAGGATCCGTGGACACCAACAGGTGTAACCATAGATACCACTGGTTACATGGATAAGTTCTTTAGTGGTGATTTCTGAGATTTTGGTGCACCCATCACCTGAACAAAGTCTTTTATCCCTCACCCCTCTCCCATCCTTTCCCCCAAGTCCCTAACGTCCATTGTATCATCATGCCTTTGCATCCTCATAGCTTAGCTCCCATTTATAAGAGAGAACATACAATGTTTAGTTTTCCATTCCTGAGTTACTTCACTTAGAATAATGGTCTCTAATTCCATCCAGGTTACTGCAAATGCCATTATTTTGTTTCCTTTTATGGCTGAGTAGTATTCCATGGTGTGTGTGTGTGTTTGTGTGTGTGTATATATATCACATTTTCTTTATCCACTCATCATTTGATGTGCATTTGGGCTGGTTCCATATTTTTGCACTTGTGAATTGTACTGTTATAAACATCCGTGTGCAAGTATCTTTTTCATATAATAACTTCTTTTCCTCTGGGTAGATACCCAGTAGTGGGATTACTGGATCAAATGGTAGTTCTACTTTTAGTTCCCTATGGAATCTTCACACACTGTTTTCCATAGTGGTTGTACTAGTTTACATTCCCATGGGCAGTGTAAAAGTGTTCCCTTTTCACCACCTCCCCGCCAACATCTATTCTTTTTTGGTTTTTTGATTATAGCCATTCTTGTGGAAGTAAGGTGGTATCACATTGTGGCTTTGATTTGCATTTCCCTGATCATTAGTGATGCTGAGCATTTTTTCATATTTGTTGGCCATTTGTGTATCTTCTTTTGAGAATTGTCTATGTATGTCCTTAGCCCACTTGGGCTAAGGTTGTTTGCCTTGATGGGATTGTTTGATTTTTTTCTTGATGATTGGTTCGAGTTCCTTGGAGATTCTGGATATTAGTCCTTTCTTGGATACATAGTTTGTGAAGATTTTCTCCCACTGTCCATTTACTCTGCTGATTATTTCTTTTGCTGTGCTGAAGCACTGCTTTTTTGTTTTCTGCTTTTTGCTTTTTGTTTTTTGAGACAGTCTTGCTCTATCACCCAGGCTGGAGTGCAGTGGTGTGATCTCAGCTCACTGCAACCTGCACCTCCTGGATTCAAGTGATTCTCATGCTTCAGCCACCCAAGTTGTTGGGATTACAGGTGTGCACCACCACAACCAAATAATTTTTATATTTTTAGTAGAGACAGGCCATGTTGGCTAGGCTGGTCTCAAACTCCTGACCTCAAGTGATTCACCTGCCTCAGCCTCCCAAAGTCCTGGAATTACAGCCATGAGCCACTGCACCTGGCCTAGAAGCTTTTTGGTTTAACTAAGTCCCACCTATTTATCTTTGTTTTTGTTGCATTAACTTTTGGATTCTTGATCATGAAGTCTTTGCCTAAGTCAATGTCAAGAAGGGTTTTTCCAATGTTATCTTCTAGAATTTGTATGGCTTCAAGTCTTAGATTTAAGTCTTTGATCCATCTTGAGTTGATTTTTGTATAAGGTGAGAGATGAGGATCCAGTTTCATTCTTAGACATGTGGCTTGCCAATTATCCCAGTACCATTTGTTGAATAGGGTGTTCTTCCCTGCTTTATGTTTTTGTTTGCTTTGTAGAAGATCAGCTGGCTGTAAGTATTTGGCTTTATTTTTGGGTTCTCTATTCTGTTCCATTGGTCTATGTGCCTACTTTTATACTAGTACCATGCTGATTTGATGACCATAGCCTTATAGTATAGTTTGAAGTGGGATAATGTGATGTCTCCAGATTTACTTTTTGCTTGGTCTTGCTTTGACTATTTGGCTCTTTTTTTGGTTCTATATAAATTGTACTATTGCTTTTTCCAATTCTGTGAGGAATGATGGTGGTATTTTGACGGCAATTGTGGATTGCTTTTGGCCATATGGTCATTTTCACAATACTGATTCATCAGCATGGGTTGGGTTTCCATTTATTTGTGTTGTCTGTGATTTCTTTCAGTAGCGTTCTGTAGTTTTCCTTGTAAAGATCTTTCACCTCCTTGGTTAGGTTTACTCCTGAGTATTGTTTTTTTGTTTTGTTTTGTTTTGTTTTTGCAGCTATTGTAAAAAGGGTTGAGTTCATGATTTGATTCTCGGCTTGGTCGCTGTTGGCGTAGAGCAGTGCTACTGATTTGTGTACATTAATTTTGCATTCTGAAGTTCTGCTGAACTCATTTATCAGTGCTAGAAGCTTTTTGGATGAGTCTTTAGAGTTTTCCAAATATACTACCGTATCATCAGAGAACAGTGACAGTCTGACTTCCTTTATACTGATTTGGATGCCCTTTCTTTCTTTCTCTTGTCTGACTGCTCTGGCTAGGATTTCCAGTACCATGTTGAATAGAAGTGGTGACAGTGGGCATCCTTGTCTTGTTCTAGTTCTCAGGGGGAATGCTTTCAACTTTTCCCTGTTCAGTATAATGTTGGCTGTGGGTTTGTCGTAGATGGCTTTTATTACCTTAAGGTATGTTCCTTCAATGTCATTTTTGCTGAGGGTTTTAATCATAAAGGGAGGCTAAATTTTGTCCAGTGCTTTTTCTGCATCTATTGAGATGATCATGTCATTTCTTTCTTTTTAATTCTGTTTATGTGGTATATCACATTTATTGACTTGCATATGTTAAACCAACCCTGAATCCCTGGTATAAAACCTAATTGATCATGGTGGATTATCTTTTCGATATACTGTTGGATTTGGTGAGCTAGTACTTTGTTACAGATTTTTGCATCTATGTTCATTAGGGATATGGGTCTGTAGTTTTCTTTCTTTGTTATGTCCTTTCCTGGTTTTGGTATTAGGCTGATAGTGGCTTTACAGAATGATTTAGGGAGGATTCCCTCTTTCTCTAACTTTTGAAATAGTGTCAATAGGATTGATATCAATTCTTCTTTGAATGTCTGATAGAATTCAGCTGTGAATGAATCCATCTGGTCCTGGAATTTTTTTTGTTGGCAATTTTTTTATTACCATTTCTATCTCACTGCTTGTTATTGGTCTGTTCAGAATTTCTATTTCTTCCTGATTTAATCTAAAACATTTGTATATTCCTAGGAATTTATCCATCTGCTCTAGGTTTTCTAGTTTGTGTGCATAACGGTATTCATAGTAGCCTTGAATGATCTTTTGTATTTCTGTGGTATCAGTTGTAACATTTTCTGTTTCATTTCTGAGTTTATTTGGATCTTCTCTATTCTTTTCTTGATTAATCTCACTAATGGTTTATCAATTTTGTTGATCTTTTCAAAGAACCAGGTTTTTGTTTCATTTATCTTCTGTAACTTTTTTGTTTCAATTTCATTTAGTTCTGCTGTGATCTTGGTTATTTATTTTCTTCTGTTGAGTTTGGGTTTGGTTTGTTCTTGTTTATCTAGTTCCTTGAGGTGTGATCTTAGATTGTCTATTTGTGCTCTCTCAGACTTTCTGCTATGGGCATTCAATGCTAGGAACTTTCCTCTTGGCACCACTTTTGCTGGATCCCAGAGGTTTTGTCACTGTTTTCTTTCACTTCAATGAATTTTTTAATTTCCATCTTGATTTCATTGTTGAACCAATGATCATTCAGGAGCAGGTTATTTAATTTCCATGTATTTGCATGGTTTTGAGGATTCCTTTTAGAGTTGATTTTCAATTTTATTCCACTGTGGTCTGAGAGAGTACTTGATATAACTTCAATTTTCTTGAATTTATTGAGACTTGTTTGTGGCATATCATATGGTCTATCTTGGAGAATGTTCAATGTGCTGATGAATAGAACAGTTGTTGGGTAGAATGTTCCGATAGTGCCCCTCTGTTGTTTTTAACTGTTGTTGCTTTAAAGTCTATTTAAAGCTACTCCTGCTCACTTTTGGTGTTCATTTGCATGGAATATCTTTTTCCACCCCTTTACCTTAAATGTATGTGAGTCCTTATGTGTTAATGAGTCTCTTGAAGACAAGAGATACTTGGTTGGTGGATTCTTATCCATTCTGCCATTCTGTATCTTTTAAGTGGAGCATTTATGCCATTTACATTAGTATTGAGAAGTGAGTTACTATTCTATTAATCGTGCTAGTTATTGCCTGAATATCTTGTTGGTTTTTTTCATTGTGTTATTGTTTCATAGGTCCTGTGAGATTTATGTTTTACAGAGGTTCTATTTTGGTGTATTTCGAGGATTTATATCAAGATTTAGTGCTCCTTTTAGCAGTTCTTGTAGTGCTGGCTTGACAGTGGTGAATTCACTCAGCATTTGTTTGTCTGAAAAAGACTGTATCTTTCCTTTTCATTTATGAAACTTAGTTTTGCTGAATACAAAATTCTTGGCTGATAATTGTTTTATTTAAGGAGGCTAACAACAGGACCCAATCCCTTCTAGGTTATAGGTTTCGCTGAGAAATCTGCTGCTACTCTGATAGGTTTTCCTCGGTAGGTTACTTGATGCTTTTGCCTCACAGCTCTTAAGATTCTTTCCTTTATCTTGACTTTAGATAACCTGATGACTATGTGCCTAGGTGATGATCTATTTGCGATGAATTTCCTGGATGTTCTTTGAGCTTCTTTTATTTGGATGTCTTAGCTCTCTAGCAAGACCAGGGAAGTTTACCTCAACTATTCCCTCAAATATGTTTTCCAAACTTTTAGAGTTCTCTTCTTTCTTGGGAACACCAATTTATTCTTAGGTTTGGCTGTTTAATATAATCCCAAACTTCTTGGAGGCTTTGTTCATTTTTTTTCTTTTTTCTTTGTCTTTATCCAATTGGGTTAATTCAAAAGCCTTGTTTTCAAGCTCTGAAGTTCTTTCTTCTACTTGTTTTATTCTATTGCTGAGACTTTCCAGTGTATTTTGCATTCCTTTAAATGTGTCCTTCATTTCCAGAAGCTGTGATTTTTCCTATTTAGGCTATTTCTCTGGAAATGTTTATGCTGTATCATTTTTTTATTTCTTTAAGTTGGTATTCACCTTTTTCTGGTACCTCCTTGAGTAGCTTCATAATTGACCTTCTGAATTCTTTTTCTGGTAATTCAGTGATTTCTTCTTGGTTTGGATCCATTGCTGATAAGCTAAGGTGATCTTTTAGGGGTGTTAAAGAAACTTGTTTTGTCATATTACCAGAATTGCTTTTCTGGTTCCTTCTCATTTGGGTAGACTATGTCAGAGAAAATATCTGGGGCCCAAGGGCTGCTGTTCAGATTCTTTTGTCCCACCGCGTGCTCCCTTGATGTGGTGTTCTCCCCCTTCCCCTAGGGACAGGGCTTCCTGAGAGCCAAACTGCAGTGACTGTAATTTCTCTTCTGGGTCTAGCCACCCAGTGGACCTACTAGGCTATGGTCTGGTACTGGGGAGTGTCTGCAAAGAGTCCTGTGATGTGATCCATCTTCAGGTCTCTCAGCTGTGGATACCAGCACCTGCTCCAGTGGAGGTAGCAGAGGAGTGAAGTAGATTCTGTAAGGGTCCTTGATGGTAGTTTTGCTTAATGTGCTGGTTTTGCGTTGGTTGGCTTTAGCCGGGAGGTGCTGCTTTTAAGACCGCATCAGCCGTGGTAGTATAGGGAGGATACAAGCTTACCCCAGGGTCTCCTGGATATGTATTAGGATTTCTCAGGTGGTGAGCAGGGCCATAGAGCTCCCAAGAGATTATGTCTTTTGTCTTCAGCTACCAGGGTGGGTAGAAAAAGACCATCATGTGGGGGCAGGGTTAGGCGTGTCTGAGCTCAGACTCTGCTTGGGCAGGGCTTGCTATAGCTGCTGTGGAGGATGGGGTTGTAGTTCCCAGGCCAATGGAGTTACATTCCCAGGGGGATTATGACTGCCTCTCCTGTGTCATACGGGTCGCCAAGGAAGTGAGGAAAAGCCAGCAGTGATCGGCCTCACCCAGCTCCTACGCAGCCCGAAAGCCAGTCTCACTCCTGCCGTGGCCCCCCAACAGCAGCAAGTTTATTTCTAGGCAGCCAGGGAGCAGGCTGAGAACTTGTCTTGGGCTACAAGCCTCCCTGCTGAGAAAGCCAGCAGGGCTGTCAGGTTCCATGCCTCCCCACCTGGCCCAGTTTCTATGCTCATAGCTGCACTCCCCATTCGCCCCTTCCCCGGGATTCTGTCCAGGAAACTTCACATTTGATCAAAACTGTTACAAAGTTCAGCTGGAAGTTTCCTTCTCCCTGTGGTCTTTCCCCAATTCCACCAGCGGCTCTCACCAAGGACCCCTGTGAAATAAAGTCAGGAATGGCTTCCCTGGGGACCAAGCGTGCCCACAGGACTCTTCCCGCTGCTTCCTCTACCTGTCCATTTCGCTTGCCCTCTCAATTCATCTCAGCTCTGGGTAAGGTCAAATCCTTCTCCCGTGAGCTGGACCTTCAGGTTCCCCAGGGAGGATGAGTGTTTGGGAGCAGACTTTCCCCTCTCACACTTTGGGCACTCGGGGTTCCTCAGCTGTCTCATGGAGCCTGCAGCAGCGAGCCACTTCCTTCAAAGCATCTGTGGATTCTCTCAGCTTTCCTGGTATGTCCCTGCAGTAGTTCTTGGAGCAAAAGTTCATGAAGTGAGTCTCCACATGCTGCTCTGTCCATTCGAGTGGGAGCTGCAAGTTAATCCTGCCTCCTATCTGCTATTTTTTTAGACTCTGAACATTATTATTTTGTCCTCCCAAAAAATGCCCACGTTCCTGGGCAACATAGCAAGACCTCATCTCTAAAAATAAATAAATGTTTTTTAAAATGTCCATGTTCTAATCTTGGAAGCCTGTGACTATATTACCTTACATGACAAGAGGGGCTTAGCAGATTGAATGGATTAAGGATTCAGTGAGGGGGGAGACGAGCCTGGATTATCCAGGTGGGCCTCATGTGATCACAAGGATCTCCATAAGTGGAAGACAGGAGAGGCAAGTTCAGAGAAAAGTTGATGTGATAAAAGAAGGGCTGTTGCAGCAACGCCAGGGGGAGGCCAGGAGCCAAGGAATTCAGATGACCTTGAGAAGCTGAAAAAGGGACAGAAACGATTCTCTCCTAGAAGCTCCAGAAGGAATGCCTGCCAGCATTTTGATTTCAGCCCAGTAAAACTGACTTTGGACTTCAGCCCTCTAACCACTGTATGAGAATAAACGTGGGCTGCTTTAGGTCACCAAGTTTGTTACAGTAAGAATATGAAAGTAACACAACCACTAAGTCTTCGAGAGTGTTTGTTGCCACGTAATAATTCATAAGCTCGAACCCATGAGATGGTCGTGTTCGGGGACAGCCCTGCAACTGAGCTGCTCCTCTTCTGCTGTGGCTTCAAGTACTTTCTCTGTGCTTCAGTTTCCTCATTTGTAAAATGGAGAGGAGGAGGATGTTAATTATAGGACCCAAATGAGTCAATCTTCTTTTAGAAAACCCTTGGCACACAGCAGTGAGATATGGATATATATAGTCATATAGAGATATACATTGTGCAAGTTGTCAAAATCAAAATGGAGTCATTTATGTTAGAAAATAAAAAAACTTGGCAAATAGAACCAAAGAAGGCCATAAACAGAAGGTTCTGGTGTGCGAATACCCGATGGCAAGAACAACCACAAAAGACTCTGAAAAATCCACAACCTTGCATAAAAGCCATTGCAACCTCAAAATACTTCTGCAAGGACATCCGTCCGGCAACTGCCTGTCTGACTTCCAACTGATGTCACTCTTCTTACTAGTCCATGTGGCCAAGGATAATTATCTAAAAACAATTATGTAATCATCCTCACTTTTCCTTTTAAAACTTTTGCCCTCCTTTACCTTCCTGAATATGCACTTAGTTTATTATGCATGTGTATTCCCACTGAGATCCCTATTCCTGAATAAACACCATTTTCTTTTTTCTTTTCTTTATTTTAATTAGTTTCGTTTTTTGTTTTTCGTGTAGTTTTTTTGTTTTTTTTTTTTTGTTTTTGGTTTTTTTAGACAGGGCCTCACTCTGTCACCCAGGTTGGATTACAGTGGTGCAATCTTGGGTTACTGCAACCTCTGCCTCCCAGGCTCAAGCAATTCTCCCACCTCAAGTGGCTGGGACAACAGGTGAGCGCCACCACCTGTAATTTTTTGTGTTTGTTGTAGAGATGGGATTTCACTATGTTGCCCAGGCTGGTCTCGAACTCCTGGACTCAAGCAGTCTGCCTGCCTCAGCCTCCCAAAATGCTGGGATTACAGGCATGAGCCATCATGTCCAGCAACATCATTTTCTTTTAGAGAATCTCCCTCTCTATTATTCGGATTGACAACACATATTCATTAATACCTGTGATAGGATGGCATTTGATAGGTTTTAATGAACTGGTCCCATTTAATCAAGGTAAAGTTCAATAGGGATGGTGAAAAGGGAGATTTCCTGGCCCAAAACTACCTCCTATAAGTCCCATCCGTCCTTCTCTATGTCCTTCATGTCCAGGGAGGTTGAAACATTGAACTCGTGCCTGCATGACACCCTTTGCTACTCACTCTCTTTTCCTGGCTTTTCTATATCCAAAGTCCTAAACAGACTACAATCTCTATGAGGCAGCAGCCACAGCTGCACAGGCCTTAATGAGCATCTTTGCCCATTAAGGTTCCACTACTACCACCACTACTCCCCCACTGCCTCTGAGCCCACCTTGCCAGGAGGAGACACATGATGGCTCAGAAGCCATGGAAAGCTGGTATCGGTGGCCAGGAGGCTGGTAGGAACCAGGGCAGCCCTATAGCACAATGTTCCAGGGCTTCGCAAGAGCTGGGGAGTATTGATGAGGCACAGACTGGCCCTCTGGAGTCCACAGGGTGAGGGAGCACATACAGTGGCAGGCATCCAGGAGGCAGAATTGTAGGGGCGTTGATGAACTTGGGCACTGTGTTAGCCCATTTTCATGCTGCTGATAAAGACATAGCTGAGACTGGGCAATTTAAAAAAGAAATAGGTTTACTGGACTTACAGTTCCACGTGGCTGGGGAGGCCTCACAATTATGGCAGAAGGTAGAAGGAGTGTCTCACATGGCGGCGGCAAGAAGGAGAACAAGAGCCAAGCAAAACGGGTTTTTCCTCATGGAGACTTATTCACTACCACAAGAGCAGTACGGGGGAAACCGTCCCCATGATTCAATTATCTCCCACTGGGTCCCTCCCACAACATGTGGGAATTATGGAAGTAAAATTCAAGATGAGATTTGGGTGGGGACACAGAGCCAAACCATATCTGGCACCAACAAACAGATGCCATCCCATAGCTCTATGCCAAGATTTAGTCTTTACACTGTGGATGATTGAGAAATTTAAAGGATCCCAAGTGAGAAGACAGAATAGACAGGGCAAAAATGGGGCATTTAAGGGTTCTGAGGCAGGGTTTACTTACCATATGGAATGAAAGTATTCAACTTTCCAACAATTAGTATGGCTGTACCAGTACATATCTGATGAACTTCAGCCTTATATAAATTTCTGTTTTGCAGTCTTCGGTGTCTAGTGGATACTGAAGACTGGCTCACTCAACATACATTCTAATACATTTCTAGTATTTGTGTTCTTTTGTATCATAGTAACCTGTAGCTAAAAACTACATTTCCCAGACTCCTGTGCAGCTATCTTGCATTTAGGGTTCCATATATAATTCTGGCCCTCCAGTCAGCTAAACTTGCACAAGATTTTGAATCAGCACTAAATTCTGCCAGGCACAGTCGCTCACACCTGTAATCCCAGCACTTTGGGAGGCCAAGGCAGGAAGATTGCTTGAGCCTAGGAGTTCGAATCTGTAGTGATCATGCCACTGCACTCCAGCCTGAGAAATAAAACAAGACTCTGCCTCTAAAAAATGTTTTTAAAACAAGAACTAAGTTCTGAGGAGAGAGATACAGTGTGAGACACTGAAGTCCAAGTCCAAGATAATCACAAGCATACTTTGTCCTAGATTTAGTTAAAACTAACATAAGGGAATGCATTAGAATTATGAAAATAATTCTTTGAGCAAGAAATTAAGGGTAAGCCATATGGGCTTTTTCTTATTAGATACCATAGTTCCCCCTTATCCACAGTTTCACTTTCCTCAGTTGCCTGCAGCCAACAGTTGTCCAAAAATATTAAATGGAAAATTCCAGAAATAAACAATCCATAAGTTTTAAATTGCACACTATTCTGAGTGGCGTGATGAAATCTCACTCACACTTGTACTGTGTCCCAGCCAGGAGGTGAATCATCCCTTTGTCCAGCGTACCTGTGCTGCATACACTACCCGCCTGTCTATCACTCAGTAGCTTTCTGGGTTAACATCTTAAACCATCTCAGGAAGGGAGAGCATAATACAATAAAATGTCTTGAAAGAGAGAGGCCACACTTAACTTTTATTAAAGTATATTGTTATAATTATTCCATTTTACACTGTTATTATTAATCTCTTATTGCGTCTAATCTGTAAAATGAACTTTATCATAGGTATGTATGTATAGAGAAAAAAGTGTATATATACAGGATTTGGTCCTATCTGTGGTTTCAGGCATCCACTGAGGGTCTTGGAATATATTCCCAGAGGATAATGCGGGATTACTGTATTCATGCAATTACAAAGACTTCATACCACCTGATGAAAGTAACTTCATCCCCTATGAAAAATAACGTTTATATAAATAATAAAAATAAAAATAACATAAAATATATTGGTCCGATTATATAAAACTTCAAGGTATTTTCTGGAGAGTAAAAATATTAAAATTCAAGTGTATTTTGTCTCAATTCCCTAACCTTGAGTGGTCTGTCACTAAACTATTTTTAGACTTCTCCACAAGGTGGGGCTACTTCCAAACTATTCTGTTGCTAAGAAGGGACGCACAGGTGTTTTGGAAATGTTTCATTACAGGGTCACTCCTGTTAGCAGTCTTGGTAGGAAGGCTTATGAACTGCAACTCTTGGAATCATTGGGAAAGGAGCTGTAGTCAATATTTCCAGCATCCTTTTAGGAGCCGTAACTTCTCAGCCTCTGCTTGTCCATGCAATGATCACTCAGGTGGAGGCTTGCCCACGACATCTCCCTGGTTCTCTGGGAACTCAAAGGAAAAGCCACTGCGAAGGACGTCCCCAGCTCCTTTCTCAGCCCATTCAGGCCACTCTAACACATTACCATAGACTGAGAGGCTTATACACAACAGAAATTCATTTCTCACCGCTCGGGAGGCTGGGAAGTCCAAGATCCTCTGCTCCCTCATTCTCACACACCCCAAGCTGCTCCGAGTCTTGCAAACAGACCTTCCTAACTTTCCTCCCTCCCCTCAATTTTCCCCTCCTCCTCCCTCTTTCCTGGCTCTGACTGAATCCTCCCCCTCTCTTGCCTCACTGGTTCACTGCGAGACTAGCAACTCCAATTTCTCCATTGAAGGGGGAGGGAATTTTCCAAGATCTCACACACCAGCATCCTGGGTCCCAGCCCAGGATGTGATCCAACCCCAGATGGGATCCAACTGTACCTGGGCACATCTGGACATGAGAGATGAGCGGGGGAAGTCCTCGGTGGGGGCTGGGAGGGTTCATAAGAGTTGAATTACAGGAGGGTTTTGAGGGATTTTCTTCCCTTTATCTTATTTTGGCCACTGGGAAAGAGTCTCAAACAGGAGCCCAGGGGAGAATCATGCGAGGGAGAGAAAGAGAGGCGACTCTCCCAGAAAACATTCCAGGCCCTAAACCTGGCTCAGGCCTGACCCCCGTGGGAAGAGGCTGCGTATATAAGCTCCATGGAGGACTCTGTGGGAGCTGAGTGGAACAGCAGGTACAGCTCTGAGGCCCAAGGGGTGAAGCATCATCCCTACGGAGGGGAGAATATGGAGCACTTTCAGGCACAGACACACTGTGGCTTCAAGCTTGTAACAGCACCTGCCTCCGGCCGAGAGAGAGAGACCTCGCACCAGAGCCCAGCGCCCTTCACTACCACTGCAGTGGTTAATTTCATGTGTCCACTCAGTCAGGCATGGTACCCAGATATTTGGTGAAGCACTACTCTAGATGCTGCTGTGAAGACATTTTTAGATGAGATTAACATTTAGGTCAGTAGGCTTCTAGTATGGGAGATTACCCTCCAGAATGTGGTTGGACTTCTTCCAGTCAGTTGAAGGCCTTAATAGAATGAAGACAGAAGACTCCATGGTAGAGAGAACTCCAACTGCAGACTGTCTTTGGACTCAGGCTGCAACATCTACTCTCTGTGGTCTCCAGGTCTGCGTGTCTATGTGTATATATGGGTGTGTATATACAGTCACATACCACATAATGACATTTCAGTCAACGATGGACCACATATATGACAATGTCCCATAAGATTATAATGCCATATGTTTACCGTGCCTTTTCTATGTTTAGATAAACAAATACTTAGCATTGTGTTACAGCTGCCCACAGTACTCAGTAACCTGCTGTTCAGGTTTGTAGCCCAGGAGCAATAAGCTACACTATACAGCCTAGGGATATGTAGGCTATAGCATCCAGGTTCGTAAATACACTCTATGATGTTCACATCATGATGAAATTGCCTAATAGCACATTTATCAGAATGTATCTCCATCATTAAGTGAATATGACTGTGTATGTGTATTTAGATGTAAATACACATCCTAGTGATTCTGTTTCTCTAGAGAACCCTGGTCCCACCACTCTACTCTCACCTAGCCAGCTTCCTCTGACCTCCATTGGCTCCAAATTCCACTCAAAGTAAAAGCCAACATCTCCACGAAGGCCTCTAGAACCCCACCCCATTTACACAGACACCCTAGTTCCTTCCCCCTGCTGGACTCATCTCCTGGTCTCTCCTTGTGACTGCCTCCCATCACCTACACTCCAACCTAGGGCTTTCTGGCCCACTGCTCCCTATGCAGCAACGGCCTCCCCTATATGTGCATATGCCCAAAGCCTACACTTCCAGCAAGTCCCTCCTCAAACATCACCTTCATCATGAGGCCTACTCACCCACCTTATTCAACATTTCAGTCGCCCCACCACACATGCTTGAGGCTCCTTACCTTCTCCCTTCTTTCTTCCTATAACACGAACCATCTTCTAATACACAAACAAAATGTGTTGGTTTAATGCCATTGTCATCACCCTCAATCGGAACGCAAGCTTCCCAGCACCTGGATTTTTTAGTTTCATTCACAATGTACCCCAGACTCCTAAAGCCGAGCCTGAAACACAGTAGGGACTCAACAACTATGTGTGAAATCAATGAACCCCTCCTTGGTCCCAGCAGCACCCTTCTCATCAAAATGCCTCTAAAGAATGGTTTCTATGACTTCCATTGCATTCTTCATTCTCTCTTGAACTCACACCAACCTGGCTGTTGTCCCCTCAGCCACACGGAAACAGCTCATCAAGGCACCAGGAACTTCACGTTGCTAAAGCGTATTGATCTTTGTCTTACTGATCAACTGCATTTGGCCAAGTTGATCCCCTCTTCTTGAAATGCCTTTTTCACTCCACCAGGACATTCCATCTCCTGACCCTGCACTGACCTGCTGGCTTCTCCTTCTAAGTCTCTCACCTCTCAGACTTCTGAGGTCATGTTGGCTCACAACCCAGGCTTCAGCGCTTCTCCATTCACTCGGACCCCCAGGTGACCCCAATGAACCTCCAAATTCTTATCTCCAACCCTAACCATTCCTCCAACTCCAGACATGGATGTCCAACTCCCTGTTCTCTGTGGATGTCTCACATTCAGGCATCAAACTCCCAAATCATGTGCCATTTCCATCCCAAACCTGCTTCTCTCTGTCTTCCCCCCCATTCCAGTGCTAAGGCCACCAGTCTTGTGGTCATCCTGTACTCTGCTTTCTCCCATCCCCCTTCACTTCTAACCCACCCTCAAACCCCACCAACTCTGCTGCAAAATACATCACAAATCTGACCACCTCTTAGCTCATCCACCACCACCACTCTGAGCCAAGCCACCATCATCTCTCACCAAAACTATTGCAGTAGTACCAAAATAGTTCTATGTTTCCCCTTCCACTTTCCCACACAGAGACCAGAATTGTCCTTTCCGAATGGAGATCAGTTCATGTTCTTCCTCCTAGCCCCCATGATCGCCTCCATACCTCTCCTACTCCATCTCCTACCACTTTTCCTCTTTGCTCACTCCCCTCCAGGCACTCGGCCTCCCTCAGCTGTTCCATTAAGATGCCAAGCAAGCTTAGGCCACAGGACCTTTGCATGCAATCTTCCCTCATCTTGGAATCGCATGTACCAGATAGCCACATTATTCTCTCAAGTCCTTCAGGTCCCAGCTCAAATGCCCCCTTACCAGTGAGCCAACTTCTGATCCCCACGATATAAAGTAGCAAGCCCTGCCTCCCACACACTCTCTGCAACCTTCTCCAGCTCCCTTGCTTCACTTATTTTTGCCCACAGCCTTTGACATAGTATCTACTATCCCCACTAGAATGGAAGCTAAAGAGGGAAGGGTCTTGGTCTGTTGTGTTCGTGGCTGGATTCCCAGCACCCAGAATCGCCCCTGTTTCATAGCAGGTGTTCAAAACATGCATGTTGAGTGAAAATCCAGATGATTCAGATGTCAGTGGTCTAGGAAGCACATTTCTGGAGAAAATACACTTGATTATGAGCTCTTTAAGGTCACGTATGTGTCTTGTTCACACTTGTGCCCCAGCACCCGGCACCGTGCCTGGCTTAGAGTGGAACATTATTAAAGAGACTAAGGAGTGGATGGAGCTGAATGCCAGTTATTCCTCATGCCTCATACTTCCTTGTGGAGGAACTTAAGGTAGACTCACACTCCTGGCCTTTCTCCCCATCCCTTGCCTGCGGGAAGAAGCAAGGTAAGTGGATTTTCTGATTTGGAACTACGAAAGAAGTGGAATGTGCTGGCCCTCTCCCCCATCTTCCAAGCAGTTGCTGTTTGACTGCTCTCATCGCTGCTACCAGGACAGCCCCTAAGAGGGAAGCTCCATCCATCTAGCTGGTGGGGATGTCTGAACGGCTGTAGACTTCTCATCAACTTTATCAGTAATAACAGATCAATGTCTTGATCTCTATCAGTCTGACATCATCTTGATCTCTGAATCCTTCTTGGTCAAGGAGGGGAAAGAAGCATTACAGAAAAGTAAACCGGAAGCCACAGTTTGGATGTACCCAAGGCCATCCACCCATAACTATGTGGTCAACACTGAAGTCATCCTGATTTCCTCGAGATGCTACAAGTGCTGGCTCTAATCATAACTGAAACAGAAGACATAAGTTGTACGTCCTTGTCAGCATGATTCGGTGAAATTAAACCAATCAGCTACAGACAAATCAGCCCTAACAGGTCTACTTGCCCTAAAAAGAATGTTCATGTATAACAACCAATCAAGAAAAAGGTCAAAATACTTCCCTCATTATACTTCATAAACACTGTGCTGCCAAGCTGCAAGGAGAGCTTCTTACCACCTGGTCTGAAGTCTCCCAGATGAAGAGCTATACTTTCTCTTATTGTATGACAATAAACTTTCAAATTTTTCCTAATTTCATCTGATTGTATTTTGGTTAAAGGGAATTATTTGTTAGACCCTCACTCCCAAGTTAGTTGTCTTTATTTTCTCTATTTGCCTCATCCCACCCCATTGCTCAGCCTTTCGGTATGTGTATACACACGTAGACACGCACATTACTGTCTGAGTGAGTAGACATATGCACCACTGCATTGCTTTCATCATCATTTTGGTTTCCTTCTGCCTTTTTGCAAGAGGCAGAGAGAAATCAGCAGGTCCCTCACTCCTGGAACAGGAAGACCACAGCAAGGACTCGTGGTGAGCTCTGCCTTCAGAGCCTCTACTGCTCCCCTTCTGCTTTCTCTTCCTTCCATTTTTTTGGTGAACTTAGAATCCCTCCACAACCTCAGTCTCCTAATTTCCCAAAAGGGGCGCATCTGGTAGATGAGGCAGCCATTCTTAAACCTGGCGGGCATTTGAACTACCTGGGATGCTCGGGAAAACACTGATTGTCAAGCCTGCTGCAAACCCACTGCATCAGAACCACTGCACAAAAGGCCTAGGAATCTGGATTTTTCTGACTCCTAGTTGATGCCGAGGCAATCTCGAGACCAGTCCCAGCAGCAGAGTGGGCACAAGTGCCCAGCTGCCTCCATGCTGGATGAAAGTGAGGGCTGAGGACACCTTCCAAATGGAGTTCATTCCTCTTCCACTGAGCTTGTGGGTGAGGGTGACCCTCCAGACAACGTCCCAACCTGCTGGTTCCCACCCAAACCTGGAGCCTGAAGTCTTTAAATGGCTGGGGCAGTGGTTCTTGAACTTTTAGTTCTCAGGAACCCCTTACACTCTTAAAAATAATCAAGGACTCCAAAGAACCTTTGTGTGGGGAGGTTACAGCTATTGATATTTACTGTACAAAAATTAAACCTGAGACATGTTTAAAACACAAGAATACACAAACACGTTCTATCAGCATCAGCGTGACGATGCTGCCCACATCACAGAGCCCCTGGGAGACAGCCGCACAGGCCAGGTAGGCTGTGTGTGCACAGCTTTGACCTCTAGTATCATCTGAAAGGATCTGGGGTCCTGGACTATGCTTTAAAAACCTCCAGGCTCTGGGAATGAGCAGAGCCCCCAGGCTTCCTGGAGGACACTGATGGAGGCATGACCAAACTCTGGATGACATCATTTCCTGTTTAACTGGAAGAAAAGAGAATCCTCAAAAATGCCATCTACAAGGCAATCAGCTAAGGTTTTGTGGAAGCTAAAACACCAGAACCACTCCAAGCCTGCCTCTTGGCTCAATCACTCAGACAATTTTCAGACCCAAGCGCCATAGAAAACACCTGTTATGGTCAGCGGACTACTGGCCCCCAAAGACCTCCATGACTTAATCCGCAGAACCTGTGGCATGTTCGGGTACGTTAGGTGGCAGGTGGAACTAGAGTTGCTAATCAGCTGATTTTCAAACAGAGATTACCCTGGGTTATCCAGGAGAGTTCGATGTAATCAAAAGGGGCCCTTAAATGTGGAAGAGACAGGCAGGAGAGGGTGGGCAGAGAAAGACATGACAGGAAGCACGACGGAGACATGCAATGTTGCTGGCTTTGAAGGAGCCTGGAGCCAAGGTATGCAGCCACCTCTAAACGCTCAAAAAAGCAAAGGTGCAGATCCTACCAAGAGCCTCCAGGAAGAAAGGGAGCTGTGACTGCATCTGACTGCATTTGACTTGACTTCAGCCCAGAGAGATCCATGTCTGAATTCTAACCTGCAGAACTGTTAGATAACAAATGGGTGTTACTTTAAGCCACTAAGCTTGTGGTTTGTTACAGCCGCCAAAGGAAGTGAATACCACTGGCAAACTGAACAGCACCTGAACACTGCCCCGACAGAGAACTCACCAGAAGAACCCTGGAGTCGGGACTTCCTTCCTGCGGGCAGAACTTGGTGTAAACAAATAAGCCAAGCAAGGAACTCACACCACAACCCAGTCAACAACAGGATGCCCATGAGAGCCCCTGACCCCCATTCACCTCCCTAACCCCGTGTGCAAATGGCCCGGGCTCTGCGCCAATGACCAATCTCCAGAGGATTCACTGAAACGTCTGCTTCATTCAGGATTTTTTCAAATGGGCATTTTGGTTTCATCAGTCCTCTTTTTTCCCCCTCTGTGACTTTGCATCAGTTGTCATGAGGATGATTAAATAATTTAGCACTTAATCCCCTGCTGTACTCCTTGGCCTGGATCATGACCACACCGAAGGAGGGACCACCAGCAAGAGACCTGGAGACATCCCCCGTAAATGCAAAAGCTGGACAGTCTTCGGGTCTCCTGCCAGAGGTGGAGCGGATGGGGGCAAATGCATTGTGGCTGCGAGAGGAAACACTGGGGAGTGAATATTGGAAGGACGGTGTGTGTGCGTTCTGAGCTTCCCAGCAGCCCAGGGGTGGAAAGTAGTGTGTCAATCACGGCCTAGAATACAACATCCTCCACTTCCCTGATAACCTCCCCTCTACTGCCTCTAGGCCAATTCGAGTCATTTCAGAAATGCCTGAGCCCTTTCACCCTACAGGGTTGACTGGATCAGAGAAGAACCCCTGGCCCAGCTGGACCAATCAGAGTTTCCATCCCTGAATTTGGAATTGGAGCTAAGCTAGAACCTGTCTCTTTGATGGCGGTAAATGTGAAGCTCAAACACCAGGGATTGGCTTCTCTCTCCAAAAAGACTGTGAACACAAACAAAGTCAGTCTTCAGAAAGACAGGAACAAGAATGAAGCAGACATGTCGTGTGTGCAGAGATGAGAGCCCTGGGTCATCTGCATCTGCTTCTTGCACCTTCCTGAGACCTGGCATCATCGATACCCACGCTGTAACTGCCCGAGACAACCCTGGTCCAGGCCCCTTTCACTGCTTTAGTAGGTATACATTTTTTGCAAGCAAAAGAATCCTAACCCAGATACCACTATTGTAAGGGTGGCAAGTATTTGTTAGAAAACAAAGTAAGATCCATAACCAATATTTACTTCGTTCCTCTATAGATTCCTGCGAGCAAAATCTGGGACGAACAGCCTGCATGCCTCTCGCCACCTGTCCCAGGGCTTCCCTGTTCCAAAAGACACTTGGGATCTGCTTGTCACCCATGATGCGTAACTAGTAGTGCAGAGGAATTAATGCAGTTAAGTGAAACGTTCACCAGTGGGAAGCCAGAGCAAGGGAAAATTCTCCTTCCTTCCCGCTCCTCGACTGCCCTGGTTTCATGTGGCCTTATGGCAGAAGCCCACCAGACTGCTACCTGGATGCAGCCAGCTAAATAACCTGCCCTCGTATTGATTCTCCCTCCTCCCCTGCTTCTCCTCACTTTTCCCTCACCCTTGCCTTCCTGGGATTGGACTCCTCATAAATTTCATAACACAAATCCTTGCCTCAGGCTCTGCTTTTTAAGGAACTCATTCCAAGACATTCTTGGTTAAAATGAGGTCTACGGTACACTTAGACACTGAATATAGTAGAGATGAAAAAGTCCTGGCTAGTTTTCTGGTAACAGAAAATACAATATATACTAAATTAACTGAAGCTGTAAAATAACCAGTACCCCTCCAAGCAGATTACAGTGACAGCTACTTTAGTCACATAACACTAATCGACTGCTCACACCAGAGAATGAAAATAAGATATTAGCAAATAAACCAAGTTTAAGGCCTCACTGCCTCTCAAATAAAAGAGAATTGAATGTTGTGTAAGAATCTAATCTTGCCAGGCACAGTGGCTCACGCCTGTAATCCCAGCACTTTGGGAGGCTGAGGGAGGCAGATCACCTGAGGTCAGGAGTTCAAGACCAGCCTGGACAATATGGTGAAACCCCATCTCTACTAAAAATACCAAAAATTAGCCGGGCATGCTGGCACATGCCTGCAATGCCAGCTACTTGGGAGGCTGAGACAGGAGAATCACTTGAACCCAGGAGGTGGAGGTTTCTGTGAGCCAAGATGGCGCCACTGCACTCCAGCCTGGGCAACAGTCTCAAAAAAAAAAAGAATCTAATCTTGTTTAATCTTAAACAAGATTATTCAATAGGACCCTTCAAATAATGCCTACTTTTGCCTGTAGAAAAAAAAAAAGAACATAGAGTCAAAAACTAGACAAACCTGTCACATGGAAACCCAAACCAAAATAGGATCAAATTCAAAGAAGCCACTTCATGGGAAGCCGCTAGGTGGCGAGCTTTCACCATCTTTGCCCGTTGACAGGTTCACTCCGGGTTGCCTCCGCTCTTATTTTGGTTGATAAGAATTTGCTATTTTGACAAACTGAAATTTACTATGCTATCATCTGAGAATTTAAGAAATCTGAAAATTCGAGAAGCAGAAACTCGTCGTATCATAGATAAAATAAAAGTGGAATGAATGTCAATCACAGAGAATTCTTTAACTTGCCCAGCACTACACAAGCTTTGATGCCACTGCCCCTTTGGTCTCCCATTCTGGAGAGGGAGGCATTTATATCACAGGATGTTTGAGGAGGGCTGTGGCTCTGTTGTACTTTAATTGGAAGGAATGTGTGTGTCTGCTGTTTACAGGAGGTGTTCTTTCAACCAAAACACTTTTTTTTTTTTTTTTTCTGGGCAACAGAGTCTGGCTCTGGTGCCCAGGCTGGAGTGAGGTGGCATGATCTCACTGCAACCTCTGCCTCCAGGGTTCAAGTGATTCTCCTGCCTCAGCCTCCACAGTATCTGGGATTACAGGTGTGCACTACCAAGCCTGGTTCATTTTTATATTTTTAGTAGAGATGGGGTTTCACCATATTGGCCAGGCTGGTCTCAAACTCCCGATCTCAAATGACCTGCCTGCCTTGCTCAGCCTCCCAAAGTGCTGGGATTACAGGCATGAGCCACCTCACCCAGCCCAACTCTTTTTTTTGAGACAGAGTCTTACTCTGTCATCTGGGCTGGAGTGCAGTGGTGTGATCTCGGCTCACTGCAACCTCTGCCTCCCGGGTTCAAGTGATTCTCCTGCCTCAGCCTCCCAAGTAGCTGGGATTACAGGTGCCTGCCACTACAACCAGCTAATTTTTTGTATTTTTAGTAGAGACGGGGTTTCGCCATGTTGGCCAGGCTGGTTTCAAACTGCTGACCTTGTGATTCGCCTGCCTCGGCCTCCCAAAGTGCTGGGATTACAGGCGTGAACCACCGCGCCTGGCCCAAAAAAATCTTTTAGAACAGCATTTCTGAAATGCAGCCCAGGCAGAGAGGGTGTGTGGTAAGCAGGGTCACTGGAGGCCCAAGAAAAGCAGGAAGTGCCGGGTAGTGGGGAACGGGTTGCTTGCAGAATGGGAAGTGAAGTGTAGGCATATCGTGATAACAACAGTGGGTGGTACTATTTCTTTCTAATGATTCATGTGAGGAAATATTTTACAAGAAAAAGTGCAGCTTCACAACAAGAAATCCATAAAATCATTTACTGAAGTGCTATACAATGAAATTCTATGCAGCCATTAAAAATGGTTTTGAAGAAGCATTTTAATTAAGTCGAAAGATGTTTATGATATGTTGTAAAATGAAAAAAAAATCAAGTTCCAAAAAAGTATGATCCAATTTTGTAAAAACTAAATTTTTGTAATAAATAATTTACATGTACATATATGTAGAGGGAGACTATTAATAGTGATTAATACTTCTGAGACTCAGAGGTAGGTTTACAGATTTTTTTAATGTTCTTTTGCCTTGGTTTACTTGTCTTTTTTATTTTCAATCACTAGCATTACTCTATACCAGGCACTTCACAAATACTGACTCAATGTTCACAACAGGCCTGCAAAGTAGGTACTATTACCACCTCCGTTTTTATCGATTAAAACACTGAAGCACAGAGAGGTTAAGTGACCTACTCAAGGTCACACAGCTAATGAGTGGTGGAGGCAATTCAGACCCAGGAAGTCCGGCTCCAGCTTCTGTGCGCTTAACTAATAAAACATGAGAAAAAGTAAACTAAAAGCATAAAGAAACAGCAAGGAAGGAAAGAAGGATGAAAGGAGAGAAGAGAGGGGGCAGGGATGGGAGTAGGGAAGAGACTCACCAGAGAATAATACACAGCTATTCTAAAAACTTCAAAAAATTGGGGCCGGGCGGCTGGGCGCGGTGGCTCACGCCTGTAATCCCAGCACTTTGGGAGGCCGAAGCTGGTGGATCACGAGGTCAGGAGATCGAGACCATCCTGGCTAACAAGGTGAAACACCGCCTTTAATAAAAATACAAAAAAAAAAAAAAAATTAGCTGGGCGTCAGGGTGGGCGCTTGTAGTCCCAGCTACTCGGGAGGCTGAGGCAGAAGAAGGGCGTGAACCCGGGAGGTGGAGCTTGCAGTGAGCCCACATTGCGCCACTGCACTCCAACCTGGGCGACAGAGCGAAATTCCACCTCAAAAAAAAAAAAAAAATGGGGGCCGGGAGGAGTGGCTCACCCCTATAATCCCAACACTTCGGGAGGCCAAGGCAGGCGGATTGGCGGATTGCTTGAGGTCAAGAGTTTTAGACCAGCCTGGCCAACGTGGTAAAACCCAGTCTCTACTAAAAATACAAAATTAGCTGGGCATGGTGGCACGTGCCTGTAATCCCAGCTACTCAGGAGGCTGAGACAGGAGACTCACTTGAACCCGGGAGGCAGGGATTGCAGTGAGCCAAGATTGCCTGGGCCAAGATTTGCCTGGGCAAAAAAGAGTGAAACTCTGTCTCCAAAAAAAAAGGAAAAGAAAAAATGTAACCAGAAAAAAGATAACATTGAAATATTTAACCCTAAATAAATTAACTGCACAGAGCCAGAAACATGCAAGTAACACCTTTTAAATAAGAGGCAGTTTTGGGTTTTTTTCTAAAATCCCTCCTGCAGGCTGCTTCCCCTCTCAGAGTACAGTAGGTGTCGGGAGCTGGATTGACTTCTTGCCAGTTGCAAGTCTTGACTTTGCCTCTCTAGAGCATGCCCCAACCTGACTGGCATGAAAGCTCTAATTTTTCTTTTTAACTAGGTAAAAGAAAACCACATTGTAAAAAGAGGGAAAGGGGAAATGCCTAAGCTGAGAGTATAGCAAACCTTAAATATTAGTCTGCACTATTTAAAAAATGTCTCTCCTTCAAGACCAGAGAACTGAAAGGCAACAAATTAAGTCCATTGAGGTCTAAGGCAAAAAAAAAGAAAACGGTTCAGGTGGACTAAGACGGCTGCCCTGCTTAGTACTGGGTTGAGAAAGAAGACATGGGCTGAATCATTCCCTTTGGACTGAATGTCTGCTGGTCAGACAGACCCAGACCTAAGGAGCCAAGGATAGGGATTAGGGGAACGAAAGAAAGGAAAAGTGGGAGGAGGAGGAGAAAGAGGAGGGGGGAGGGGGAGGCACAGGGGAGAAGGGAGGAGGAAAAGGAGAAAGAGGAGGAGGGGGAGGGGGAAGGGGAGAAGGAGATTGTATACAAGGATGAGGAAGGAGTCAGGAGGAAAGAAGAGTAATGGAGAAAGGAGGGAGGAGGTGAAGACAGAACGCAGGTGTGAGTGGGAGCCTTTCATTTTCCTATGACTGAGGTTTACATGTTGAGAAAGGGAATACAAATATATCTTGAAAACCCATGTAGCCTAAAAACGAGAAGAGAACTATTTCTTTTTCACTGTCCCTCAACACAGACTTTAGGCAAAAATCTCCATCTGCGAAAGAGATAAATGTGTCTACCCCTGAAAAACAGGGTCAGGATTAAATTCTGTGAGGAAGTTTGAGTGTCATCTCTAACAAGCATGAAGCAAATCCTCCAGTACACGGAACAGAATGAACAAACTTTTAAAAAGTAATCTTCAGATAAATAAAGCTGGTACTAGACAAGAGATGAAGACAAAAACCTAAAGAGCTGCAAAGTAGCTTTGCAAACTCACAGGGAATGAGTCAAGGTTCATTTTGCCCATTGGACTTACAGTTTCCACTGAACAAGTATATTTTAAATAGTCAAGGATTAGATTGTCTTAAAATAATATTATTCATGTCACTGCAAATGCCAAGTCTTGTTCTTCAAAATCTCACTCTTCTGCCTCAACTGACTGATTCTTCCATCTCCTCCACAAGCATCCTGATCCCATCAAGGCCTCAAACCCCAACAGAAAAATCCACCATCGCGCCAGATCACCCACAAAATCCCACAAATCACAGTTAAGAAATTCAGAAACAGATAGACCTAATAATGAGAATGAAGGAAAGCCCAGGATCTCTCTTTTCAGAATTTTTGTATCACTGTCTTGTAAAGGTCATTTGTACCTAATTTTGCTTTGACCAAAATGGATAAAAATGTTAACCTGATTTCTCTGCACTTCCTAATTTACTAGTGATGTGCTGGGCCCTGTTTTATTTCATTTTGGTGCCAGTGGCCTAAAAACCTGACTTTAAAAGTCTAGTTTTCAGAAACTCCACTGCAAAAATACATTTTTCATATCCAGGGGATTCCCTTGTAATGGAATTGTACTTACATAACATATTTAATGAACAACTACCGAGTGATTGGTATTCCACTCTCCTCTAATGTCATTATTTCCCAATACTAAAAGGAGATCAAAAAGGTAAAAATTCATTATTGGCCATTTTTAAATCTTTATAAGAAGATTTAAGTTATTAATTCACTGCGTGTAGATTTCCATACAGTTACCAAGACATAATTAAAAATCCCAAGGTGAAGCTTAATCAGCCTCTCCCCTCTTAAACCAATCATCACTACAGAGACTGCCAGGCAGTGACCCAGTTACTTCTTCAGATGCCTTAATTAGTCCCAGAAACACCAAAGCTCTTTTTTGAGAAGTGGAAATCTATTTCTGTTATTCATTAACACCCTTAAAGCATATTCTGCAGCTATTAAACATAAGCCAATGAAAGGGCAATGGGAAGTCACAGACAGAGGGCATGATTAACATCCTCAATGAAGAGGTAATGGGCATCCACTTTCTTCCTTAGTGATGCCCGTCCACGCGTGCTTAGCTTGCCAATGGAGAATGCAGAATTCTAACATAGATAAAATTAGGATCCAAAGTCATTATGAAGTTAATGAACAAACGTAATCATGATGCAGATGCTCAACACATTCAGAAAGGAGTTAAATACTCTGCGTTTTTATTACTGTCTCTAAATTTTCTCTTTAAGGAGGTGGAACATATTTTAAAGATAAATGAAGTGGCTTGGAGGGATTCTCATTTTTAAGGTTCTAGGTCTACGCAAGCCTGGGAAAAGGGGACTGAATACCCAAAGGTTCTGAGATTTACCAGCTTAAAAAAAAATCATATATTCTACCCCACCATACTATCAATTACAAATATAATGAAATATAGATTACAAGCCGCGCGCGGTGGCTCAAGCCTGTAATCCCAGCACTTTGGGAGGCTGAGACGGGCGGATCACAAGGTCAGGAGATCGAGACCATCCTGGCTAACACCGTGAAACCCCGTCTCTACTAAAAATACAAAAAATTAGCCGGGCGAGGTGGCGGGGGCCTGTAGTCCCAGGTACTCCGGAGGCTGAGGCAGGAGAATGGCGGGAACCCGGGAGGCGGAGCTTGCAGTGAGCTGAGATCCGGCCACTGCACTCCAGCCCGGGCGACAGAGCAAGACTCCGTCTCAAAAAAAAAAAAAAGAAACAAGAAAAAGAAATATAGATTACATAGAATTTAGAGTCATGAAATGCTCACATAGTTAATACGTAAGTGAAATTGCCCTATATGCTCAGCATTGAGTTAGACATAATCATAGGTGTTTCCTTAAGAGCTTTAGGGCATAAATAAAGTGAATCCTATATCCCATCTTCCAAAAAAGCTTCACATGCATGAGAACAACTATAAAAAGAGACTGGCTTTGTGGGTGGTTGTGGAATCAGCTTGCCTACTGTACAGTCATGGCCCACGCAATGATAAACCCAGAAATCGGTTGTAATGTGCTGGCTTCTTGAGATTAATCTGACCCAAACACACATTCCACACCCTCCCCAAGACTTCAGCAAATTCCAGGGAGCTAAGGGTGCAAGATCACCTCCAGCTGTGACCTTCCTCTGGGGGAACCAGGTGTATAATGCAGTCCATTACTCAAATTCCATGAAGTGACAAAGTGGCTTGTGAAGACAGCAGACCTCCTCAGAGGTCGGAAGGAGGAAGGCAATTTCCAGGTGCGCCTCAGGCATGCCTGCTGTCAGGCTGTCCTCTGCTCACCTCTGACCCGGAGGATCTTCCCATGACTCCGGCCCCGCACGCATCCCAGCCTCCGCCAGCAGGCTTCCCACTGCGCATCCTCCCGCACGCCGCCATCTCTCTGCCTTTCAGTCACCCACCGGCCGGCCCTAAGATGGCGGCACTGCTATAAATCATTCCCCATGCTCACTCTGCCTCTGCCCCCAGGTCTTATCTCCTCTCTCTCATGACCTAACCAGAGATTCCCCAGTCCCCAACAAGCAAAGACAATTTCCTCCCCAAAAAGGCATTTTGCCATTGAGATCATGAATTATTTACACCGACCTAGAGGAGTACAAGCATCATTCTGTAAAGGCCAACAGTAGATATATTCAAGAAACATAGACCTTAGAAATTACTACTATAAGCAACTTAAAGTCTTACCATGCAAAATAACCTGTCCATGAAGAACAAAGATAAAAGAGTAGAATCCTGTTATAAAATGACTTATTATGCATTTCTGATACGAAAAGATACCTAAACCCTGACACAACTACTTACACTCAAAGCCTGACATGACACAGAAAATAAGGTTATCGTATTCTTCAGTAGTATTGCTATAAAGGAGTCATACCACAGGTCGACTAGTCTCTTCTGCTCATAAGCTTAAATGGAAGGAGAACCCACAAATTGGCTGGAGATGAATGGCCTCAATTTGAGAGCTCTTCACCCACCTCTTCCCTTGGTTCTCAGCACAGATGCTCAGATTGCTGCTCACCTAATTTGTCTACTGCCATTACCGCATTTGCCTATAAAATTTCTTCTGCCTGCGTGGCTAGCTGTTCGCCTGCTTAGGTTCACTGGGAACAGCTGCTTGCGTTCATTACCACAATCCGTCTCCAGCAGGATCCACCCATCACACACGAGTTTCAGCAAACAAGAATCCACACAAGCCAGAAGACCCGTTCCAGGAGCTCAGAGTGACAAGCTTGTCACAGACAGGACCTGGGGTGGCTGACAGAGCCCAATTTGAGACTACACCCCACAATGACCCTTCCCATGCATTTCATGCCATAATAACCACATGCGTTTTGGGGCTGAGTTGGTTTTCATTTCTCATTTCATTTGTGTAGGTTTTTCAGCAGTGCTTGGCAAGCTTGTCTTCCCAATGAGGAGGCTGAGAACTAGTGCCCTATTTTCAGTGTCTTAAGTCTCCCACGTTGCCACACACAGTGCACCACATACACAGCAGTGGCCAGTTACAGACAACGCCCTGATGTCCAACCCCCAAAGTCAGCCTTCAGGATAACTGTGACGAAAGCAAAGTTAATCTTTAGCTCTTTTCTTCCATCCTTGTATCCTGTTTCTCCCTCCTGTTTCCCTCCTTCCATTGCATGAGCTTCCATGTCACCAGAGTAGCAACTGACTTAGGCCTACATGGCCTGAATCTCGATTGAGTGGGGCCTGAGGCTTATGCAAACTGAGGGGTCCATATTAAGAAAGAGAATAGAAAATTATGAACACAAAACCAAGTATTAAAGTGAATATGTATTTAGAAAGAAAAAACAAAATACAACAAATTACAAATTTTTTTAAACAACACAAAATCCAGGTTTAAAAAAAGCAGCAAAATGTTTTAGTTAACTTCCTGAAGGACTTCCATATCAAATATACAGATGATATGGACAGATAATACATATAGATGATATAGATATATAGGTATGATTTGGGCCACAAACTTTTTGGCCCTCTCTTTATTCAACAACTTGGTAATATTTTCCAGAGTGAATACAAAAATTATTTAGTCCTTCCTTCAGCAGAGTTGACTGGAACTTGACTTTTATAATGGAGAGATGGAATGCAAAAAACACACAACTTCACAGAGAGGTGTATGGCTGTTTGCAGTACAGTTTACAGATTTGTACCCTACAAACACAGGAATTCTGATAAAGCCTATTATGTACAATTCCTACCATAAAGGAAGAAATGTATGGTGTGTTTACAGCTGTATCACCGCATTATCAGAAATAGCCTTGACGGGAGAAAATTTCTGTTTTTGGTTGACAGGACTCCAATATGCCACTTTGGGTACATCTGATGATTAAAGGTGTCTCTCATACACTGGCTTTCTGGCTCGTGCATTTCATAAGCAGTCTCTCCTGTACGGAGCACATGCTTCCATGCCCCACCTCCTAACACTATTGCACTGGGCATTACATTTCAACAAGAATTTTGGAGGGACACAACATTTAAACCACAGCATTTCCCCCCCCCGGCTCCCCAGAATTCATGTCTTTTCCACATACAGAATACATTCATTCCACCCCAATAGTTCCAAAAGAACTCTGAACTGGTTCCAACTTCCACTTTAAAGTCTAAGTCCAAAGTCTCATATCAATAGCATCTAAATCAGAAGTGAGTGATATTCAAGGTATGATTCATGTGAACCTATGAAATCAAAGAAGTTATGTGCTTCCAAAATACAATTTTGGACAGACACAGGATAGACATCCCCCCTCCAAAAAGGAGTAATAGGAAAGAAGAAAGAAGTGACACGATGTGACCAAGTCCAAAGTTCAACAGGGCAAACAACATTAAACCTTAAAGCGACTCCATCTCCCACCTTCTGGTCACTCTGGGGCAGAGGTTGGACCCCCAAGGTTCTGGACAGTCTGGCCCCATGGCTTTGCTGGGCACAGCCCACAGGGCAGCTCTCACGGTTGGAGTCTTGTGCCTGCAGCCCTCTTAGGCTGGTGTTGCACACTGATGGCTCTATAATTCAGGGATCTCAGGGGCAGCCCCAATCTCACAGCTTCAAGAGATATTGCCCTAATGTAGGCTCCTTGTGGTGGTCCCAACCCCACTGTTCTGCCAGACATTGACCTACTGGGAACTCTCTGCGGTGGTCCCGCCCCTGCAGCAGTTCTCTGCCCAGACTTCAATGCTCTCCAGGGTATCCTTTGAAATTTAGGTGGAGACAGCCATTCCCCCACAGCTCATACACTCTGTGTGCCTGCAGAGTTAGCATGAGGATACCACCAAGGTTTACCACTTGTTTCTTTTGGAGGGGTGGCCCTAGTGGAGCCACATCCATGGTGTTCTCTCCTGAACATGTTTTCTCACTTTTTACAGGCTAAGAGTTTTCCAACTTTTTAGGTTCGGCTTCGCTTTTAATTATAAATTCCATTTTTAATTTATTTCTCTCTTTTCATATTTTATTATAAGAGTCAAGAGAAGCCACACCACATCCTCAACATTTGGATTAGAGGTTTCTTCCATTAAATATTCTGCCTTCCACAAAACACTATGACACAAAAACAATTCAGCCAGGTTCTTTGCCACTTTATAATAAGGATGGCCTTTCCTCCAGTTTCCAGTAACATATTCCTCATTTCCATCTGAGACCTCATCAAATGACCTTTACTGTTCATATTTCTACCAACATTCTGCAGTCAAATCTCTACTCCTGAGCTATACCCCCTCTACCAACATTCTGATCACAACCACTTAAGCAATCTCTAAAAAGATACAGGCTTTTTCTACAGCTCTCCTCTTCTACACCCTCACCAGAATTAGCCTTTATTTCCATTCATGGCAATGCAGACTTTTTCTAGCCTGCTCCTCCAAACTCTCCCAGCCTCTGCCCATTTCCCTGTTCTAAAGCTGCTTCCACATTTTCAGGTATTTGTTACAGCAGCACCCCACTTCTGGTACCAATTTCTGTCTTTGTTCATTTGGGCTGCTGTAACAAAATACCTTAGATTGGATAATTTATAAATAATAAAAATATATTTCTAACAATTCTCCTTTTTTTTCTTTTGAGACAGAGCCTCACTCTGTCACCCAGATTGGAGTGCCATGGCTTGATCTCGGCTCACTGCAACCTCCACCTCCCAGGTTTAAGCAATTCTCCTGCCTCAGCATCCCATGTAACTGGGACTACAGGTACGTGCCACCATGTCCAGCTAATTTTTGTATTTTTAGTAGAGATGGGGTTTCATCATGTTGGCCAGGCTGGTCTTGAACTCCTGATCTCAGGTGAACGGTACCCACTTTGGCCTCCCAAAGTGCTGGGATTACAGGCGTGAGCCACCATGCCTGGCCTATTTCTCGCAATTCTAGAGGCTGGAAAGTCCAAGATCAAGATGCTGGCAGGTTTAGTGTCTGGTGAGGGCTCACTCTCTATTCCATCCATGGCACTTTGTTGCTGCACCTCACATAGTGGAAGGGTTGATGGGACTAACAGACTTCCTTAAGCCCTTTATAAGGACATTACTCCCATTTATGAGAGCAGAGCCCTCGCAAGCTAATAATTTCTTAAAGGCCCCACCTCTTAATACTATTGCAGTGAGGATTAAGTTTCAACATGAATTGGGAGGGACACAGACATTCAAACCATAGAACTTTACTTTTGCAGATTTTACAAAAACATATGCACATTGAACACATTGCTTGGCCCTTCCCATGTAAGTGAAGGGCCCTGAAAGCCAAGCTTAAATAGCTCCAGTGTAAACCCAACTCTAGGCTACCCATTCTGAGTTGGGAAAGTGAATAACTTTTATTAAGTACCTTATCTCACCTTGTATTTTACATTTACTGACTCATTTTATTCTAAACATTATCTTATGAGGAAAGTAACAGCTCCATTTTATAAATTAAAATGCCTAGCATATTTCTGAGAGGATAACAAAAATTGTCCAAAAAACTCTTGAAATGATTATTTCTAGTAAGGGAGCTAGTGGGCAGGGCTGGGATAAATACATGCTTTTAATTGCACACACATTCATATTGCTTGAGAATTTTTTTTCCTTTTTCCCCATGGCCATTGATTTCTGTGTTTTTTGTTTTTTGTTTTTCTTGACACAGGGTCTCACTCTGTTACCCAGGCTGGAGTGCAGTGGCTCAATCTCAGCTCACTGCAACCTCTGCCTCCCAAGTTCAAGCGATTCTCCTGCCTCAGCCTCCCGTGTACCTGGAACTACAGGCATGCACCCAGCTAATTTTTGTACTTTTAGTAGAGACGGGGTTTAGTAATGTTGGCCAGAATGGTCTCAAGCTCCTGACCTCAAATGATCTGCCTTCCTTGGCCTCCCAATGTGCTGGGATTATAGGCATGAGCCATGGTGACCAGCCTGCCATTAATTACTTTTTAAATTTTTATTTTACCGTAGTAAGAACATTTAACATGAGATCTACCCTCTCAACAAATGTTCAAGTATACATTATTGCAAACAATAGGTACAACATTGTACAACAGATCTCTAGGGCTTACTCATCCTGTTTAAATGAAACTGCATGCCCATTAATTAACACCTCCCCACTTTCTGCTCCCCCAGCCCCTGGTCACTACCATTCCACTCCTTGCGTCTATGAATTAGTATTTTAGATACCTCACCTAAGTGGAATCATGCATTATTTGTCTGGGACTGGCTTATTTTACTTAACTTCTTCAAGGTTGTTGCATATTACAGAATCTCCTTCATTTTAAAACTGAATAGTATTCGACTGTACGTACATAGCACATTTTCTTTATCCATTCATCTGTTGATGGACATTTAGGCTGTTTCCACATCTTAGCTATTGTAAATACTGCTGCAATAAATATGAGAACGCTATCTCTTTGGGATCCTGATTTCAGTTCTTTTGGATAAATATCCAGAAATGAGGGGTGGCTGGATCATCTGGTAGTTGTATTGGTTAATTTTTTCAGAACCTCCATACTGTCTTCGGTAGCAACTGCAGCATTCTGCATTTCTACCAACAGCGTGCAAGGGTTCCGGGATTTCCCCGTCTTTCCAGTACTCGCCCTCTGTTGTTGCTATTGTTTTATGATAGCCATTTTGACAGGTGTGTGGTAATACCTCATTGAGGTTTTGACTTTTAGATTAAAACACAATTTATCACGTATTTTAAAGGAAAAAAGAATTCACACTAACAGAGAAATTACTGATAATAGGTTCATGCATCATCGTACTGTTATGGGTTGAACTGTGTCCCCTCAAAATATATTTGGAAACCCTAACCACTCCCACAGTACTTCAAGGTATGGCCTTCTTTGGAAATAGGGTCTTTGCAAGTTAAGATGAGGTCACTAGGGTGGGCTCTATCCAGTCTGACTGGTGTCCTTCTGAAAAGAGGAAAGTTGGACAGAGACAAGCACAGAGGGAAGGCAATGTGAGGACACAGGGAGAAAACAGCCATGTGACTGGAGTGACGCAGCTGGGAGCCAAGGAACACCTGGGGCCGCCAGAAGCTGGGACCAAGGCCCGGAAAAAGCCTCCGGAGTGAGGACGGCCCTTGCCAACACCTGGATTTCAGGCTCCTATCCTCCGAACTGTGAGAAAGTAAGTTTCTGTTGCTTTATGGCACCCAGTTTGTGAAAATTTAGTGCTGCAGCCCTAGAAAATGAATATGTTTCTCTCATGATCGTTAGGATGAGTTTTTTTTGTTTTCTTTTTTGAGATGGAGTCTCACTCTGTCACCCAAGCTGGAGTGCAGTGGCGTGATCTTGGCCCACTGCAAGCTCCGCCTCCCAGGTTCACACCATTCTCCTGCCTCAGCCTCCCGAGTAGCTGGGACTACAGGCGCCCGCCACCACGCCTGGCTAATTTTTTGTATTTTTAGTAGAGACAGGGTTTCACCGTGTTAGCCAGGATGGTCTCGATCTCCTGACCTCATAATCCGCCCGCCTTGGCCTCCCAAAGTGCTGGGATTACAGGCGTGAGCCACCGCGCCCGGCCAAGTATTTTTTTAATGTTTGTTGGCTGCTTGTATGCCTCCTTTTGAGAAGTGCTTGTTCATGTCCTCTGCCCACATTTTAATGGAGTTACTTGTGAAATACCATCTCATACCCATTAGAATGGCTTTGTTAAAAAGCCAAAAAAAAAGAAAAAAAAAAAAAAACAGATCCTGGCAAGGCTGCGGGGAAAAGGGAATGCTTACTAGAATGGGAATGTAAATTAGGCCAGCCACTGTGTAAAGTCGTCTGGAGATTTCTCAAAGAACTAAGAAGTGAGCTACCATTCAACCCAGCAATCCCATTACTGAGTATATACCCAAAGGAAAATACATCAATCAACCAAAAAGACACATGCACTGGTATGTTCACTGCAGCACGGATTCACAATAGCAAAGACAATGAATCAACTCAGGTGCCCATCAGTGGTGAACTGGATAAAGAAAATATGGTACATACACTCCATGGAATACTACATGGCCATTAAAAAGAAAGCAAGCATGTCCTTTGCAGCAACATGGATACAGCTGGAGGCCATTATCCTAAGGAAACTAACACAAAAACAGAAAACCAAATATTGCATGTTCTCACTTATAAGTAAGAGTTAAACATTGGGTACGCATGAACGTAAAGATGGGAACAACAGACATGGAGGACTACTCGGCGGGAGACAGAAGGAGAGTACAAGCACTGAAAAACTATTTATTGGGTAACATGCTCAGTACCTGGGTGAAGGATTCATTCATACTCCAAGCCTCAGCATCACACAATATACCTCTGTAACAAACCTGCACCTACCTCCTAATTCTAAAATAAAAGTTGGAAAAAAAGAAAAGTAATACAATTATCTTCCCTTAAGATACTTAGTTTTTTTGTTTGTTTGTTTGTTTGTTTGTTTTGAGACGGAGTCGGAGTTTCGCTCTGTCACTCAGGCTGGGATACAGTGGTGCGATCTCGGCTCACTGCCAACTCTTCCTCCCGGGTTCATGCCATACTCCTGCCTCAGCCTCCTAAGTAGCTGCGACTACAGGCGCCCGCCACAACACCCGGCTAATTTTTTGTATTTTTAGTAGAGACGGGGTTTCACCGTGTCAGCCAGGATGGTCTCCATCTCCTGACCTCGTGATCCGCCCACCTCAGCCTCCCAAAGTGCTGAGATTACAGGCATAAGCCACTGTGCCCGGCCTAGATGAAAGGGATGACTTTTGTTTGGTAAAATTTGAAGCAAAAGAGAAGCTGAGGCACCAATCACACTATACAGACAGCTAAGCACATTGTGTAAAGCAGATGCTGCCCACCACTCAGCCCACTACAGTTCATGCACCATCAAAGCTAGAATCAAGAACAAGCCCAATGGCGATCCAACTCTCTGCTGGTGTGAATTTTTTTTTTTTTTAAAGACAGAGTCTTGCTCTGTCACCAGGCTGGAGTGCAGTGGCGCAATCTAGGCTCACTGCAAGCTCCACCTCCCGGGTTCAAGAGATTCTCCTGCCTCAGCCTCCTGAGTAGCTGGGATTACAGGCGCCCGCCACCACGCCCAGCTAATTTTTGTATTTTTAGTAGAGATGGCGTTCCACCATGTTGTCAGGATGGTCTCAATCTTCTGATCTCGTGATCCGCCCACCTCGGCCTCCCAAAGTGTTGGGATTACAGGCGTGAGCCACCGCGCCAGGCCAGGAATTTTAATATCTTTGGCTATTTGTACAATACTGAAAAAAATCATTTAGAAAAAACAATTCAGATGCATATTTCTAGTGAAGTGCATATGTCTATCTTTTCATGGGTGCACATCTGAACAGATCATTATGTTTGGGGAGATTTTTGGCTATCTGATGTTTTTATGTTTTTTCTAAGGCTAAAAATTAATCCCATAAATGTACTTTTAAAGATGACAATATCAAAAAGTTGGAAAAATTTTGAGGCCGAGTTTACATAATTCTAAAACCAGATCAACTTGACTAAATTTAGTAACTTCAATGAGAAAAAAAAAATGAAGTTTATTTATTTGGTTTGTCTGGCAAAACAATTAAATAGTATTTTGTAAACAATGTTTTATCACCAAGATATTACCATTATAAATATAGAACCATATTATCAAAATACACAGATATACACACACAGTAGCTGAAAAAATCTATAAGTATTTTTGTTTAGCAGACCAGAGTTCCCACTAATGCCAGAAATTTGCAATGTCTAACAGAAGAATTTGAGTTTACTTTTTTAAAAGGATTTTCCTTACTTTAATTAATTTTAGGATCTACTTCTTGATATAATCTTTCAACTGTACTTATTTTTTATTAATAAATATATATTTATATTTGTTCAGAAAAGCCACTTTTGCAGAAATCAAAGAACTGTAAGTTGTGCTTATAAGAACAAAATCATTTTAAAGAAAATACAATTATAATACTAATTGAAAACTGAGCAATAGATGTCTTTTTTGATAAACAAAAGAATGTACAACTTAAAGTTCCAGTTGATACAGCACCTAGAACTTTTGAAGCAAAAAGGTTTTGTTTGTAATGACTAGCATTTTTATGGCATTTCTGATTGTCACCTAATAATAGAAATACATCACTCTTGTCATTTTTCATTTTGTCTTAATAGCAGTAAATTAATCTAACTGATCTATTTCTATAAATTATATTCTTGCTATTAATTATAAATCTGAAGAAGAAAATATCAGAGTTACATATAAAATTCTTAAAAATGTTTCCATTTGATAATAAATATTCCCTTACCAAAAAAGTTTGGGCCTGGGAGAATTTCATTTCTTGTTTTTTGATTGTGAAGAAAATGCATGTGCATTTTTCATCCTGTATTGATTTGAATAATAGAGATTCACTTACAATGTGAGCAGTACTTTGACTTCTTTGGTAGGTAAGACCTAATGGCAAATTAAAAGCCACTTAAGAGATTACCATTAGCCCTGGTCAGAAAGAAGACAAATTAGTCGTTCCTCCCTCTCACCTCTCTCTCATACTCCATTCATGACTTCTGAGGCAGACAGAAGTTCCAAAGATGGCCACAAAAACATCCCATCCAACATGCTGGTCCTTCAGTGTGAGCTTGATATTCTTCCCATAGAGAAGTGGGGTCTCCACTTCTCAATGGGGAGTGGAGGAGAGAATGTCACTGCTTTGGCAAATAGATTACAGCGGAAGTGACTTCCAAGGCTGGAAAGTGATGCAACCAAGCCTTGCTCTCTGGAATACTCTCTTTGAAGCTTTCAGCCACCATGAAAGCAGCCCGCTGCCCTGAGGCCACCCTGCTGGGAGCAGGCCCCAAGTGACCCATGTGCAGACACCACGTGGAGCTGCCTGAGATTACACAAAGAGAGAGAGGTGCTGGATCAGCCCCAGCTATTCCAGCCTCCCAAGCCCCACAGGAGAGACCCCCACGCCAGAACCACCCAACTCATCCCTTCCCCAGTTTCCTCACCTACAGAAATCGGAAGAGAGAATACAATGATCATTGCTATTTCAAGCCACTAACTTTGGGAGTAATCTGCTGTGCAGCAATGACATCAAGAACAAGCTCCAACTTTCTGGAACTTCCTCTTTCACTTGAAAAGAAATGCTTCGAATCTAGCTGCTTCCTGTCTGTTTAACTATCTTTTATTGTGAAACAGGGCCACCAAATCTAGGTCAAGAGTCCTCCTGGCCCAGCTGTTCTTATCTGAAAGAGAAAAAGAGAGGAGAACCCTGGGAAATGTCAGGCCACGTGGAGAGCAAAGGGAGAGCCCAGTTACAGCCACCTTTCTCTGATGAGCTGCGGGCTAGCTAATTAAAGGCTTTTGCTGCCTAAACCAGAGAGGGGAAAGAAGGTAAAAGGTATGAGTACCAAACAACAGAATTGTTTTGAAATCCAAGCAATGTGGAGTCAGAAAGGCCTAGGAGTAAAGAACCAGGAGTCCTTCTCTATTCCCTTTTTCCTATTAATAATGCATCTTGCGTTGCAAAAGTTATCACTACCCAATGGCAGCAGCACGCTGTGGTGCGAAGGTCTGGGTTTCATCACTGCACTTACAAGCTGTCTGACTTCGGACAAGCCACTTAACTTCTTTGAGCCTCTGCATTTTCATCATTGAAATGAAACCACCACACTTACTCAGTGAGGTGAAAGGAAACTGCACAGGTGTGTGGCGTGCCTAGCACAGGGCAGGCCTTCAGAAATGATGACTACCTTTCCATCTTTCTTTTCTAGTATTGGTTCTGCTGCTCGTTAGCTGTGTGACTTTAGGAAACTGACTTAATCTCTCTGAGCTTTGGTTTAAACTGTGAAATGATAGGTTGAGATCTCTCAATCTCCTTTATTACTTTCTTCCTTAGATTTCTGCAATCACCTCCTAACTTGTCTCTCCCTCTCTCATCCCATCCTGTCCCAAACCATCCTGCACATGCTTCCAGGGTCACCATGGTACTCAGTAATGCAGCTGAGATTTTAAGGATAAGTCCCAAAACTCAGCACACAAGCCTCTTCATGGCGGGACTCGAAAGTCCCTCTGCAGCCTCAGCCTCAACATCCTTCTATGACTCTCCGCCGCTCCAGCTGCACCAAACCACTCAGTAGCCCACCAGTGGCAAGCCCTCTCTTCCTTTGCCAGCCTCTTCCCCTTCGCCACAGTTACCTTCCATTTTATCATCTAGTCTCAACTCAAGCCTCACCTTCCAGAAAAGCCTCTTCTGACTCTCGCAGGCAGGAGTCTGTTCTCCAGCTTTCTGTGACTAGAACAGTCCAGTGAATGCTTCCAACCTAGAACTTCACATAATCATTGAAATGGCCTGTTTCTTCCAGCTCAGTTTTAACCTCCCTGAGGGCAGGGATTTGTCCATCTTTCATCTCATTATCCTCAACATTACAGGAGCACAATAAGAAAGGTTTGTTGGACACAGAATGCTGAGCAAACAACATACTTGAACGCTGTTGTGCCTGTGTCCAGAAATTCACACCACTTCAGCTCCTTGAGGGGTTAACAGACTTGGGACATCCTAACTTGCGTCAGCTGATGAGGAAAATCTTCAAACTGCAGCACCTGTGTTCCTTTTACGTCATCCTTGCACAATCGATTGATAAGTTTTGGTAAAAGACTCTTTGGAAGACCAAAAATGTGATGTTTTATTTTTCTTCCTTATATGCTGGAGTTTGCATCTTAAATTCACATCCAGAATCAGCTTTGTGTGTTAAAGGACAAAACTCCATGAACAAAAACACACAGATAATTTTCTAGCATGGAAGAGGCTGACAATGAGTCTGGAGGGGAAATGGAAAAACAGGGCAGGAGGGGGCGTCCCACACCCGAGAGGTGGACAGGGCTGGCAGGATGAAGGAGGCAGCCAGAAGGCAAAACCAGCAGGGACAAGAGACTCAGCCTCGTGGGGATCACTCCCAGGGAAGCTTATTCCATTCCTCAAGTCCTGATTCCTGCAGCCCCCTGTTCCAAACCCACTCCCCTTGCAGACCCACACCTTTCGTCTTGCTTCTTTCCCTCCCCACACCTCTCCACATCCAACCCTGGCGTTGTGTTCCCATCACCCACTATTCAAAAAGACGAAGTGGGCAAGAGTCCGGGCCTTCGCTCTGAATGACTTGAGTTTCAGTTCATCCCTGACATATACTTGCTCCGTGCCCTTGAGCCAACCTTGAGCTTTAACCTCTGAGCCTCAATTTTCCCACCTGTAAAATCCAGTTTACATACCAGCACGAGGCTATAATAGGTATTAACTGAGATGCTCTGGACAAACTGCTTAGCACAGTAGGGTAGTCAGCTCAGGCCACCATAACAAAATCCCATAGATTTGGCGCTTAAACACCAGAAATTTGCTTTCTCACAGTTCTGGAGGCCACAAGTCCAAGATCCAGGTTTGGTTTCTTCTGACGCCTCTCTCCTTGGCTTGCAGATGGCTACCTTCTCGCTGGGTCCTCACGTAGTCACCCCTCAGTCTCTGTGTGTCTGGGTTCTAATCTCTTCTTACAGGGACACCGATCATATTGGATTAGAGGCCACACATATAAACCTCATTTGACCTTAACTACCTCTTTAACGGCCCTATCTCCAAATACATTCTAAGGTACTGGGGATTTAGGAATTCAATGTACAAACTTGGAAAGGGCATAATTCAGCCCATAACACATAGTAAGCACTTAAGCTGTGGTACCTACCAAAACCTGCCTTGTCAGTTACAATGCTGATGTCCTTTTACTAAACTTCAAGTGCTGTGGGCTGATAGGAGGGCTTGGTCTTTTTTATTCTCTCTTATTGATGATCCCCCAGGCCCTATTTGGTCCTCGGCTCTGGCTACAGCATCATCTCCTCCTGCCTTCTGCTGCTGTCTCCACAATGGGCTCCACTCCGAGCCTCCAATGGCCTTGGGTCTTCTCAGAGATCATTTCTTCTGGCTGGACGGATCTGTTCCTCCTCTGGCCTCTCCTGGTCTCTTTCTGGCTGTGGACCAGGCCTTCCATGGCCTCTCCATAGCCCCACAAGGCTGTCAGCTCCACCCAGGCGAGGACTCTCGTCTGTTTCTTCCCTGACATATCCTCAGCCCCAACACAGTTCCTGGTACTTAGTCGCTCTTCCTTTGGGGAACACTGCCAGAGCCAGCAATGACGCCATTCTCCGAGCTAGACCTTGCCTGGTTTCTGTGTAATGAACAATCAGATGGACATCTCCGGACACCACTGGCTCTTTCATTGTGTAGCCAACAGGCGAAACAGTGTTCAGAAACGATCCACAGAGCTTTCAGCCTTCCAAGAGTATGACTTTATTTTTTTTTCCCAAGGTCCAAGCAGTCCAGAAAAGTCACACCCACTCCCTGGGGTGGATGCAGAGCTGAGGCCACATCCCCACAGCCAAGCCCTGCTGGCCCAATGTGGAAGCTGCTTCAAAAAAGAAAGATGTTCTCATATTCTGACTCTTGGTGTTACCTCCTCAGAGGAGAAATGATGACCTATGGGAGTCTGATCATAATTCTATTATCCCATAATTCTATTACCCAATCTGGGATAGGTACAATGGCAGGCTTTCTCTATTAAATAGATATTAAAATAGCATAAGCTTTGGATAGATTCCTCACATTAATCTGACAATTATCACATGTGCACTCTCCTTTCTCAATACACTGACTCCATCTCCTGGAAGGCAGGCCACTGATCTTGCTGTAGGATACCCAAAAACAGTGGGCAGCAGTCACAATTTGTTCATCTCATTTGGTCCTCACAAAAAAGAGGGGAAGCATCATTAATTGTGTAATGAATGTTAGGAGAGCTCCAGGGTCCTAAAGGGGAATTTGAAAAAAAGGTCTGTCAGAGAGCACGCAGTATGTAGGCAGGGTGCAGTGGCTCAGGCCTGTAATCCCAGAATTTTGGGAGGCCGAGGTGAGCAGTTCACCTGAGGTCAGAAGTTCGAGACCAGCCTGGCCAACAGGGCAAAAACCCGTCTGTACTAAAAACACAAAAGTTAGCCAGGTGTGGTGGCACATGCCTATAATCCCAACTACTCGGGAGGCTGAGGCGGGAAAATCACTTGAACCCAGGAGTCAGAGGTTGCAGTGAGCCGAGATCACGCCATTGTACTCCAGCCTGGGCAATAAAGGGAGAATCCGTGAAAGGAAAGGAAAGGAAAGGGGAAGGGGAAGGGGAGGAAAGGCATGCAGTATGTATTTTAGAAGGAAGGAAAGAAGGAAAAAGAGGATGAGGGAGGGAGAGGGAAAGAGGAAGAAATGAGAGAGGGAAAGAAGATGGAAGGGAGAGAGGAGGGAAAGAGGAATAAATGAGGGAGGGAGGAAGGGAGGGAGGGAGAGAGGGAAGAAGAGATGAATGAAGGAAGACAGGAGGAGGGTGACCAGGTGCGGTGGCTCAGGCCTGGTAATTCCAGCACTTTGGGAGGCCGAGGCAGGTGGGTCACTTGAGCCCAGGAGTTCGAGACCAGCCTGGGCAACATGGTGAAACCCCGTCTCTACTAAAAATACAAAAAATCAGTAGGGCTTGGTGGCAGGCACCTGTAATCCCAGCTACTCAGGAGGCTGTGGTATGAGAATCACAGGAGAATCCAGAATTGCTTGAATCCTTGGAGGCAGAGGTTGCAGATTGCACTACTGAACTCCAGCCTGGGCAACAGAGCAAGACTGTGTCTCAAAAAAAAAAAAAAGAGGGAGGGCGGAGGCGGAGAAGAAAGGAAACATGGAGGAAGAAAAGAAGAAAGAAAGGTCATATTCCCCACAGCCTTTCCACAGTACTTCAAACATAGTAGGTACTTAATAAGTATTTACTGAATTCAACTGAACTGCCCAGGTATCTGTAATACCATTTTCTCAACTCCAGCTTCACTTTCTAAGCATTTTCTCTAGAGAGAGAGAAATAGAAAAAGAAAGCATTCATTCCACCAGTTCTATGCCCTTCACCTCACTCACAGGGCCTGGCCCGTGGCCGGGCCTGCCCCTGCAAGGACAGGACAAACTGATCCATGCCCTGTCTCGAAGCTGGTTTCCTGGCAGGACTGTAACTCAACAGTCTGGGAAATACAAATATCCCTAACAGGTAACTTACTCTTGAGTTGAAGCCGTTGGTTTTTATTCGTAAACAAAGTAATGAGTGAGCAGTTGCTGACTCTTTTTTTTTTTTTTTTTTTTTGTCTGTTAAAAGGAAGGCCATAAGTAAACCAAATGCAAACAGAACAGAGGTATAAATAAACAGCCGCTCTGGTGAGTGCCAGGAAAGAGCTTAGCGTGACTAAAGGAGAAAATGTAACAGGTAAACTTCCTCCTAGCATTTCTTATGCATCAGGAACCAATTCCTCCAAATAGCCATACTCATTGTATCCTTTTCCCAATACCGAGACACGCCTCAGCCACACTATTACCAGGCACCTGGGGAAACACAAGGGACCCTGTCTTCCTGTGAGAATGGAACGTTCTGTGAAAGTCACATTTCAGGGATGCAACAATTTCTACACCTTCTATTTGCTTGAGGGTCTATTTGCTTCTATCTTTTCTAAATAATATAACCACAAAAATCCATATTTACAGAATGGATAATAAATTATTAGGGCTACCAAAATCCTTTCCAAATCAATCTTGGACTAGGGGCACTAACGTGCCAATGATGAGGGTTAAGAAAATCAAGCAGTACAGGAAACAGAGGGCTGAGCCACAGGTTTGTTTCATGGTTGCTGGTTTTCACTTTGATCTGCACCTGCTCATTTACCACCTTCCACCATACTTCCAACTTAAGTAAAATGGGGATTGCTTACTTAGCTGGGGAGAGCAAGAGTTGTAAAACAGTGTTAACAAACATGCGAACCAAGTGAATAGAAAACAGAAAATATTTACCAAAGGATGCTAAGTGTGTCTTAGAAGAAGAATGTTGTGCATACATTTTTGAGGTCACTATTCTTTAAAATTTTTTTCTAACTATAAATTATGTATGTATAAAATCTGTATATTCATTATAGAAATGTTAAAAATAAAAAAATTAAAATCCTCTTTAATGCCACTAGCCAGAGATAATCAGTATCAATATTTTGCTGTATATCCTTTTATTCTGCTTTCCATATATTTATATACCGCTTTTATTTTCATAAAATTGGAACCTATTGCTTCAATAATTTACTTTCTTCACTCATTAATTGTAAACATTTTCCCATGTTATTAAACATTTTCCAGTAACACTTGGAGGGAGGGGAGAGGTCTTTATAAATTTAATAGGTAAAAAGAGGTATATCAATTTAATTTCCTAGTTTACAATGGGAAGTTAAATAAGAGATATTTGGTAATTTTCAAAGTTCTTTATGTTCAACTTGAACAGACCAAGAGAAAATTAGAGGCAAAGAGCATAGTGCTGAAACCTGAAAGCAAGCATAATTAATAAAATATAAGAACCCAGATGAAAGTTAATAGCCATGCTTTATATCCTTCAAGGGGAAAACTTGGTAAATCTATGTAAGATTGCATTACATACGGATTTAAAATTAAGACATTAAAAAAGTCATTGGTTTATTGGTATTAGAAATAACAATGTCGTCTGTCATTTTAGGGTCACCATTTTCTTTGACAGAAAATGAGAACAATCACTTGAAATACTAAAAAGAGCTAATGAGTATGTCTTCAATAAACACAAAATATAGTGAAAATTCCAAGTATGTATGATGTAAATTATATGAAAATAAGAACATTAATATATGTCTACCATAAAAGGATGCACACAAGAATAAAAGCCAATTTTGAGCAAGGTAAATATTTACAGAGAGGAGGAAAATGCTGAAATATTATTTGCATAATGTAGATACATTGCTCTTAATTCAATGAGTATAAATTTATATCTTTAAAATCATAACAAAGTGCATATTTTATCGATTAGCATAATAGTTATATGACTATAGTGTACCTGATGAAAATATATATGAATGCAATCGTCCTTGAAGATAAATGCAAAAACAAGTACTGTACTTGGATTATTCTTCATTCCACAATATTCACTTGAAAAAAAAAAAGAGCCAGACTAATGAAATGAAAGCTGATTTAACTGTACGGCGTGAGTTTCCAGCTGCACCCGCTCCGATGCGCACCGAGGCAAACGTGAGAGACGGAGAGAACCCACCCAGAGGGGCTTTCTCTGCACACCATACCCCTCCCTCTCTCCAGGGGAACTAAACATTCGCTTTTGTGCAAACACAAAGGCTCATGAGAGCTGGTAAGAGCCAACAAACGACAGACACAAAAGCGAGCTTTGTCACACCTGGATCTCTCTGATGCTCGCTATGGGACAACAGGTGACTCAGGTCCACGTCGCAGACAACCAATGGCCTTTCTAGCATCAAGAGGAAGAGGAGGAAGTCCCTGAACTTAGTGCGTTCTGCATTTTGGGGCGCCCTGGTGGGCGTGACTGACAACTACCACCTGGAGAAAAAAACGTGTAAAACTCCAGAAACAGCAGTCCCAGCCCCAAAAGGTCAAGAACGTGCTTTGGGCCCCCAAACTCTGAAAACCCCGAACCAGAAGCCGAGCCCCTCCCTGGCCGCTGCCGCCAACCTCGGAAACCAGAGCCCCGAGCCGCTCGGCCGCGCATGCGCCGCGGCGGCACGGCGTGGAGGCCGCGTGGCCAGAGCGGGCACAGTACCAGTTTGTCCATGGCGTTGCGCTGCGGCGCTCCGCGGAGACTCGTAGCGCGCTGGCCGCGGTCCCCAGGTGCAGGGAGGACCCCGCCGCCGCCACCGCCGCCGCCGCCGCTCCCTGCCCTCGGCTGCTCCCCGGAGTCCGCTCACTCCGCCCGGCTCGCCGGCAGTTTGCGGCTCCTGCCGTTGCCATGGCGACGGGCAATGCTTCGCTTGGGCCTGGCCCCCGCCCCTAACGCGGCGCGGCGGCGCTTCCCGGGCTCCGGCTCTCGAGCCATTTGCACCCTCGCGAGCTCGGAGCCGGCTCCAGTTCAGGGGAAGCCCAGAGCTTCCGGCCTGCAAGGGAGCCCCAGATGCCGTTTCTTGACTATTTTCCATTAGGTTTCTCTTAGCTCTCCCCTGATTGTTTAGCATTTGTTTGAATGCGGAATTTTGAGTGTTTCTAGCTTTAGGAGGAAAAAATAATTCAACATGAAATTTGGAAGATTTCGACATTAATTCGCACAGTCTTTATTAGTCTTAGATTGTAAGTTTTAGATTCTTCTCATTGCTTCCGTGTCTGGTACCTTCACAGCTGTTTCTCCAGCTAAGACCTCAATAGAAGCGTTTAACTTTGAGTTTTAATCTATAGATGATAAAGATAACTTTCTAAATACTGTACACCCATCAGAATAATACCTCATTGGCATGTATGAATTCCAAGGAACTTTGCCTTAAAGCACCTTCGAAAGAAATTTGAATAGAAATATTTCATAATCTGCAAAATCTCTCTCATCTGGGCCAGCACTGTCCAATAGAAATATAATGCCCGACATATGTGAAAGTTTATGTTTTCAGGAGCCACATTTTAAAAAGTAAAAGAAGCAGGTGAAATTAATTTTAATAGTACGTTTCAGTTTCTTCATTCATTAATGAATAAAGTCGTTACTATGTTTCAGCCAAAATATTATTTCATTATGCTACCAATATAAAAATTACCCATGAGACATTTTACATTCTTTTATCGTACTAGTCCTTGAAATCTGATGTGTATTTTACACGTACAGCACATCTCAGTTTGGACTAGCCACATTTCAAGTGCTCAATGGCCAGTGTGACTGGTGGCTACTATATTGGTCAGAGCAGATCCACTAGGCCAGTGCTTTCCAACCTTTTTGGCACCAGGGATTGGTTTCGTGGAAGACAATTTTTCACAGATGGGACAGGGGGTGGTTTCCGGATAATTCAAGCACATCACATTTATTGTGCACTTTATTTCTATTACTATTACATTGTAATATATAATGAAATAATGATACAACTCACCATAATATAGAATCAGTGGGAACCCTGATCTTGTTTTCCTGCAACTAGATGGTCCCATCTAGGGGTGATGGGAGACAGTGACAGATCATCAGGCATTAGATTCTCATAGGAATGTGCAACCTAGATCTCTCCCTTGGGTGGTTCACAATAGCATTGGCGTTCCTGTAAGACTCTAATGCCCTGGCTGATCTGACAGGAGGCGGAGCTCAGGCGGTAATGTGAGCCATGGGGAGTGCCTGTAAATACAGATGAAGCTTCTTTGGCTTATCTGCCTCTCACCTCCTGCAATGAGGTCTGGTTCCTTAACAGACCATGGACCTGGGTTGGGAACCCCTGCACTAGACTATGAACTCTAGGAAGACCAACTCCAGATCTCCATGAGGTGGGGAGGATTGCATCTGCTCGTCAGACCTACTAAATACCTGATTAACTTTTTTTTTTTTTTTTTTTTTTTTTTTTGAGACAGAGTTTCGCTCTTGTTGCCCAGGCTGGAGTGCAATGGTACAATCTCAGCTCACCGCAACTTCCACCTCCCAAGTTCAAGTGATTCTCCTGCCTCAGCCTCCCAAGTAGCTGAGACTACAGGCACCCACCACCATGCTTGGCTAATTTTTAGTGGAGATGGGGTTTCATCATGTTGGCCAGGCTAGTATCGAACTACTGACCCCAGGTGATCTGCCTGCCTCCACCTCCCAAGGTGCTGGGATTACAAGCGTGAGCCACCATGCCCAGCGTTTTTTTTTTTTTTTTTTTTTTTTTTCTGTTGAGACAGAGTCTCTCTTTGTCACCCAGGCTGGAGTGCAGTGACACGATCTTGGCTCACTGCAATCTCCACCTCCCAAGTTCAAGTGATTCTCCTGCTTCAGTCTCCTGAGTAGCTGGGATTACAGATGCACGCCACAAAGCCAGGCTAACTTTTATATTTTTAGTAGAGATGGGGTTTCACCATGTTGGCCAGACTGGTCTCGAACTCCTGACCTCAGGTGATCCCCCCCCCCCACCTCTGCCTCCCAAAATGCTGGGATTACAGGCATGAGCCACTGTGCTGGACCCTGATTAACTCTGGAACAAGTGATCCCATTCTTAGCAGAGGGGGCAAAAATCCTTAAGTGCCAAAAACGCTCTTCAGAAACTGAGAAAAGTAGAAAGACATTCCAGCCATTTGCTTTTGTAGGCAGTTTGTGTAACTTTGCCCCGTGACAGGTCTCGTGTTAGCCTGAAGAGGAAGCCAGCCTGGGACTCAAGGTTGCTGGGCTCCTTGCTGCTGTCAGGGAATGCACAGTGTCATTGTCCTGCCTCCCTTACTAGAATATTATCAGAGTTCAGTGTAACCCTCATTATCACCTTAGAAGCTTTTAGAACCAAGCCCTCAAGAAAATAGTGTTTGTTTTAACAGAGGTAAAAACTGCTTGGTCAAAGTAGTCAAAGTATGCAGCTTCAGAGGAAAAGTCTGTCCATAGAGGGCAGGTGTAAGAAGGGGACATGTGAGCTAATACTTGTCTAGGTAATTTTGTGTATTAGCTCATTTTATCTTAAAACATCCTCTAAATTTGGCCATTATCATCAGTGCCCCCACCTGTTACAGATGAGACACAGAGGGAGATGAAGTGGCCTCCCCGAGGCTACATAAGCAGAAGAGTAGAAGGAGCTGGGAGTCCTGACAATTTGGTTCCACCTGGTGCCTCTGGACTCTATTGAGGTGACAGACAGTAGTGAAGGTGAGGAGGGGGGTTGACGGAGGGCCATCTCCAGGGAAGCTTCTGTGTCGGGCGCTTCTGTGCCGACACGGGTCTTTCTGATTTCAGAAGGAAACCAGGGGTAAAACTGGGCTAATACAATCTTACAGTTCCCTGATCTGTGTCTTTTTAGGCAAAATGTGACCCACACATTTTTGTCTTTGATATTCCCTTTCTGCTAAAAGTCCTTCGCTCCCCGAAAGATGTGTGCTGTTTGGGATCCCCAGGCTAGAGTGGCCTGGGTTTCTGAGCTTCCCCAGCCATCCTGGTCTACCATTAATACTTATTGACTCCCTCCCCCGGGCACTACCCCCATAAAACCCCCTTGTGGCTTTCCTGCTAATATTATAGATTAATTTCTGCAGTGAGAAATTGTTGGTCAGAACAAGATAGCTGGCTCAGGTGGCTCTCACCCCCTTCCTACAGTCATACTCATAAACTTGACCTTCTGGAGATGGAGTCAGCTCAGTGATGGGAACCTTGAGTGAGATGACTGGCTGGTGGGGAAGATGCTGGAGGTGAAGGAGCTTGCAGGCTCCTTTGATCTTGCCTGTCCAGACCATGGCTGGAAATGATCCTACCATTGAAGGAATTAGATTAAACTGCTTCAGGAAATAATTCCATTTCTTTCTTTTCCTAAAAACGAATTTTTTTCTTTATTATTATTTTTTTTAAGATGGAATCTTGCTCTGTGGCCCAGGCTGGAGTACAGTGGTACAATCTCGGCTCACTGCAACCTCTGCCTTCTGGGTTCAAGCAATTCTCCTGTCTCAGCCTCCCAAGTAGCTGGGACTACAGGCATGAGCCACCACACCCAGCTAATTTTTGTATTTTTAGTAGAGACGGGGTTTCACCATGTTGGCCAGGCTGGTCTTGAACTCCTGACCTCAAGTGATCCACCCGCCTCGGCCTCCCAAAGTGCTGGAATTACAGGCCTGAGCCACCATGCCCAGCCTCCTAAGAAAATTTTAAAGTAAGCCTCAATCTAAAATCTCCACTCAACTGGTCTTTTAACAAGAGATTTATCCTTGGTGCCTTCATTGCCTAGCACACAGTAGGTGCTCAGAAACAACTCTTGAATTTTAGAAGACTAAATAATTGGACACATGAGATTTCTTTCTTGTCCACCCACAGAGACATGAAGACTAATCACAGAGAAGCATAAAATTTTAGATCTAAGAATAACCAATTGAGATTGTTTTATTTTATAGAAAAGACTATCACTTTATGAGGCTAGGTGCAGTGGCTCATGCCTGTAATCCCAGCACTTTGGGAGGCTGAGGTGGGCGGACCACGAGGTCAGGAGTTGGAAACCAGCCTGGCCAACATAAGGAAACCATACCTCTACTAAAAACACAAAAATTAGTCAGGTGTGCATGCCTATGATCCCAGCTACTCAGGAGACTGAGGCAGGAGAATTGCTTGAACCCAGGAGGTGGAGGTTGCAGTGAGCCGAGATCATGCCTTTGCACTCCAGCCTGGGCAATAGAGCAGGACTAAGTCTCAGAAAAAAAAACAAAAAGAATGAAAAGAAAAGAAAAGATGATCATTTTATTAAAAAGAAAACAAAGACTGACTGACTGGAGGCCACATAGCTATTTATTGACTGAAACAGGACTAGAAACCAAGTTTTCTTTTTGTGCTGTGTTTTAATACATTTTAAGGCTTTACAATCATACATTTCATTCTCTAGGTCTGATTTTCAGGATTACAGAACCTTACAGTGCTCTCTTAGCTCCTTGGCCCTCCATGCAATTCATCATTTTTCCCATTATTACAATCATATAATAGTGACCTCTTTCTATTTTGCAAAAGAGACACAGAGATTACTAAATAAAATTTTGTTGACTGTTTTACTTTCATAATTTTGGGGGAAAACTTTTGTTGCCTGTCATAAACTGTGGGCTAGCAAGTGTCAACATACAATGAAGGAATTAATCAGTTCAAAAATCAATATTAATTCACGTGATAAACTTGGCAGCGGCAGAAGTCACTGCTGGCTCATCCATCCACGTTTCAGTGTCTTTGCCTGCCTCTAGCAGAGCAGAGCAACAGGAAACTGTCAATATTTCCCAGTCACCCTCGCAGCTGTGGGTGCTGTGACATGATTCTGGCTTAAATGACAGTCTACTAGGGCCCCTGGGAATCCTTTTGCTTTCCTGATGAAAGAGGCAGACCCAGCTGTCTCTTTCATACCTTCTTCCAGCTGGAACTTGGCCCTGATGCCTGGAACTGTTGCAGTCAGCTGTATTACAACCATGAGGGCAAAACCATTCAAATTACAGAAATGATAGCCTTGACATCTCTAAATCTCTAAACCAGCAATAACAGGTGCCTGTCCCAAACCCACTTGTTACATGAGGAAACTGAAGCCCTGTCTATTTAAAGCGTTGGCAATTGTGTTTTCTCTTGCCCAAAACTAAAAGCATTCCTAATCAATACAGCAACTATCAACTATTCTCCGGTATTTTTGTGGGTCAATTTTATTTTACAAATATAAGACTTTTAAGTTGTATAAGCAGAGGTTCATTTCACCACCATCCCAACCTTACAGGAGGACGGGTGGCATGAGTTAAACAACCAGTGAATAAAATCTCAAGTTGGTTTGGCTCAAGTCCACCCAAGGACAGATGCTGGGTGAGTGGCATCTCTTCCCTCCATGACTCCCCCAGCTCCCTGGGTGTCCAGAATCCCACTGTCTGCTTTGGAGGTCGGGGATAAGATGGCTTTCAAGTGTCCTTGGATACTGAATCAGGAATGTCTACCCCATGTCAATAAGATAAGCTTGCAAAGTCTCCAGGCACAGGAAGGCGTCAGTGTTGTATGAGCAGATGCCCAGGCATTGGCCCTCCTTGGGATGCTTTGCCTGATGGTGATGAGCAGGGCTGCAGGCAGGCTCCCCTCCTCATTCACAGATGCTCCTTTAAGGATCTGTGGCTGATGATCAACGGCACTCACTCTTTGCAGGCACCCTTTTCCTGCTGGTCACTGTGGTCCACAAGTTCACGGGTAGTATCCTCAGGTTCCTTTAGCCACTTGGCCGCTCAGTCTGCTACTCCCAGTCTCTCCCAGCCCTGTTTTCCTGCTGACAACAGCTAAGAACTCCATGACATGTGCCATGGCATCCAGGCTGCTACTGCCATGCTGCCTTCCACAGACGAGTGGTTCCAAAAGGCACTATAGTGGATATTTGTCCTCTTTGACTGACAGCCATCCACATCCCCTTCCTGTACTTGGAGAATTTCCTCCCAAGCAAAGCCCTCCATCCCTCATAGAAACTGAAAGTACCAAGTGCTTTCCTAGGCATGCTTACGCCTAGGGTGTCATCATGTGACCCAGACATGACTAATCAAATGCACCCACCTTGGACTTGAATCAGGACCCCAAAACACAGGACAGTAGAGAGTATTTTCTGACCAAGGTGGCAGTAGCAACAGTGGCATTGAGTTTGCAAGGACAGCTGGGGCAGCAGTAGCCTCTAAGTCATGTGTCCAGGAGCCAGTATGGGTTGTAGCAATGTCCTCAGCACACTGGTTTCATGGCAGGATGTCTGACTATGCTCTTGGGTGTAAATGACACATCCACCTGGCTGTTTTCCAAGCCTCACCATTCAGTGTTATCAACTATTCTGAGCTGCCTGTTATCCTTTTAATAAATTTTTTTTTTTTTTTTTTTTTGCTTCAATCAGTGATGGTCAATCTCTATTGTTTGCAATTAAGAATCCTGATGCATGGCCAGGCGCGGTGGCTCAAGCCTGTAATCTCGGCACTTTGGGAGGCTGAGATGGGCGGATCACGAGGTCAGGAGATTGAGACTATCCTGGCTAAGATGGTGAAACCCCGTCTCTACTAAAAAATACAAAAAAAAAAAAAAAAAAAAAACTAGCCGGGCGAGGTGGCGGGCGCCTGTAGTCCCAGCTACATGGGAGGCTGAGGCAGGAGAATGGCGTAAACCTGGGAGGCGGAGCTTGCAATGAGCTGAGATCCGGCCATTGCACTCCAGTCCCAGCACAGAGTGAGACTCTGTCTCAAAAAAAAAAAAAAAAAAAAAGAATCCTGATGCATTTGCTTTTGGCAATTTCATTGTAAAATCTTTGCCCACGCCTCTGTACTGAATGGTATTGTCTAGATTTTCTTCTAGGGTTTTTATGGTTAGGGGTTTTACATTTAAGTCTTTAATCCATCTTGAGTTAATTTTTGTATAAGGTGTAAGGAAGAGGTCCAGTTTCAGTTTTCTGCATATGGCTAGCCAGCTTTCCCAGCACCATTCATTACATAGGAAATTCTTTCCCCATTGCTTGTTTTTATCAGGCTCGTCGAAAATCAGATGGTTGTAGATATGTGGTCTTATTTCTGAGATCTCTATTCTGTTCCATTGGTATATGTGTCTATTCTGGTACCAGTACCATGCTGTTTTGCTTACTGTAGACTTGTAGTATAGTTTGAAGTCAGGTAGCATGTAGTATAGTTTGTAGTATAGTATAGTATATATGTAGTGTAGTATAGTATAGTTTGTAGTATGGTTTGTAGTATAGTTTGAAGTCAGGTAGCATGATGCCTCCAGCTCTGTTCTTTTTGCTTAGGATTGTCTTGGTTATACAGGCTCTTTTTTGGTTCCATATGAATTTTAAAGTAGTTTTATCTAATTCTGTAAAGAGTGTCAATGGTAGTTTGATGGAAATAGCATTGAATCTATAAATTACTTTTTATTATATTGATTCTTCCTATCTAAAAGGATGGAATTTTTTCCATTTGTTTGTGTCCTCTCTTATTTCCTTGAGCAGTGGTTTGTAGTTCTCCTTGTAGAGGTCCTTCACATCCCTTGTTAGCTGTATTCCTAGGTATTTTATTTTCTTTGTATCAATTGTGAATGGGAGTTCATTCACGATTTGGCTCTCTGCTCATCTATTATTGGTGTATAGGAATGCTTCTGATTTTTGCACATTGATTTTGTATCCTGAGACTTTGCTGAAGTTGCTTATCAGCTTAAGGAGCTTTTGAGATCATGTCCTTTGCAGGGACATGGATGAAGCTAGAAACTATCATTCTCAGCAAACTAACACAGGAACAGAGAACCAAACACTGGGTGTTCTGTCTCCTAACTGAGAGCTGAACAATGAGAACACATGGACACAGGGAGGGGAACAACACACACCCAGGCCTGTCGGGGGGTGGGGAGGGAGAGCATCAGGATAAATGGCTAATGTATATGGGGCTTAATACCTAGGTGACAGGTTGATGGGTACAGCAAACCGCCGTGGCACATGCTTACCTATGTAACAAAACCTGCACATTCTGCACCTGTATCCCAGAACTTAAAATAAAATAAAATTTAATTTAAAAAAAAGAAGAACCCTGATGGATACAGCCACACATTTGATACTACAAGACTGTTAAGCAGTGTGTTTGTGTAATGTGCTTTATAAAAGTTTGGGAATGCTAATTAACAAAATGAATTATGAAAACAGAGAAGGAGAGATGTAAGGTAGCATAGTATACATAACCTTCTCAGAACTGGGGAGCCTCTTTGAAGTGAGGAGGAAGATGGTTTCCTAGTTCCTAGCCTTGTTTTCCAGTCACAAAGGTGGATTATTATTTAGGGTTTGGCCAGAGAAACAGATTCATTAAGATAACTATGTATGCATACACGTATGTGGGCATGCACACACACACATATATGCAAACCCATTTACATCTATATGCAAACTGTATATATTTTATATGTGAGGAGATCTATTTCAAGGAATTGGCTTACACGATTGTGTGGGTTGGCAAGTTGGAAATCGGTACAGCAGGCTGGAAACTTGTGCAGGAGCTGAAGCTGCAGCCCACAGGCAATATTGCTGCTTCTTCAGGGAGATTCAGTTTTTATCTTAAAGCCTTTAGACAATGACTACTTGCTGACAGCATTCTGCTACACAACAAACATGAGAGAGATAGATTTTAAAGTGCTGTTATTTGCAAAATATTATTAATAAAAATGCTTTTATAATTAAAACTTAGACTCCAGCAAAAATAAAATCTTATGACACAGAAAGCTAAGCACAGACGATGAATCCTTTTTTTATCCATCTGAGAAAATATAAAACTGCCACAGAAGGATTAAGCTAAAAGGGATCCTACCAAAAAGAAAACCTAAAGGCTTTTCCACTGGCCCTTCTATTTGTAGAATCATGGCTTACCAAAATATTTCTATCTAAAATGGAGAAAATACTACCAACAAAAAGTGTCTGGACCTCAATATCTAATAGTAAAATTTTAACAAGCAGTTTTGGGTTTACAATTACAGTAAATGCTAACCATGTAATACCTATAATAAAATTGCATTTACTTCTGCCAACATGCAATGTTCTAATAAAAATAATAAAGCTGGGTGGGTGGGGTGGCTCACACCTGTAATCCCAGCACTTTGTGAAGCCAAAATGGGAAGATTGCCTGAGCCCAGGAGTTCAAGACCAGCCTGGGCAACATAGTGAGACCTCGTCTCTACAAAAAATTTTTTTTCATTAGCCAGGTGTAGTGTTTCATGCCTGTGGTCCTAGCTACCTGGGAGGCTGAGGTGGGAGGATCACTTGAGCCCAGGAGGTCGAGGCTACAGTGAGCCATGATCACATCCTTCCCCTCCAGCCTGGGCAACAGAGCAAGACCCTGTCTAAAAAACAAAAATAAAAACAATAATAATAATAAAGCTTCATAAAGTGGATTTGCTGTTTTATCAAAACAATATTTTCCACCTATATCAGAATGTAGCCAATTCATTCTTAAATGGTTGGGAAAAAATTAATGGTGAAAAATAATGTGTCCAAGAAATGGCTGCTTTCTGGCACTTGGATGACCTTACTAATACTTTTTAATATTGAAGTGTTAAAGCAATTTCTCAGTCAATTGAAAAAAAACGAGTCAAAGTTTTATTCTGAATCCTCCACAGAGAAGAAGCATCCAATTCAAAGATGTCCCTTTTGTTAGACATCTTAGAAAAAAAGAAAATAGTAAAAAAGAAGCAACTAAAGAAAAATTTTCCAAACTTGGAAGTAAGAAAGAAGGAAGCTTGTGTGACTTCTGAGTCTTAGAGTGGAGCATTATTAATTTTTCCATTCAAAGATGATTCAATTATTTAGGGGAATGTACTTTTGAATGAGTATCATGGGCTAAGTCACAGACTCTGTGAAGTTATAGGGTAACTCGTAGATTTCATGTTCAGTAAACATGAAAATGATGTCTGTCTGGGCACAAAGATAATCATGGATGTGGTACTCTGTGCCTGTAGTGACTCAGGAGGCTGAGGTGGGAGGATCATCTGACCTCAGGAGTTCAAGGCCCACCTAGGCAACATGGTGAGATCTCATTTCAAAATACACACACACACACACACACACACACACACACATATATATATATATATATATATATAAAATCACAAGAGTTACTATTTTATTGTCATGGGGGACATTAACCAGTTTGATAGCCAACTTTGCATTCTTCACTGATGATAAATACTTCAGAATGTCCTCTAATTCTTAAGCCAGATGAATCTCTCGTTAATGAGTTGAAAAAATGTTGACATATGCTGTTTTATATTTATATGAGAATCATGCTTTAAAATTTTTTAATGATACTTTGATAGGATATGGTATCAGCTATGCCTGGTGACATCAGACTTCTCAAAAGGCAGACGGTCAGTTGGGTGGGTAGGTAGATAACTTTCCAGATGGATTACTTAACCTTCTTCAAGTGTGTCAGACTACTGCTCAGAAATGCTAATTTCTTCCCAAAAGGAGTTATAAATTGTGGCAAAAAATTTTTATAGCAGACCTTGTTTGGGACAGTTTTCTTTCTCAGTTGCCATTTTGAATTTGGAAAACATTATGTATACCATCTACCACCAATTGACAAAAATAACCATAGAATTACACTCTATCACAGGATTACACTGGGGGAGGAATATCAGAAAGAAAATGTGCCAGAGAATTCCTAAAATTGGGCACTTGAAAAATGTTTCCTGCCAATGAAGAGGAGGCTTTGTCACATGCCTCTACATGCTTCCTAATCTATAGTCTCCTTTCTGAGAACACAAGCCAGAAAGGGAAAGTAAATTTCAAAATGCCTCATCTTTGTCAAGCTGCTTTGATGAAAAGTAACAGAAACCCGTTCAAATTGTCTGAAGGAAAGAGAATGAGGTACAGGGAAGATGCAGGAAGAATCAGAAGAAAGAGTGGGAGGAATAGCTTAAAGTCCGGCCAGAAGCATCCAGCCAGCACCTCTCAGTGGCCCCGGCGTGACCTGCTCCTAATCCCTGCTTCTCTCTGTATAACTCTCCCTGCAGACCTTGGCTTCCCCATGCACCCAGCAGAAGGTTGCTACCCCATGACATCCAAGTTTTAAAATCCTTCGTTCGAACACCCACAAGAGACGGACAGGCAAGTATGTCTTAACCCCAATTCTTGGAGGGAATCTTGGGGCTACTGTTCACCTTGCTCCAATCAGCCCTGACCACTGAAGCCAGCAGGACCAAGGGACCCACCCCTGTGAGACGGAAGAAGTTATCGCAGAAGGAAGGGCGTGGAATAAGGTGCTGTCTTGGTCTGCTCAAGCTGCTATAACAAACTACCATAGACTGGGTGGCTTCAACAACAGACATTTATTTTCTCATAGCTTTTTAGGCTGGAAGTCCAAGATCAGGATGCCGGCATGGAAACTTTCTGTTGAGGGCTCACTTCCTGCCTTGCAGACGGCCACCTCCTCACTGTATCTTCACTTGGTGTTTCCCCAGTGCATGTGCATGTAGAGGGATCCAGCTCTCTCTCTTTCTTCCTCTTCTTATCATGCCACCAGTCCTATCAGATTAGGACCCATGCTTATGACCTCACTTAACCTGAATTACTTCCTAGAAGCCCTATCTTTAAACACAGTCACGTTGGGGGTATGACTTCAACAGAGAAATTTGGGGGGACCTATTTCATTTCCTAGCAAGTGTCTCCTACAAGCTGAAAGGGACAACTTCAAGAATACAGAAACTTTCTTCCCACTCTTTCAGCCTCCATCTCATGCCATAATTTTTCATTAATTTCTGTATTCATCCATTCATCAATCAAACAATGCCAGATAACACTAGGGAAAAAAGATGAATGAGACACCCTCCTTGCCCTTATGGATCTCCCTGGCCAGACAGAGAGTAAGATCTGTAAATACCAAAGAAACAGTACAACACTATATGCATTTAGAGGAGGTATGTACGAAGTTTTCTGGGTCCACAGAGGAAGAGGCCACCAAATATAACAGGAACACAAGGAACTCCTGACCAAAGGGATCTTTGAGTGGCCGTAACACTGAAGAAGACCTACTTCCCCCTGTACAATGGTTAAGTCTCTTCAGTACTTTTTTGTTATCATTAGATTTTCTCCTGGGCAAATTGTGAAACCTCTTTTTCCAGAGTTGCTAAAATAGGGATGCCTGCTGTCTGGAATCCATATTCCTTAAAGCCTTTTACTCTCAACAAAGAACATTTGTAGAGCCCACTAGATTCCTTAAACAAGTAAAGAAATTTTTAGTTCGAGAAATATGACCATTCTCTTTAATGGCCAAACATACTAGATCTTCAGATTTCTCTCAAACCAGTTCTTTATTGGATCCATCAAACAATTAAAGTGCCATCACCACATTTTTTTAATCCATTCTACTCTTAGATTAAGATCGTGAAGGTCAGTCTGGATAGAAACTTTTTTTTTTTTTGAGACAGAGTCTCGCTCTGTTGCCCATGGTAGAGTGCAGTATGGCACTATTTTGGTTCACTGCAACCTCTGCCTCCCGGGTTCAAGTGATTCTCCTGCCTCAGCCTCCCAAGTAGCTGAGATTACAGGCATCTACCACCACGCCTGGCTAACTTTTGTGATTTTAGTGAAGACAGGGGTTCACCACGTTGGTCAGGCTGGTCTTGAACTCCTGATCTCAAGTGATCTGCCCACTTCAGCCTCCCAAAGTGCTGGGATCACAGGCATGAGCCACTGCGCCCAGCCAGAAACATTTTTTTTAAGTAATTGAAAATAGATGAGATTTAAGATATATGAAGACTTAAATAAAATTAATATTTATTTAATGTGATTTTAAAAATTTAAATGAATCTCAACTTATATCACTTGCCATTACTATTAGTGAGATAATCATTGTTCATTCTCTCAAGTTTTTCTCAACAGGATAAGAATGGTGTAACAAGACCTTTGGGAAACCCTTTTCTTGGGGTGACCCTACAAGCCCCCTGTTTTTAGGTAAACTTGGGAATAGACCACCTTAAGACTCTAGATGCACAAAGTCTCATAATTTCAACTCCTCAAAACTGGATGTTTTTGATAACAAAAACAAGAATTGGTCTCCAATGTGTCTTTTTGCTGTTTGTAAAGAAGGAGTTTGCTAAGTAAATGGATGGTGTATTCAAAATTTATATTTGAAGGAAAAAAATTTAGCTGTTGAATCTTCCTATAAGTAATTACATTTTTAAAATATTTGTAGGCACTCCAGAGAACCATGTATTCATAAATCATTAATAAGTTAATTGGAAAGCATTCTTACGCATTCATCAAATCTGATTCCCTGAGGACTCCTGCTAGGCAATGCTTTGCTATCCTAGGCCTAATTGCCGTCTATATTTAAAAGTAATAAACACTGTACTTAAAAAAAAATCTGAAGTTTCATTCATTTGTCTGAATTAGTGAGAGATGCAGATATATGTGTCTGTGTGCATGCAGCATGTGTGTGTGTGTGTGTAAATATTTGAAAATCCTTCTCAGTTTTCCTTATCTGAATTGCCCTCCCCTCCCCCTAGCAGTTTGACAGGAGTGAGAGTGGAATGCCACCCACAGTTGACCAGGCCAGGTAAGCCCTAGCTTGCCTTTAGGACAGTTTTGAGAAGGATAAAATCAAGCAGGCAAGACCTTGTCTGTGCTGCCAGGAGGCTGAATCATGCAGATTGCATTCTCAGGTTAAGCAACTAGAAGGAGGAATGGGCCTGGCAAACTCAACATAACACATTCAACTCCACCCCAGTTTCACTCTAACAGCATCTTTTTTTGGTAGTATTTGAGGAAGAGCGACTAAAGAAGTGTTTTCCTTTCTGTTTTATTTATTCTTATCTATTTAATTTTTATTGTTTGATATCATAAGTAAAGATAGCCCCGTCTAAATTTTCTCAAAACTATCATTTATTGAGTGGCACCAATGTTTGGGAAAATTCATGGCCAGCTATCAAGCATGCTGTGCTCTTTTTAGTTTTCACTTCTCCAAAATGTTCATTTATTTTCCTCTAAATCATTGCAAGGATGGGTGTGCACATTTTACAACATGAATAACCAGTAATGAGAGTCAAACTCCTGCAAAATTCATTGACTTGGTTCAGGTTGAACAATGGATCCTCCACCTGACCATTCATTATGAAAACACAGTGATGGCCCAGCACGGTGGCTCACGCCTGTAATCCCAGCACTTTGGGAGGCTGAGGCGGGAGGATCATGACGTCAGGAGATCGAGATCATCCCAGCTAACACGGTGAAACCCCGTCTCTACTAAAAATACAAAAAAATTAGCCGGGCGAGGTGGCGGGCGCCGGTAGTCCCAGCTGCTTGGGAGGCTGAGGCAGGAAAATGGCGTGAACCTGGGAGGCGGAGCTTGCAGTGAGCTGAGATTGCACCCCTGCACCCCAGCCTTAGCGACAGAGCAAGACTCCATCTCAAAAAACACAAACAAACAAACAAACAAAGAAAACACAGTGATGATATTACTCTTTTCAAAACTAGTCTTCATTAAATGGATTTTTAAAGAGTTTTGGGTTCTAAGAAACTTGATTCTGTGTCCACCAATAATTTTTTTTTTTTTTTTTTTTGAGACAGAGTCTTACTCTGTCATCCAGGTTGGAGTGCAATGGCATGATCTTGGTTCACTGCAACCTCTGCCTCTCAAGTTTAAGCAATTCTCCTACCTCAGCCTCCTGAGTAGCTGGGATTACAGGCACCCATCATGCCCCACTGATTTTTGCATTTTTAGTAGAGATGGGGTTTCACTATGTTGGCCAGGCTGGTCTCAAACTCCTGGCCTCAGGTGATCTGCCCACCTTGGCCTCCCAAAGTGCTGGGATTACAGGCATGAGCCATCACACCTAGCCACCAATAACAATGTTATTAATATCTTTATTAATGTCAAATGACACGTGTCCCTTAAAATGTGGCAATATCTGTTTTCCATACTCCACAGGCAGAAAGTACTAGGATGTACAAGAAGGTATTGTGTTCTCAGTGTACTGTAGCATTATTTCAGTTTTCTTAGAGCTGCACCACAATAGGGGATGCCATGAAGAGGGTTAATATTCAAGCTACTTTGGGTGTGCATATTTTAACAAGATGTGATTTAAAACTCTGGGAAGCACAGATGGTTGATCAAGTGCAAGAACTGTGATAGATGGAAGATCATATATGAATGCTAAGCCCAATTACAAACAACAAATGCCACTTGGATTAGCACCCACAATGTTGTCACTTTGGTCATTCTGCAGCAAGAAGTTAATGGCAGGTGACATTACAATTCAACAATATATCAATCAGTTTTGTGAGACTCATCCTCTCCACGTTCTTTCCTCCTTTTGGCAGAGTTTAGGAGTATAGAGTGTGGGGAGTTCATCAGCATCTCCCCACTCATTCTAGGGGTACTCTCCAAGACCCTTCCCCATTGAAGTCAAGTATTATGGTCATTAGCCAACTAGGAAAGCCATAGCTAGCCCCTGCAGTTGTTGGGTTGCCCAGTTACCATCTCTCCTTTCTGGACATCCCACCTCCTTTTTACATTTAGCCTGCTACACTCCCTGCCTGTGGAGGCCCCTGCAGGTCCTGTCCTTCTCCAGACCTTGAAGTAACTAGAAGGAGAATGTATTAGTCTGTTTTTATGCTGCCGATAATGAGACAATATTGTAAAATTATGGAGACCGTGATTTTGTCCCCATGCTATGTACATTGAAGTCTCTCCAGAAACCTGTATAGGAGGAGGGAAGGTAAAGAGAGAGGAGAGGACACATGAAAAGATGCTCAACATCATTAGTCATTAGCGAAATGCAAATCAGAACCACAAGGAGACAACACTTCACACCCACTAGGACAGCTGAAATGAAAGACAGACAACAAGTGTGGGTAAAGATGTAGAGAAATTAGAACTCTCATTCATTGCTGGTGGAAATGTAAAATTTGTGCAGCAACTTTGGCAAGCAGTCTGGTCGTTCCCCAAAATGCTAAACATAGAGTTACCATGTGACCCAGCTATTCTACTCTTTAAGTATAGACCCAAGAGAAATTAAAATAATATGTTCAAACAAAAACTTGGATGCGGTGTTTATAGCAGCATTATTCATAAGGCAGAATGTGGAAATATAACTAAATTGCTGAATAATATTCCACTGTATGGAAATACCATGTCATCAACCCAACTGATGGATGGACAAACAAAATATGATTTGTTTACATGATGGAATATTACTTGGCAACAAAAAGGAATGAAGTACTGATACATACTACAGCATGGATGAACCTTAAAAATACAATACTGAGTGGAAGAAGCCATTCACAAAAGACCACACACTATATGATTCAGTTTATATGAATTGTCCAGGGTAGACAAATCCACAGAAACAGGAAGTACATTAATGGTTGCCTAGGGCTAAAGGAAGGGGGCAGATAGAGAGCGACTCCCAATGAAAAGAGATTCCTTTCTGTGGTATTAAAAATATTGTAATATTTGGCCCGGCATGATGGTTCATGCCTGTAATCACAGCACTTTGGGAGGCCGAGGCAGGAGGATCACTTGAGCCCACGAGTTTGAGACCAGCCTGGGCAGCATGGCAAAACCATGTCTCTACAAAAAACACAAAACTTAGCCAGATGTGGTGGCACATCTCAGCTACTTGGGAGGCTGAGGCAGGAGTATCACGTGAGCCCAAGAGGCAGAAGTTGCAGTGAACTGAGATCATGCCACTGCACTCCAGCCTGGGCAATGGGAGTGAAACCCTGCCTCAAAAAAAAAAAAAAAAAAAAAAATTGAAAAATTAGATTGTGGTGACAGCTGCACAACTGCATGAATATACTCAAAAATCCTTGGACTGTGCGCTTTACATGGGTATATTGTATCATATTTGAAATATAAGTATCAGTAAAGTTGTAAAAGAGAGAGAGAGAGACGGAAACGCATTCCATGTGACTTAAGGTTAAGTTAAACACGTTCTTGAATGTAAACTAATTGGGAAATAACACCCCCCAACAGACGTAAGTCTAATAAGAGCAGCCTTTTCTAGGAGCAACACATTTCCCAGTTTCTCCCACTGTGGGAATTAAACCTTTGAATTTGGTAGATAGGAGGGAAGCACCCCATTCAGAAAATTATCCATAACAATACTTATGGATTTGGTCAGAATGACTGAATTCACACCACGGGATGAACACTAAATGTAGTTTACAATATGGTTGATATAAACGTAATTATATGCCCCAAAGGATAATGACACAGAGGAGGAGGAGGAAGTGGACTTAAAGTTAGTAATTTCTGCCTTCTCCACGAGGAACCCTGTGGAGGTAAGATGATGTCTCTGTTCTGGTCCAGCCAGATTTTTCCTTGCCCTAATTCGTCCTGGTTCCGCTTGGTGCTGCTCTACACCCCACAGAGCTCTGGTCTCAGTCTGATCGGTCCTCAGATGTCCCTTTCTTGTTGCAGAACCCCTGTTATTTCCCGAAATTTCTCTTCCTCTGCATGAACCTTACTTATCCTCTGCGACTTGATCAGCAGCATGCCTAAAACAATATGGACCCCAAAAGGATCTGACGTTAATTTCTTACTGCCTTTGAAGTGGCTTCAGTTTCTCTGTAGGCACTACCTCCTACTCTACCCCTTCTACTGGAACCTCAGCTGGCCACAGAGGGCCCTTCTGTCTGTGTAGGTCCTGTATTCTACTCCCATGTTGGAGCCTGTGATATTTCTCTATTTGGGGCAGGGAGAATGATTTAGCTCAACTTGCCTCCAAATCAGTGACTGGGATCTCCCTTAGATGTCCCTGAAAAGAACACTGGCACAGCACTTGACCCTGAATGGTGATTGTATGGGGTGCCCTCTGGTACGTGGCATAGAGAGGACAATTAGAGTGCTGTGTGAGGCTCTTCTTTATCCTTTCCCCCATCCTCTTTTTCTCCCTGATGGCACTTTGGACCCCTGGTTCTTCAGAGTCACCAGGTTGGACCTGGACTCCGCAGGAGATGAGGTCCTACATAGGAAATTCACATCCTGACAGCTCAGATTTCTCTTTTGTCTCAAGTCTTTGGGGTGGGAGCAGAGAGCTGAACACAGTCTTATTAGTCAGAAGGAAGGGGAAGGAGTCTAGTAGGCCAAGGAACTAACGGGGCAACCATACCTATCGCCCCCAAAGCGTAGACAGAGCAAACAGTTGGGGTCAAGACAACACATTCTGCTTCGTAACTGCCTAAGTGCTGATGGCAAGAAATTTTAACTGAGCCGAGTGATTCCACCACAAATTCGTGCTTTCCATCTCACAGCTGGGTTCTGAATGCTTCTTGACAATCATTTTCCTAATCACTCCATGATTTCCTTTCCATTCCTCTCTGCAGCTGTTATAAACCTTCCAACTTGTCTCAGCTCCCCACCTCCACCCCTGCCCTGCTCTCTCCTCACCGCGGATGTCACCTTCAGTGAGAAGAAGACACTGTGGGCTGCCACTCCAGCAGCAGCCCTTCCTTCAGCCCCAAATCCCTTCCTTCTGCTCTGATTTGGGTCACTTTCTCCTCTGGTCTCTCTTAGTTAAAGATCCTGAACATCACCAAGAATCAGCCCTCCACCCCTTATAGGATAAACAGGTTTATGCAAAGATGAAGATTCAAATCCTGGCACCACCACCACCAGCTTGGGAGCCCTGGGCAAGTGATAACCTCTTAGTTTCACCATCGATAAAATGGAAGTAATAAGAGTACCTACCTCACAGGGTAACTGTAAGGATTTCATTAATTTTTCTGGGTAAAGAATTTAAGACATTGTCTGGCACAGTATAATCCCTATGTAAGTGTTCACGAGTATTATTGTGCTGTATATTTGTTAATGTGCATTACATTATGTGTGTGTGTATATATACATATATATATATTTTTTTTTTTGAGACGGAGTCGTTTTGTTTTGTTTTGTTTTGTTTTGTTTTGTTTTGTTTTGTTTGAGACGGAGTGTTGCTCTGTCTCCCAGGCTAGAGTGAGGTGGCGCAATCTTGGCTCACTACACCCTCTGCCTCCCAGGTTCAAGCAATTCTCTGCCTCAGCCTCCTGAGTAACTGAGATTATAGGCATCCACCACCATGCCCAGCTAAGTTTTGTATTTTTAGTAAAGATGGGGTTTCACCACGTTGGTTAGGCTGGTCTTGAACTCTTTACCTCGTGATCCACCGGCCTTGGCCTCCTAAAGTGCTGGGATTACAGGTGTGAGCCACCACACCTGGCCACATTATGTATAATGTGTGTTAGTATAAATAATCGTTATTGTGAGTTGCGAATCTTCAAAAGGGGAATGCCATATCACTACTGCCAAATCCCTGTTATCCAGGAGCACCTACTGACACTTCCCGGAGGCAGTGTTCTACCGTACACTTGCCTGAAATCGATGCCTTCTTCCTTGCCTGCTCTTCCACCAAACTCCTACCTAGTGGACTGTCGTTCAGCCTCTTACTCCTGCCCCCAGACTCTCTCCTTACCCCTGTAATCTGGGCACCACTTTCATAACTCTATGAAGGACACATTCCTTATATGACTCCTAAAGAACAAACCCATGAGACTGGATCCTTTTCCTACCTGACCACCACAGACTTGGCCACATTCATTACCACCTCCTTTCAACTCTTTTTAACCTTGACTCCCAGGACATCACTCTCCTCTCGTTCTTCATCACCCTAAGCATATTGTCTCCTTCATCAGCCTCATTATTCCCCTCAACCCTAGAATGCAGCTTCTGCTCAGTGCCTGCTCACCACCCCCCATCCCTCCACCATCAGTCTCTGGGTCTGGTGACCTTACAGGCCAGTATCTTCAGGACAGTCCTAGTCTACGCCTGTTGTCCGCCTTTCCCTCCCCAAAGTGTCTCATGTTGTACAACAAATTACAGAGCCACTCTCTCTACGAGAGAGGTCTTCCACCTTTGCAGCTTCAGCAGCACCTCTAGGCAGCAGTGATGGTGGCCAAGGGGCTGGGACAGTCCACTTCCGTGCCCCTTCCATTCACCAATGCAGGCGATTGACATTTTCTTCATCTCATGTAAGGAGCTATGTAAATGTAGCCCCTTTGCCCTACTTCCAGTCAGATGGCTGCCCTCAAACCCCGCCTTTATAGATAAACTGGAACTGCCACTGAATACAAAGGACTCCCAATCTATCTGTCCATTCCTTACTTCTACCCTAAGCCTCAGACTAGCATATTCAGCTTCCCGATGGACAGTGCCAATCAATATTCCCCAGACACCTGAAACCCAATAAGGGCAAAACTGAAGTTGATGTCATCCCTCTCCACTGGATTCTCCCCTACTTCCTGTGTCTGCTTACAGCTTATACCAGCTATATTATACCCTCCTCATACCCCCACCAAAGGCAGACGGCCACGCCTGCAGCACAGGATGATTTGTGCCATAGGAGCCCATTTGTCTATTTGCACTGAGCTAGAGTACATCAACACATTTTTAGACCCCCAAGCGAGAAACCTCTCCCAAATCTTCTCAACTCTTCTCTCAATGCCACATCTTGGGACCAAGCCCTACAGTTGGCCTGCGTCCCTTGAATTTGCTTTTATTTGCATTATCACCACTATTGTCTCTTCTTCCATATCTGTCATTAATTCTTAACCCAATCTGTTTTCTGCCCTTTTACTCTACTGAACAGGTCTTTGCCAACAGCCTTCTGGCTGCTAAAGCCTATGGGTTCTTTTCCACCCTTTTCTACTCCACCTCTTGCAGTTTTAATTCCCTTGACCACACTCATAATCCTGAAATAGTTTCTTCAACTTCCAAGCCTCCATATTCCTCTGAGACAGGAGGAAGAGCCGTGTGGAGGGTGAGATATTTGTTGTGAGCACGTTGAGTGTGAGTAGTGTATCAGACATCCAAGAGGATGTGTTCTATAGGTGGTTGGCATATGGATCTGAATATATGCTGTCCAATATGGTAGCTACCAGTTACATGTTGCTATTTAAATGCAAATCAATTAAAATGAAATAAAATGTAAAATGCAGACCGCTCTACCAAGTTTCACAACTCAAAAGTGGAGACGGCCTCCTTAGCTCCCCTGCTCCCTTAGGCCCCCACATGCAGTGAGTCACCAAGTCAGGCTCCCTTAAATGTCTTTATGATTAGATTCATGCCACTTAATGTGGCCAGTGGGGCCCTTCCTGAGCTGGCCTCAGCACTTTCCTCCCTCTCCTCCCCAGCCACACCCCACTTGATCTCTATACCCAGTGACAGGCTTTCTTTTGCTGTTCCTCCCCTCACCCAATCTCTGGTCCTGGTTAAATTCTACTCGTATTTTAAGGCTCATCTTCTCCTCTAGTGAGTTTTCATTGTAACTTCAAAATTAGATTTTGTGCCCCTTTTCGTGCCCTTATAATGCCAAATTGTCCTGTCACTGGAGAATTCACACCGTACGGAAATGCGCTCTTTTATTTTCTCTGTCCCCAGGACCAGCTGTATCTATAGTACCTAGAACCATGCCTGGCATAGAGTGGGCACCTAATACATATTTGATAGATGAATTAAGGAATGAATGGATGAAAAGTAAATGAATGAATGAAAAAAACTAAACAGTAGGTGTTATCATGGAAAACTGTTAACATCATTACTAATTATGGATCCTCGAGAAAAGAACAAAAGATAGAATGGATTACAAATTTGCTTCAGTGGCACCCAAGCGATACTAATTACAGTTATTTATGTTACATTAAATCTTACTTTTTATGCCGAATTACCATGCAGTAGAAGTAAGGATTATGTATATCATAAAATGTGTCAGATCAACTTGGTTGAGTTTTATTTTGTTATAATGGTGAATTATGCACATATGCTTAGACTACATCAATCATTGATGATGTCTGTTGTCTGTTCTCCCCCTTGGACAAGTTTATTTTCTCTATTCCTCATTCCATAGCATGTCCAACATTGAGAGCACTGTGAAAATAAGCAACAGGCAGAGAAATGGGTGATCACTTCTGACCCCGTAGAATACAAAGCAATTATGAGCCGATTGTAATTCTGATGCTGTTGATTTGTTATTCATCATTGTAATGCACCTGACAGCAGCACAGGCTTTCACAGGCACCATTTTATGTAATCATCTCTTCAGCTCTGAAAGTAATTACAGTTCTCAGAAAGAGTTTTAGTGATTTGTTCTAGATTTGTTCTAATAAATGGCAATGGCAGGTAAAGAGCCCATGTTAAGACAGGTTAGGCAGAAATAGTACTCGAAGTCAATTACATTTGAGATTACACTTACTAATGCCTGTAAAATGTGTTGTCATACATATCTCATTCAACCAATAATGATTTGGGTATTTTACCCCCTTTTTGCAGATAAGGCAATTGTATTAGCCCGTTTTCACGCTGCTGATAAAGACCTACCCAAGACTGGGCAATTTACAAAAGAAAGAGGTTTACTGGACTTACAATTCAACGTTGCTGGGGAGGCCTCTCAATCATGGTGGAAGGTGAAAGTTACGTCTCACATGGTGGCAGACAAGAGAAGAGAACTTACACAGGGAAATTCCCATTTTTAAGACCATCAGATCTCGTGAGACTTATTCACTATCATGAGAACACACAGGAGAGACCTGCCCCCATGATTCAAGTACCTCTCACCAGGTCCCTCCCACACACATGGGAATTCGAGACGAGATTTGGGTGAGGGACACAGCCAGACCATATCAGCAACTAAGGCTCAGAGCGGTTGGGTAATTTGCTCAAGGTCTCAAGGATGATAAATGATGACTTTTGAACATGCGTTCTTTGGCTCAAGAACCCACGTGTTTTTTGTTTTCTTCTATTTCACTTAGTTTATGCTTAATGGCCCATGTTTTATCAGGAAGGTGTGAATAAAGACATCTCCTAGCCAGGAGGTGCTAGGGCTGAAGGTTTGAGGGAAAGAAGTAGAAAAGGTTTCAAACAGCTGCTTTGAGTGTCTGCTAATGGCAGGTTATGGAAGCCCAATGTTGAGGGTCTAGTAAGGGTAGGTTCTGGAAGCCTGACATTGGTGTCTTGGAGCTCTCTCCCTGGGACTCCAGTGCTTGTGGTGCTGTAGAGTCAACTGTTGGCACGCAGTCAGCAATCCCAGCTGAGCCTTGCCTTGCAGCCATCCCCACTGAGGTGCTAGACTTACAAGGGAAGCTATCCTGGACCCTCCAGCCCAGCCCATCTGCCATCTGAATACAACCACACCACCTCAGCCAGCACTACATGGAACAGAACAATGAAGCAGCTGAGCCCTGCCCAAACTCCTCACCCACAAAAGCACAAAGCAGACTAAAAGTGGCCATTGTTTTAAGCTGGTAAGTTTTGGGGTAAGTTGACACATGGCAATCGATAACCGGAATATACTACAAGTTCATTTCATAGCTTCCTTCTCTTCATGGTGCCAAACAAATCATAGCCAATGGCCAGGCTAACAACCAGTCACAAGAAAACAAACTCTCCCCTCTTGCACACGGCAATTCACACACAGAAACGATTACAGTGATTTTGCATTTCTTACAAATAGCCTATCCATGGACCGATTCGAAATGTTGCCCATAAAACCATTTTTTCCTTTGCAAGTTATAAACACTGATAAAAAGGAAACGTGTCCTCTCCGTGCAGCCTGAGTCGATAGGAGAGACATTCTTTTGATCATTTTTGATCATTTTCATGTTTGACACACAACAGCTTTTTCACTGTTCAACCCAAATTTGAAAAGGAAACAAGATAACATCTGTTTCCTTCACCGTCCTTCCACACATTTCATAGCACCCAGATATATAGGTGCTTTGCTCACAGGGATCACGTTATTCAAGTTCACCTTCTGATGATTCTAAGATGAAGATGGCATTTGCTATAGATCCCTCTCACAGGGTTGGCCGGGAATGCAGACCAGCTAAGTAGGGAGTGGGAGGCAATTACTCTAACCTCAGTGGACAAAACAGTTACCCAGACTGCACAATTAGCAGAGCACAAACGCTGCAGCTGTTTGCAAAGGCACCCGCAGTATTTCTGACATGGCAAATCACGCTGGTGATGTCACACTCTTTTCTTAAACAAAAGTGAAATGTGAGAAGGTGAAAATACATGACTGCTGGAAGATGTTTCTCCTTGTTTGGGGACTGCATTCGCAAATGACTCTTGTCCAGGATCCTGGGTTTTCCCCAGGTCTTTGAAGGTCTACATTCCTTTAGAATCCTTCACTAAACCTAACAGTTGGCTCCCTAAGTTCCCGGTTATCTCACCACTCTGTCATGCAAGTCCCTGAGCAGGGAAAGTGACTCATAGGCTCTAAAGAAAACCTAATTCATTGAATTAAACATTGGAAAGAATCGAAGTGAGTCGCTGTATCCTTCGCTCGGTCTTCAGGCAGCACCACACCTCAATCATTCCAGCCAGAAGGAAGGTAATCATATTTTTAAAAAGCTGCTTGGAGAAGGATTGTTTACAACAATAATAAATCCCATTTCTATATATACCTATATTCCAAAAACAACAGCAAAGGCACTGCAAAATTGAACCCCAAAATACAAACTGAAGAACAGAAATATGCAAAGCCTTGAGCCTAGCTCACACCGCTTCTGCGCAAACTAGAAAAAGGTGGCCCCCGGGTTGAAGGAATTAGGAAAAAGCACCGGCTTGGGGCAGCAGCTGCTGAGAGCCAGTGTTTGGGGCCTGGTAAGTAAGCAAATGGGCTGGATCTCCGTCACCCCTCTGCCCTGCCCTCCAGCCCTTCCCCCAACCACCTCCACCACTGCTTTTGTGCAGAGAACAAATTCCAGGACCATGTGCAGTGGCGCGAGAAGAAGGAAATGGAATTTTTTATGACTCCCCCTCCCAGTCTTCCTTGTAAAATCTTTTTTCCCTACTTTTGACCCTGTTGTTTCTTATTGCTAACACTTGGAAACACTGATTTTTTTTTATTTGTCACCTTGTACTAACAGTTGCAGGCTGACAGTTCATGCGTTTTTATCCCACCAGGTACCCAGCAGGTGCTGGAGAACCATTAGAAAAGGAAGGAATAACTCTCAGAAGGAATGAACCCAGCCTCCAGCTCTAACGTCTAATGCTGTCCTTGCTTTAAACTGAAAGGAAGAGTGTGACCTCACCTCTCCTGGGGAAAAACAACAGACCTGTAGACAAGTTGCTCTGCAGAGCAAAATTCCAGGCAGAAAAGGGGCATCCTTGTGCACACGGGCTTCTGCAGCTGTGAGATCTGGGGCCCGCGCTGCTGCTATCGCCCTTGCACTTGCCTCTTGTTTAGGTGCCTTTCCAGAGCGCTCTCCCTCTCCTAGTAGCACATTAGAGGGACCATCAAGAAGAGAAGCATCATTTCTTACCCCTCAGAGCCCTCTCCCAGACAACGAAGGGGCTGGCCTTCCAGGCCCGGGGGCACAGCCCCATTTCCTCTTGGGGAGAAGATCAGATCACAGCACAACCACCAAAACCACTTCCCCAGGACAGACCTTCCCAACCTAGCCCCAGCCTGGCCCTAGCCTGGCATTCTCGGCATCCCAACAAGCCAGAGACAGCTGCCCTGTGAACCCCTTCACTGAGAGGAGAGACCAAGCAGGAGGTCAGAAATGGAAAGTCCGAGGGCCAGTTCACTCGGTCCACGTGGTGTCTTTTGCTGTTGTTGTTGCTGTTCTTGTTAGCTGTTAACATTTAATGGTATGATCCCATTTATACGAAATATCCATAGAAACAGGCAGATTGGCAGCTACCACGGGCTGGGGTTTAGAGAGGATAGGAAGGAAGTGGCCTATGTAATGGGAATGGGACTTCCTTTTGCAGTGAAGAAAACGTTTGGAACTAGATAGTGATGGTAGTTGCACAAACTTGTCGGTTACCAGATGCCAGTGAATCACTCACTTTAAAATGATTACTTTTAGGCCAGGCACGGTGGCTCACGCCTGTAATCCCAGCACTTTAGGAGGCCGAGGCAGGTGGATCACTTGAGGTCAGGAGTTCGAGACCATCCCGGCCAACATAGTGAAGCCCCATCTCTATTAAATACACAAAAATTAGCCGGGCATGGTGGCAGACACCTGTAATCCCAGCTACTCAGGAGGCCAAGGCAGGAGAATTCCTTGAACCTGGGAGGCAGAGGTTGCAGTGAGCTGAGATCAGCCACTGCATTCCAGCCTGGGCAACAGAGTGAGACTCCATCTCAATTAAAAAAAAAAGATTAGTTTCATCCTATGTTAATTTCACCTCCTTTTTTGAAGTAAATAAATAGCAACAAAATAAAGGTCAGACATTTCTCCTATTAGATTCCTAGCTTCTCTTGAGAAACTGGAAGATCTGGCCATGTCCACCTAATCCCCGCGATGTGGCAGCTGCCTATGAGGAAGGGGCATTTGCTGTCTGCGTTGTGCCTCACCCACATCCTCATCTGAGCTTGTGACCCTTGCTCCTACACACAAGGAAGCCACTTACTTTCCCCAGAGAGTAAACAGAGTCCCCACTGAGCTGCCATCTTCAGATGAGTGGGAGGCGAGAGCATGACTCAGGGTCTGAGTACACAGCCGGGGTGGACAGCCGGGGTGGAACAAATATGAAGAGGCCACAAGGCAGGGGTCAGGGGAGTCAGAGGCAGGATGAGGACCCGGGTGTTCCTAATTGCGCTGCATCTCCTTCCCCACCAGCCCGCTCCGACCTCTAACCTACCTCGTTTTCTTTCCCAGCTTTTACTACTGACTTTCTGTGTGTGTAAGTTTCCTGGGGCTTTTATTACAAATTCCCACAAACTGGGCAGCAGAGACAACAGAACTGTATCGTTTCACAGCTCTGCAGACTGGAGATCCAAGATCAAGGTATCAGCAGGGCTGTGCTCCCTCCAAGGGCTCCCGGGGAGAATGCTTCCTGGCCCCTCCAAGTTGTTGGTGATCCAAGTGTTCCTTGACTTCAGGGAGAATCACCCCAATCTCTGCCTCCCCCTTCTCCCATCTGTCTCTGTCTCAAACCTCCCTCTCTAGTCTCTCACAAGGACATCAGTCATTGGATATAGAGCCCACCCTAAAACCAGGATGTTCATATTTGAGATCTTTAACTTAATTGTATCTGCAAAGACCCTATCTCCAAATAAGATCACACTCATGGGTACCAGGGGTTAGAACTTGGACATATTTTGGGTAGACACCATTCAACCTACTATACTCTGTATCGATTTGCTTACTGTGTGACGCATGTTATGTGTCATGAGAGTAGAAACTCTGCCCGTTTGTTTCCATGTTGGGAACCCATAGCCTAGAACAATGCCACACACATCAGGAAGCGTGTGGGAGATGATGTCTGGCTCAAGCCAAGTCAGCAATCAAAGGAAGGTACAACAAAACCAATCCAGCACATGAAAGGCAGGGACGACTATCCTATGAACCCAAGGATGAGGGTCACCAGATACACAAGGAGGAACTGGGGTAAGAGGGGAAGTGGTCCCACGTGAGTAAGAAGTTTGACATTGAAATCGCAGCATCTGAGCTGATGGAGGTTCCTGGCGTGATTACTCAAGGCCGTGGAACTGGTCTGCAGTGGTGTTGGATTCTGCACCAAGTAGGGGCTGGACAAGGAAACTTCAGAAAGGGTTAAGCCTACCTTCTACTCCTGCTGGGGCTGCCACTGTGTTTGTCACAGTCCCAGCCTGGGTTTTTAACTCACTAGGGAGTGATACCCAAGGCAAGGGCCAAGTGACTACTTCAGAGTCACCTGGGGGATGTGACTTAAAAATGCATCTTCTTGGGCCTCAGCCCAGACCTGCTGAATCAGAATCCCAGGGATTCTGAGAACACTGAAGTTTGAAAACCAATAAAATGCAGTATTTAAATGATGACCACAGTTGCAGGGAACATCGCACATTCTTTGCTATTTGCTCTGTTCACTGCCTTCAGCTCAGGTAGCTAATTGGTGAGCCTGCCCAGTTTCTTGCTTTTTTTTCCTACTGTTACTAGAGTTCAAATACATCAGGGATGGCACTATTTCTGTCCTCTAAAGCCTTGAGGGGTTTCTCCATTGTCTGGAGAATAGATACTGTTGGTTGTGCACACAACAGCTGTTCCTCCTTTATTTGGTACTCACAGAACCCCAGTTTCATTCAGACCTTGAGGAGAAATATGATCATGGAAGGGGCCCTACCCCTACACAGGAAACTGTGATGAGTTCCAGTCAGTCACGCTAATGCCCTTGTCATTTGCCAGCCATGGGTTCCAAGGTAAGCAGGTGACCCAGTTCTGTCCAATGGGATGTGAGAGGCACCTGCTGGGGGCTTCTGGGAAAGATTCTTGACCCTGATAAAAAAGAGACACAAGAAAGGAAAAATCCCCCACTTTCCCCCTCTTGCAGGAGATGCCTGAAGTTCCCGGCATCAAATCCCTTAGCCCACCTTAATTTCAGCTGCAGTGGTGATGGACATTCTGAGTCACAGTGATTTTTATTCCTTCCGTTACACCCCACTGGTGAGGGAGAGATTCCCACCAGAGGGTAATGGGGATGGCTAAGCACTCGATCCCCAACACCCAACACTGGACAGATGTGCTCGCCAGCAGTTTATCAATCACACACCCTCACAGCCTGTGGAAGACACCACAGCACACTCCACACTAAGCAGGGCCCAGGGAACAGAGGGCACTTGGGAACAGAAGGAACAAGCAGGGGCTGTGGGAAGCCATTTTTGTAGCATCAAGAGGATGAGGTGCCCCCTGAGTCCCATGGGAGAATGCGCTTGGCTTATTTGAATAATTCCCTGGTCTGGCAGGGAACTGAATCCTGTACTCAGGATAAGAATAAGGAGGAACTGTAGCTGGTCGCAGCGACAAGGAGGATTGTTTGGCTAGGGGACCTTATCTGTAGGAGCAGAGTGGAGGGGAGTTTGCTCTCCTACTGTCAGGTCTCGAGGCAGCACGTAGTACTGAACCTTCACTTCAGACCACCATAATTCAGGCATCTTCACTCACTTGAGCCGGCAGTGCACTACCCCAAGCCCACACTGAGCACCCTGATGTTTTGCCTTTGAAGTTTTTCTCCGGCACTGCCCCACTGCCATGCCAAACACCTGCATTCAAAACCCTCCAAGCCGCTAGGGAACAGGGGCACTGGAAGAAGGTTCCGGGAGCATCATCTTCAGATGAACAATTCTGACCACGTTCTGCGTGATTCGCAGAGACCATGGCACCTACCTCCACAGCGAGCCCTTGGACTGCCTTTTCCTCCCTTCCTGCCTCATGCTTCCCAGTTGCTCACTTACTCCCACTTCTGGACCAGCTCCCAAATTATATATCAGGCTCTGCTTTCAGGGGAACCCAAAATGAGACACTCTTCCTGTATTTGGGCACAATTTTATGAGGAAACGATGTCTTGTGGCTTTGAGAGGATGAAGCTGAGGATGAAAGTCAGTGTGCTGGGGATGGTGGAATGGAAGCATGGGAAGAACTGGGAGGCCTTGGTGACATCCCCAAGAGGCTGGATTCCCCTCACCTGCCGGCTCCTTCCTCTGTGCTTGTTGGGACAGCAGGCAGAGAGATGATAGACCCCGTGCCATCATCGAGGGCACCTTCCCTGGAGCACCCTAAGTGATCCCAGTGGTGTTCCATGGCCTCCATGCCAGTAGGAGGCAAAAGAAACGCTTTCCTGTTGGGCCAGTGAGCGATGCCAGGAGTCTCAGCTGGATGTGTCAACTGTCGTTATCTGTCTTTATTAGCAGCGTGAGAATGGACTAACACACCCGGCCAGAGGAATGAACAAACATGCCCCACAAAGCCTGTCAGGGGAGGCGGGAGAAGGATCTCCTGAACGTTTGTAGTGATTTCCTCGCATGAACTATTTGTGCGTGTTGTCAGGGTTTGCCTTGCTCTCTCTTGTGCCCCAACAACAGCTACAAAGGTTCTAGACACTTCTTGACACGTGCTGGATTGTCCCGATTTGCTGTCCTATAGAATTCACTGAGCATCTCCCCTGAGCTGAACCCAGGGTACAATGACCAATAAGGCTCACCTTCAGCATCCAAGCTGTCTGGCCTTGAGTAAGATATAGCTCCTCTGTGTCTCAGTCACCTCCTGTGATAAATGAGGATATAACACCCAGCTTCGAGGCGTCTGACTCGTGCCATCATGCAGGGCCCACACTACAAAGCTGCAAAGTGCCACATGCTTGGTTCGATGCTCTTCTGTTGCCATCTTGAAATTCTTAATAATTTGAACAAGGGGTCCAATATGTTCCTTTATTCACTGGGCCTTACAAATTGCATAAGCTAGACAGAGTTTTATAAGGATTAGGTAGGGGAATGTATTTAAACAAGCTTCACACGGAAGAAGGACTTTAAAACGGCATAACCGGCTGGGCGCAGTGGCTCATGCCTATAATCCCAGCACTTTGGGAGGCCAAAGCAAGCAGATCTCTTGAGCCCAGGAGTTACAGACAAGCCTGGGCAACATGGCCAAACCCCATCTCTATAAAAAATTTAAAACTTAGCCGGGGCCGGGCGCGGTGGCTCAAGCCTGTAATCCCAGCATTTTGGGAGGCCGAGACGAGCGGATCACGAGGTCAGGAGATCGAGACCATCCTGGCTAACATGGTGAAACCCCGTCTCTACTAAAAAATACAAAAAACTAGCTGGGCGAGGTGGCGGGCGCCTGTAGTCCCAGCTTACTTGGGAGGCTGAGGCAGAAGAATGGCGTAAACCCGGGAGGCGGAGCTTGCAATGAGCTGAGATCCGGCCACTGCACTCCAGCCTGGGCAACAGAGCGAGACTCCGTCTCAAAAAAAAAAAAACATAGCCGGGTGTGGTGGCACATGCCTGTAGTTCCAGCTACTTGGGAGGCTGAGGTGGGAGGATTGCTTGAACCTGGGAGGTTGAGACTATAGTGAGCCATGATTACACCATTGCACTCCAGCCTTGGCAACAGAGCAAGACTCTGTTTCAAAAAATAAATACATAAAATAAAAATAAATAAATAAAGACAATGGTATCATCACCCTGATTAGGTAGTTAAATCCAAAAAAAATGCATTTTCTTACCCATCTAAGCTAAATACCATAACTTAAATTCTGTCTCCCACCCATCTAATCTAAATACTATAATTTAAATTCTGCTTAACTTTCTTTAGTGAATGTTACGCATCCATCTCAGACCTCAGCTTTGAATCTTAATTTCCAAATAGTTGACATGATTTGTTTTATTTTCTCCCTGTCACTTTTGTCAAAAGTTGATCCTCTCCACAACAGCTCCTGTTGACTTGAGAACTATATGCGTGATGTCCTTTGGTCAATACTAATAAATATTCGATCTGTTGTGTCATTCACCTTTCTTCCATGAATTGACCAATTTTATCAAAAGGCTGATAGAAATAAACCATACACAAGGGAAAAATATTGGGTTACAAATAGAAATTTTTTTCTTATCTCCCCAAACTGATAACCTTTGATATATGTCCACAATCCCTTATCCACAATTATGTCATTTATAAAGCTCTAAAAATTTGGAAATAAACTTGCAGCAAATATATTTTGTGACAAAACCAAACCTAAAATTGATATGGAGCCATTTGTAGTCTTTTATAATCAGGCTGTGCATATTACATCACATCCCTCGTATATACTGAATTATCTTTCTAAAATTAAAAACAATTTTGGGCTGGGCATGTTGGCTTACACCTGTAATCCCAGCACCTTGGGAGGCCAAGGCAGGAGTATCACTTGAGGCCAGAAGTTCAGTACCAGTCTGAGCAACATAGTGAGACTCCATCTCCACAAAACAATTTTAAAAATCAGCAGGGCATGGTGGCACATGTCTATTGTCCCAGCCATTCCAGTGGCTGAGGCAGGAGGATCACTTAAGCTTGGGAGGTGGAGGTTGCAGTGAGCCATCATCGTGCCAGTGCACTCCAGCCTGGGCAACAAAGTGAAACCCAAAAGAAAGAAAGAATGAATGAAAGAAAGAAAGAAAGAAAGAAAGAAAGAAAGAGAAAGAAAGAAAGAGGGAAGGAGGGAAGGACTGAAGGAAGGGAAAGAAGAGAGAGAAAAAGAAAGAACAGAGAGAGAAAAAGAAAGAACAAGAGAAAGAAAGAAGAGAAAAAGAAAGAGAGAAAGAAAGAAAGAAAAAAGAAGGGAGGGAGGGAAGGAAGGAAGGAAGAAAGGAAGGAAGGAATTCTGAATTCTGAATTTTGGAACACATCCAATGCCAAGTTTTGGATAAGGGACTGTGGTCCTATGTCAGGCCCACGCTACCCCTTTCAGAGCTCACTCCCCAACTAGCGAAGCAAAGCATTAAAGACAAGCCCTGGGCCAAGCGCAGTGTCTCACATCCGTAATCCCAGCACTTTGGGATACCGAGGCAGGCGGATCACCTGAAGTCAGGAGTTCGAGACCATCCTGGCCAACATGGTAAAACCCCATCTCTGCTAAAAAATAGAGAAAAAATTAGCCGGGCATGGTGATGGGCACCTGTAATTCCAGCTACTTGGGAGGCTGTGGTAGGAAAATCACTTGGACCTGGGAGGCAGACGTTGCAGTGAGTCAAGACTGGGCCATTGCACTCCAGCTTGGGCAACAAGAACAAAACTCTGTCTCAAAATAAAAAAAGGAAAAAAAAGGCCCTGGAATTCAAACAGATATGTGTGCACCATGTTCACAGCAGCATTACTCACAACAGCCAAAAGGTAGAAACAATCCACGTCATCAACACGTGAATACATGAATATACACAAAATGTTGCATATACACATACAATGGAATATTATTCAGCCTTAAAAAGTAATGAAATTCTGACACATGGTACCCATGGATAACCTTGAAGACACTGTGCTTAGTGAAATAAGCCATTCACAAAATAGCAAATACTGTATGAATCACTCTATGAGGTCCCTTGAGAGGTCAAATTCATAGAGATAGAAAGTAGCATGAGGGTTGCTAGGGGGAATGGGGAAATGGGGAATCCATGCTTAATGGACACAGAGTCTCAGTTTGGAAAGATGAAAATGTTCTGGAGATAAATGGAGGTGAAGGTTGCACAGCAATGTGAATACACTTCATGCCACTGAACTGTTCATTTTACAGTGCCTCAAATGGTAACTTTTATATTATGTGTGACTTACCATATTTTTCTTTTTCTTTCTTTCTCTTTCCTTTTTTTTTTTTTTTTTTTTGGAGGCAGAATCTCTCTCTGTTGCCCCGCCTCGAGTGCAGTAGCACAATCTAGGCCACCTCCACCTACCAGGTTCAAGCGATTCTCCTGCCTCAGCCTCCTGAGTAGCTGGGATTACAGGTGTTCACCACCACACTTGGCTAATTTTTGTGTATTTTTAGGAGAGATGGGGTTTCACCATGTTGGCCACAATGGTCTCAATCTCCTGACCTCGTGATCCGCCCGCCTTGGCTTTCCAAAGTGCTAGGATTACAGGCGTGAGCCACCGCGACTGGCCCCACATTTTTCTTAATGGCAGACCCTAGAATACCAGTCCTCAGAGTGCTGAATTCCCCTCTCCACCTGTTCTACTTCTCTGTTCCTGGCCACCCTAAACTGAGCATCACTCTCCATCACCACCAGCAACTGCCCCCACTGAAGCCCTCTAGCCAGAAACATCAGTTCACCCCTCTCCTGGCTTAGTATTCACCTGGCTTCACTTCCTAGAGTCTCAGACTGATATACTGGCAACAAACCCACTTCTAGCAAGGCACTAAAGCATACCCGGGTGTCCTATCCCTGCAGGCATCCCAAGCCCAGGACCGCCTGCACCTCAGGCCAGTTTCCAGCTTCTGGCCACCTCCCTTACACCGTTGAGAGGTGTTAACATGAAGAAACAAGAAGCTAGATCTTCATCTAGTTGATCCACATCCCCTGTGGATTAGCTTATTATGGCTGCTATATCAAATTACCACAGATTTCATGGCTTAGCACAACATAAATATATTCTCCTCGAGTCCAAAATCAATTTCTCTGGAGTAAAATTAAGGTGTTGGCAGGTCTGTGCTCTTTCTGGAGGCTCTAGACAAGAATCTCTTTCCTTTGCCATCTGGCTGTTAGAGGACACTTGTATTCCTTAACTTGTGGCCCTCTCCTCCATCTTCAAAGCATATCACTTCCACCTCTGTTTCCATCATCACATGACCTCCTTTCTCCCACTCTGACTCCTCCTGCATACATCTGTCTTGCAAGGACCCTTGTGATTACGTCAAGCCCACCACATAATCCAGGACAATCTCCCCATCTCAAGACTCTTAATCACATCTGCAAAGTCCCTTTGCCATGAAAAGGAACATAGTGACAGGTTCCACAGATTTCACAGGTTCCAGGGACGTATTGGGGGAGGAGGGGATTTATTCAGCCTGCTACACCTTAATTGTCAGGCTAGAGCCTCACAAGCAAAATATGAGTTCTGAAGGGCTAGTGTAAAGTGACAAAGTACTTCTTGCTGTTAGTTGCAGGAGAGATAAAAGGTGAGTACCGATCCACGTCTGAGAGAGAGCCAAAATTCAAGTTGGAAAATGGTCCAGATACATCACCAAAGCAAGGAGGGCCTTAAGTGGGTATCAGAACCTGAGTGCCGAGACAAGGGACAGATCTTGGTTTCTGAAAACATGGCAAACAAAATAACCTAAATATCCTCTCACTGTCCATCATTAGAAATGCTGAATACAATATGACAAATATCTTTTTAATTAATAGCCAAGCTCCTAAGCAAGGCAGGGATAGCCCCAGGGCCAAAACCAATAAGGGAACAGAAAGCCAGCCTGGTAAGTATGACCTGGTGCTGGGGTTGCTCTGTGGGAACTGGAGAGGTGGCAAGTTTCTGTAACCAGGGAATTTATGTTTTAATTGCCACACATGAACAGTAGAGAAGGTTTTGGGTCTGTCCCAGGTGAAGAATTGGAACTGAGGACCATAGGGCAGTATAGGAAAAAGAAATGCCCATTAGCCCATGGAAATGATAAGGAAGTGTCTTGTTTCTGCCTGAACCTGAAAAAGAGTGTTAAGAATTTCCCTACAATTTTTAAATTATGGTCTCGTCCTCATGATGACTTGAGGTTCCAATTTCACACTGTGTGACCTCAAAAACTCAAAAACCAAGAAATCAATTAAGGTTAAAAATGGTATTTTGTTTCTCTAAAAGTATTCTTGTTGCTCTACTATTCTTCCTCCTTAGATCAATATCATCTTTTGCTTTGGGGGGAAAAAGTGGATGTAGCATAAAATAATAAAATGTAAAAGTGTTACAATATATAAATGTCCTAAGACACAGCAGACACAATTGTCTGTGAATAAAACACTCTTAATTGGAAAGGACAGATTTCTTATAGAAAAATAATTTTGCTTTGAATTCCAAAAGAAGTTTCCTTGGAAACATGTTTACAAACATTAGCCACAGAGTTTAAGGAAGAGATTAAAAACCCTACTGGCTGGGAGGAAGGCACTTGGACAGAGGGAGGTAGCAGGGAATAAGGGAAATATAACCAAAGGCCCACAAAGGGAATTAAAACCTTGGGAGATAAGTGGCATGGGTGGTAGACACACTCACCATGACCACTATCCCACAGATTGATCTGAGGCAGTGTTTGCAATAAGAACTGTTGATATATAAGTATTATAGTATACCATTCTTTGCGTAAAGGACAAAATATCCAGGAATAGTTTTGCTTTGAGGTATAATTATGCTATTTCAGGTGACTCAGCTGGAGTCACCAGCTTTATTCCAATTTCTTAGTTCTCTCTTATGTCTGCCCTTTACTTACCTTCCTACCTTAACCCAGGCACCCTATGTATAAGAACCCCACCACTCTTCTTCACACTAAGCTCAGGCACAATTGCTATCACCTCCAATTTTCATTGGTTACTCCTTTAAAAAGGTTGTAGTCTACTAAAACGTAAAGTAATTAGAAAAATTTAACGTACATTAATTCCATGACAAACACTACAGAATATGGCTAACATACATTAAAGAATATCTAAATAGATTAAGAGGTATACCATGTTCATGAATTGAAAGATTCAATATTGTTAAGATGTTCATTCACCTCAAATTGATTCACAGATTCAACACAATCCCAGTGAAAATCTAAACAGCCTTTTTTGGAAATTAGAGATTGATGTAAAACTTATTGTAAGTTTTACATGGAAATCCAAATGACTTAGAACAGGTAAGAAACTGTATTAGTTTGAGACCTTCCAAAAACAGATGTCAACAGATTTGATGCACAAGAGATGTATTGAAAGAACTGCCTGTGAAAGATAAAAGGAGGTCAGGTGCAGTAGCTCATGCCTGTAATCCCAACACTTTAGGAGGCCAAGGCGGGTGGATCACCTGAAGTCAGGAGTTTGAGACCAGCCTGGCCAACATGGTGAAACCCCATCTCTACTAAATACAAAAAGCTAGCTGGGTGTGGTGGTGGACACCTGTAATCCCAGCTACTTGGGAGGCTGAGACAGGAGAATCGCTTGAACCCGGGAGGTGGAGTTTGCAGTGAGCCGAGATAACATCATTGCACTCCAGACTGGGCAACAAGAGTGAAACTCCGTCTCAAAAAAATAATAATAATAATTAATTAATCAAAGGAGAGGTAGCAGGAGCAGCCAGAGAGAGAATTTAGACCATGATACAAGTCTGACAACCGTGAAAGGAGAAAGTGAAGGAAGGACTGACTAGAAAGAGCCTGATACAGAAGTAATGTTCTGCCAGGGTGTTTTCAAGTCAAATTGCCCTTTAAAGGAATCTTGCCTTGGGCAAGATGGCCCATTTAAAATAACCCCACCATAATCAGTCATTGGCTGGGAGCAGACTGGAGAAGAGTGGCCTGGCGTGAATGCCCTGGTGGATGTATGGTTAGCTTCTGGAGGCTGTCAATCAGCGATACTCTCCATGGAAGATTCCCTTGAAGGACAGAGCCTGAGCAGGTCATCTCCATGGCTGCCAAAACAATTCTTATAAAGAAGAAAAAAGTTGAAGGACTCAGACTACCTAGTTTCATGACTTACTATAAAGCCACACTAATCAAAGAGAGTGTGGTATTCACATAAAAGCAGAAGAATAAATAAAATAGGAGAGAGCCCACTTGTAGGGTCAAATGGTTTTTTACAAGGGTTCCAAGGTAATTCAATGAAGAAAGAACAGTCTTTTCAACAAACACTACTGGAACAAGTAAACACAGTATCCATACGAGAAAAAAATGTACACCCTCCATCTTGTACCACACCTAAAGTGGGAGTACACCTGGAAAGTCACAAAAATTAATTCATGCATCTAAAACTAAAAGCTAAGGCTTTTAGTTTTCCATAATATTTGGAGAAATATTATGACTTTGGTGCAGGCAAGGATTCTTTAAGCAAGTAATAGAAAGCACTAACTATAAAAAAAAATTGATAAACTGTGCTTTATTAAAATTTAAAATTTCCACTTTTTGAAAAATACCACTACAAAAATGAAAAGTCAAACCACTGGGTGAAGATATTCATAACACATACAGCTGACAAATATTTTGCCTTGAAAAAATGCAAACAACTCTTATAACTATTAATAAATAATAAGAAAACAAGGCAACTAGAAAATGGGCAAAAGATTTAAACAGACACATCATGAGTGTATATATACAAATTGTCAATAAACACATGAAAATATGTTCAATATCACTAATCATCAGAAAAATGTAAATTAAATCCACAGTGAAGTGCTACTACACACTAGAATGACTAAAATTAAAAAGACTGGTTGATAGTACCAAGTGCTAGCATGGGTGTAGAGCAGCTGAAACTCTTATACATTGCTGGAGGAAGTGTAAAACGTCATGGTCACTTTGAAAAACAGTTTATTATGAAGTTAAACATATTTGTTATACTTACCATGTACGATCGAACTCCTAGGTATTTGCTGAAGATAAAGGAAAACATATGTCCCCAAAATGACTTATACCAAACATTCGTAGCAGCTTTACTCATAATATGCAAAACCTGGAAACGACTGTCCCTCAAAAGATGAATGAATAAACAAATAGTGGTGTATTTGTGCAATAGAATACAATAAAAATAAGCAAATATGCCCTACCACATGTACGGATCTCAAAAACATTATATTAAACAAAACGACCCAGACTCAAAAGAATATATACTGTATGGTTTCGTTTATGAATTTCTACAACAGGAAAAACTAATATACAGATCAGTGGTTTGGCTGGTTGACAGGGAGGAATGATTAGCTCCATAGAGAATAAGGGACAGTTCTGGGTGAGGAAATCGACTGATTATCTGATTAAAATGGTGATTACTAGAGTGGATACATTTGTTAAAATTCATCAAACTAGACACTTCTTATGCATTTTTATTATACATAAATTACTTCTCAATAAAGTTGGATATATTTTTATTTTTAACAAAAGAGTGAAGGCCAAGCACCGTGTCTCATGCCTGTAGTCCCGGCTGCTTGGGAGGCTGAAGTGGGAAGATCATTTGAGCTTGGGAGGTCGAGGCTGCAGTGAACCATGATCACTCCACTGCTCTCAGCCTGGGTAACAGTGAGACCATGTCTCAAAAAAACCGTGGAGCTCTCTATCCAATGTGCACAGGGAGTCCGAAGTGCTGGAATCCAAGTCTGCAGCAGAGGGAAGGAGCTGCCCCAGAGCATCCCTCTGAGAGTTCCACCTGGGAGAGGCAGCAGCCGTCTACTGGCTGATGTGGAAGAAGTCGCAGGGCTTGTAGCTTCTCATTTGTATTACAGTAGCATCCATGTTTGCCATTGCAGTTTCCTTTTTTTTTTTTTTTTTGAGACGGAATTTCACTCTTGATGCCCAGGATAGAGTGATGTGGCGGATCACCACTCATTGCAACCTCTGCCTTCCAGTTCCAAGTGATTCTCCTGCCTCAGCCTCCCAAGTAGCTGGGATTACAGGTGCACAACACCACACCTGGCTAATTTTTTTGTATTTTTAGTAGAGACAGGGGTTTCATCATGTTGGCCAGGCTGATCTCGAACTCCTGACCTCGTGATCTGCCCGCCTTGGCCTCCCAAAGTGCTGGGATTACAGGCATAAGCCGCACCCAGCCAACCATTGTATTTCCTAATATTACATCTTTATTTGATATTTTGTACTCTGATTGTAATTTTTTTTTTGAAATTTACTAAATATTAGTTTTACCAACTTTCTAAAAAGGAACGCATTCATTCAACAAATATTAGTTGAGTATCTATTATATGCCAGTCTCCATTCTAAGAACTAGGAATTCAGCAATGGGGAAAGAAAGAAAGTAATAATTATTAAAATGCTCTCTATAATGCGTTAGATGATATTAAATACTAAGGAGAGAAACAAATCAGGGAAGAATAATAAGGAACTAGGGAGGAGGAGGCAGGGGAGGAGTCTCAAATTCATACAAGGTGCTGAGAAGTGACATATGACGAAAGACCTGCAGGAGATGAGAAGTTGATCCAAGCAGATAACAGAGGGAAGAGCATTCCAGGCCAAGGGAATAGCAAGGGCAAAGGCCCTGAGGTGGGAGTACGCCTGGAGAGTTCAAGGACAGCAAAGGGGTCTATGTAGCTGTAGGCCAGTGAACAAGGCAGAGTTGTGGAAGACGAGGTCAGATACGAAGAGGAGGGCTAGAGGGTCATGACGAAGATTTGACATTTATTCTGAGGTGAGCTAGAGAGCTATTAAAGGGTTTGGAGCAGAGGAAGAAAATGATCCGACCAGCCCATTAACAAGAGCACAGGCCGATGTGTTAGGACTGGACTGGAGAAGACAGGTTGAAGCAGGGAGCCCAGTCAGAGAGAAGTTGGTGCCTTGGGTCAGGATGGGAGCAGTGGATGTGGGGAGAAGTGGCTGGATTCTGAATATATATGAAGATAGAACCAATGATATTTGCTGGTGGGTCACACACTGGGTAGGAGAGAAAAATGTAGCCTCAAGAATGACTTGGCCGGGTGCGATGGTTCATGCCTGTAATCCCGGCACTTTGGGAGGCCAAGGCGGGTGGATCATCTGAGGTCAGGAGTTCAAGATCAGCCTGGTCAACATGGTGAAACCTCATTTCTACTAAAAATACAAAAATTAGCTGGGCGTGGTGGCACACACCTGTAATCCCAGCTACTAAGGAGGCTGAAGCAGGAGAATCACTTGAACTCAGGAGGTGGAGGTTGCAGTGAGCCGAGATCATGCCACTTCACTCCAGCCTGGGTAACAGAGCAAGACAGAGCAAGACTCTGTCTAAAAAAAAAAAAAAAAAAAAAAACCGAGAAATACCCAAGATTTAACTGCAAGGATGGAGTTGCAGTAACTAGAGGGATGGAGACTGAGATGAGGAAGACTACAAAAAGAGCAGATAAGACAGTGTGGCGATTCCTCAAGGATCTAGAACTAGAAATACTATTTGACCCAGCCATCCCATTTCTGGGTATATACCCAAAAGATTATAAATCATGACGCTACAAAGACACATGCACACGTATGTTTATTGCGGCACTATTCACAATAGCAAAGACTTGGAACCAACCCAAATGTCCATCAATGACAGACTGGATTAAGAAAATGTGGCACATATACACCATGGAATACTATGCAGCCATAAAAAAGGATGAGTTCATGTCCTTTTAGGGACATGGATACAGCTGGAAACCATCATTCACAGCA